>NC_090265.1:382322501-382634376 GCF_040414725.1 Anabrus simplex
AGGTTAGACAAGGCTGTAATCCTTTTTTTGTTCATCTGGATCATCTGCTGAAAAGTATAAAGTGGCAGAGAGGGATTCAGTTAGGTGGAAATGTAGTAGGTAGTCTGGCCTATGCTGACGACTTGGTCTTAATGCAGATTGTGCCGAAAGCCTGCAGTCTAATATCTTGGAACTTGAAAATAGGTGCAATCAGTATGGTATGAAAATTAGCATCTCGAAGACTAAATTGATGTCAGTAGGTAAGAAATTCAACAGAATTGAATGTCAGAATGGTGATGCAAAGCTAGAACAGGTCGATAATTTCAAGTTTTGGGATGTGTGTTCTCCCAGGATGGTAATATAGTAAGTGAGACTGAATCAAAGCGCAGTAAAGCTAATGCAGTGAGCTCGCAGTTGCGATCAACAGTATTCTGTAAGAAGGAAATCAGTTCCCGGACCAAATTATCTTTACATCGGTCTGTTCAGACCAACCTTGCTTTACGGGAGCGAGAGCTGAGTGGACTCAGGATATATTATTCATAAGTTAGCAGTAACAGGCATGAAAGTAGCGAGAATAATTGCTGGTAAAACAGGTGGGAACAACTGCAGGAGGGTACTCGGAATGAGGAGATAAAGGCTACGTTAAGAATTAACTCGATGGATGAAGCTGTACGCATAAACCGGCTTCGTTGGTGGGGCATGTGAGGCGAATGGAGGAGAATAGGTTACCTAGGAGAATAATGGATTTAGTTATGGAGGGTAAGAGAAGTAGAGGGAGACCAAGACGACGATGTTTATACTCAGTTTCCAACGATTTAAAGATAAGATGTATAACTTATAACTACATGTGACCACAGCACTAATTGCAAATAGAGGATTGTGGCGACTTTTAGTGAATTCACAGAGACTTGCGGACTGAAGGCTGAAAGGCATAACGGTTTATAATGATGATGTATGTAGTATTTTTTTCTGAAATTCCGTTTTAAGAAGAATTTGCGACGAAACCGCCGTGGTAAACGTCAGGAGGTCGTAAATGAAAAAAATTGGTTGCTAGGCCGCCAAGTGCTCCAAGAAGAAAAGTTACCGAAAGACGCGTATGTTTGTTTAAACCCTGCTATATCTACCAAAATATAGAGCCTAGCTTATGCGTTAATGTAAAGACTGAGATTTATTAAGAGAAACCCTTAATGCTTATCATCAGCATCGCTACTAAACTAAACAATTAAGTGTTATTTCAGAATCAGCCCTAACTACATTTTCTGTGAGGTAGAACTTTGTCAGTAAACTTTTGGCGGTAAATGCAAATCGGGAGTGGGGGGAAAAATTTATAAAACTACGCCGCGCCATTTGTGAGTGCCCATTGTCTCCAGTGAATTTGAGCGACTCCACGCATTTCAGAGTAACATTGCAAAAGATACTTTTGGCCGAAGGTGGCTGTAACATCATCTCTAAGTGGAGGTATGTTAAAAGATAAATCGACGGTATTCCAAAATTTGGAATCATCATTCAGATTCAGATGTTTCTTCGATGAAGCCCCAGTTTTCGTAATTTATTTTTACACTTATTCACCCAATACCTCTCGTTCTCCATACTTTTCTGGAACCTATACGCCTCTTGTAATAAATCCCCCTTTTCCCTTCTTCCAATCTCATCCAATACTTCATCACCCTCTTAGCTATAGTAATGTCTATCGATTCTTTACATACTAATCTAGCCCCACATTTGCAGTACAGTCTTGGATCCCCATAATAATCTTACTAAATTTAGCCACCACCTGGTTTAGTTTTTTTCTACTTAATTAATTAAAGAAATTCGGGATTGGCTAAATTCAAAACAAGGGGAAAGAAAGGGTTAATATTGCCAACTTAAACAATGACTGAAAGAAATTTAGCAAAGAACAAACTTTTGAAATTAAATTTTCTCCAAAAAAAACAGTTCTTTCACTTCGCACTAGGGTGCACCGTTGTAGTTCTTCAGTAGTGTCCTCTAAAGCGAATGTTCACACTTCTTACTACAAGCAAAACAAAAATACGTCGAAAACAACACAGTTCAGAAACTTCAAAATTTCCAAGTAGTGACATCTTCAGGGTAACTTGAAAATTAACACATAAGACAAAGTTCAGACTTTTTCCAGTAGGGGAGTTTCAACTGGCGCAAGGTTTGAATTAGCGGCGTGGAGGTGTACCGCCCGGTACAGACCTCCCCCCCCCCAAAAGTCCCATCCAGGGCTGACACATGAAATTCGTTAAAAACAAGGTCCAAGTTATGATGTTGATATGGAGATTAATTGCAGAAGAATTTTTAAAAATTTTCTAAGTTTATTCTGATTCAGTTTCAAAATTCTTGTAGTAACTGTTGAAGTAATGTCTTTATGTTTGTAGAAGTTGAATTCAGAAGGAAAATATTAGTTTTTGAAGTTGAGGAAAAAAAAAATCTTCTAAGTCCACCAGATATTGCTGTTGAATTCCCAAGTGTAGTAATTGCTGATAGTAAATGTCCATGTAGTTGATTAAATAATCCGATGTTGATTAAGTTGGATGGCCAGACCGGCCGTTGCAGCTTGTGTCCAAAGGCGGCCGCTCGGACCCCTCAAGTACCCTGAGATACCGCTCGCCCGCACTATGAGAGGAGCAGTGTTGTTGAAGCACGCCGCGCCCGCGGTGAACATGCAGGTCGCGGGCCAGTTACAGGTTGTGCGCCGCACATCAGCCTTGGCCGGGAGGAGGGCTCCGGCTCGCCGTGCACCAGTCGTCCTCGCTGGAGTAGAGGGGGCCCTTCCTCTATCCCAGTCGCGGCACGGCGCCGCGCGGCTGCGGGGGCACTGAAACATTAAAGCTAGGCGGCAGAATTTTGTTGGACCATCATCATTTTTTTTGAGGGCACAGGCTTTGTGGAGAGGTTGAGGGGCCAGCGGCGTGCAGATATCCATGGCATTTTATATAAGCAAGCCACTGTGTGTAGTGGAGCAGGAGACGGGAGCGTGGTAATGGCCGTGGCGACGACAGGATGGCAGTTTAACGGTTCGGGGAAGGATTTACAAAAATGCTTACATATAAAACAAAATATTATAGAAAGGGCAGAAGGCCTTAAAGGTGAAAACCTCAAAAAAAAATATAACCTTCATATTCCTTTCAAGATTATATGAAGCAAGTTAGCACAGAAATTATACAGGTTTCACCTGCAACAGGTGAACCCTAAATATCCTCTCGGTGGCTGGATTACTTAATAACAACGTAACCGGCGTCAGGAAATAGAGAATGACACACGGCCCATGAAATCTGGGGGCAAGCTTGCCCGCGGGAACAAAATTCTTGACCATCACTTGGTCGCCTACCTTCAAATTGGTGGGTCTCCGTCCACGATCATATCTTTCCCTAACCTTTTCATGAGACACCTTAAGATTGGCCTTAGCCTTCTTCCAAAGATCTTTGATATTATCCGGATCTATTGTCTCGGGTAGAATGTCACTCAGAGACCAGAGGTTAGAGAGCGGTGTGTTGGGAACGAACTTGAACATCAAAGAAGCTGGAGTAAACTTGTGAGATTCATGGACCGCCGAATTCAAAGCAAAAGCTAACCAATGCAGGGACGTGTCCCACCTAGAATGATCTTCATGATGATAGGCAATAAGCGCGGACCTGAGATTACGATTAACCCGTTCAGCCAGAGATGGTTGAGGGTAATAAGCAGAAGTCGTCACATGAGAGATGGACAAGTCAAAACAGAATTTACGAAAAAGATTTGATGTAAACGCCTTAGCATTATCAGACACAATATATTGGCACGGACCAAAAGAAGCAAAAATAGAATTTAGGCAAGTAATGGTGGACTGAGCGGTAGCCAGCTTAGTCGGAAATAACCAGGAAAATCTTGTAAAACCATCTACGCATACAAAGATGAATTTGTTGGCATTTCCCTTTGACTGGGGGAAGGGTCCTACATAATCAATATACAGGCGTTCCATGGGGCGCGACGCTTGATGCGAAGACAGAAGGCCTACCTTGGTGGACATGGTTGGTTTACTAAGCAAACAAGATTTACAAGCTTTTACTAGTTCACGGATTTCACCGTCCATACCCTTCCAGATGAACCTTTCACGAATCTTTTCACGGGTTTTAAAGATTCCAAGATGCCCCCCTAAGGGGGTCTCATGATAGTACTTGAAGATCATAGGTACAAGAACAGCTGGAACGACAACCTTCATCATCTTATCATGCCTTGATGGGCAACATAAAACACCATTCCTCAGAACATAAGGGACGACATGTTCCCCAGAATAAAGGGTTTCCATTATCGGAGCCAGCGTCGGATCTTCACGCTGGTATTTCTCGATATCCCTAAAGAGCATGGGAGCATCTGTTAAGATGGCATTAACATCAGATAGCATGGACTCGGGAGGTGAAGAACTATCGACCGGATTATGGGTCTCGACCTCGTTGGAAAACATACGGCTGAGTCCATCAGCAACAAGATTTTCGGTACCTCGGATATGCCTGACATCGAATTGGAAGGCAGAAATACGGATGGCCCAACGGGCTATACGACCAGTACGACGCGGCCTACCTAAGACCCAGCTTAAGGCTTGATTATCTGTCTCCAGGTCGAATTTGACATGTTCCAGATAGAGACGGAACTTTTCTAAGGCAAATAAGACTGCCAAACCTTCGAGCTCATAGATGGAATACTTGGCTTCTTGAGCCGATAGAGTCCTAGATGCATAGGCGATGGGTCGCCTCCCTAGTTCAGTCTCTTGAAGAAGGACTGCAGCTACTGCTGACGACGACGCGTCAGTTTGGACGATGAATTTATTTGAGAAATCAGGCATAGCAAGGACAGGGGCATTACAGAGGGCTAATTTAAGATCTTCAAAAGCGGCTTGTTGAGAAGGTCCCCACTCGAATTTGATGCCTTTCCTACGAAGAAGGTTTAAGGGCGCCGCTCTATTAGCGAAGTTAGGAATAAACTTCCTGAAGAAATTCACCATACCAATGAACCTGGCGATACCTTTAATGTCCTTGGGAGGTTTAAAATCACGGATGGCCTGTGTTCTAGAATGATCGACGGCAACACCATCAGGTGACACAATATGCCCTAGGAATGACATAGAGGGCTTCGCAAAGGCAACCTTGGACAACTTAACAGTTAACCCAGCCTTACGAAGGCGATTAAGAACTTCTCGCAGATGATCTAGATGTTCTTCAAAAGTCTCCGAAAATACGACGACATCATCCAAGTAGTGATACAAGTACTCAAATTTGATGTCGGAGAAGACCCTATCTAGCAGCCTAGTGAGTACAGCTGCTCCCGTGGGGAGCCCGAAAGGCACGCGGTTGTATTCATACAAATTCCAATCCGTGGCAAACGCTGTAAGATGTTTAGACTCTTCCGCTAGGGGAATTTGATTGTAGGCCTGATTCCAATCCAAGATGGTGAAGAACTTGGCCTTACGGAACCATGAAAAACAAAAATGAAGGTCGGGAAGGGGCACAGATTGTAACACCACCTTCCGATTGAGAGCCCTATAATGAATGACAGGCCTGAAGCCCCCTTGGGGTTTCGGGACTAGAAAAATAGGCGAAGAATACGCCGACTTCGAGGGCCTAATAATACCATCCTTCAACATCTGATCGCTGATTTCTTTCAGAGCCTTCATTTTAGGTGGAGATAGCCTATAAGGTGGAAAACGGACAGGAATCGAATCCGTGACCTCAATTTTGTATTCGATAAGGTCAGTAACACCAAGAGTATCAGAGAACACCTCTGGAAACGACTTACACAACTTACGAATACTATCAGCCCGCTCCTCAGGTAGATGTCTAAGGTCTAACAACATCTCATCCTGGGTAGGCGAAATAGATGAACATGACGCAGAATTACATTTTAACAAGGGGATTTTACAATTGGAAGCAAATTTGAATGTGCACGACTTACTCTGAAGATCGAGCACAAGACCCGTGTGAGAAATAAAGTCGGCTCCCAATATGATGGGGCAAGACAAGTGCTTAGCCACAAACAATTTGATTTTCCATGTAAATTTAAAAATACGAATTTTGACATTTACAGAACCGAGAATTTCTAATGGAGATGAATTAGCCGAAACATATTGAACAGGAGATGAACCATAGTCAGGTAGTTTACAAACCGATTTCAATTTTGAATACCATTGATCTGAAATAATTGAACAAACACTGCCTGAATCTAATAGAGCTGTTATAGGCTCATTATTTAACTCAACTTTAAGAAAAGGAACAGGTGCGGGTGTATCTGCCGCAATCCTAAGACACTCTTTGGGGCATTCAAAAGATGAATTTGAAGACTGAACGTTCCCTGAATTTACGACCTGTTTGCCAGGGGCTGAGCCTTGGGAAGCAGAATTAATCGACTCAGCCGAAGCCGCTAGTCACTTATTATTAGTGACATTGGTGGAAGTTGCACCAGAAGTTGAGCAGGAGGGGGTGCTATTTGAATTTGGGCAATTCTTGGCGATATGTGAGAAAGCCCCACATTTAAAACAGCCTTGTGATGAGCCAGCTCCATTATTTGCCCTACTAGATTTGATCAATGGACACTTGTTCCGAAGATGGTCAGGCGACCCGCAAGCGTAACATTTACGAGGTGTGACTGATCGGCGAGGTGGAAGCCGAGTACTACTAAAAGAAGGCGGGGGTTCTTTCGCGACACGCAAGGATTCGGCGTATCTAACTCCTTCCGCTGAGACGGCCAATGCTTCAAGTTCAGAGAAGGTTTGCGGGCACGCCGCGAAACACAAATATGACCTATAGGATGGTGAAATTCCTTCTACAATAGCCTGTACAATCTGATCTTCAGGAAAATGAAGAGCAAACACCCTAGTATAAAACTTAATGTCTTGTATGAAATCAGCCAGATTTTCATCCAATCTTTGTACTCGATAATAGTACTTCTGAATCAGAGATGACCTCGCGCGAGCAGGAATAAAATTTGCAAGCAAGTGTGCGTGAAAATCTTCTATAGATGACTGTTCAGCTATGGCTCTTACTATTTTGTCTGAGAGAATACCTATTGCATAGGGATAGATGATTTGCAAAATTGACATGGAGAAAGAGAAAAAACAAGGGCATGATCCTGAAATTCAACTAAAAACCTTAAGAAAGAAATAACTTCACTGGTAGTGTTAACCGAAAACTTCGAGATACCTCTGAGCAACATTGCCAATGGATGAGGCAAGCTGCTGAACCCAGGTGACATAGTAGGTAAAGGTTTCAGTGGCAAAGAAGTTAATTCAGAACGTACATTATTCAACGATGCACGGCGTTCAGACTCGTTGTTCAATGGGGCAGAGATCGTTTGAGCTCCAACGGTTATCCTATTGACTTCTCCCTTAGGAGGCTCTTCCTCGCTACCGACATTCACCGTGGTGGGTTGATCGATTTTGGGAGGAACTTCCCCAGTTAACAATTGGGTAACCTTACTGGATAATTCAGAAATACTTTCAAGCAACGTACTAGCTTCCTTCCTCTGAACGTCATTCAACTTCAGAGACAACAGATCGTTAACTCTATTTGAAAAATGAAATAGCCTGGCTTGCACACGCTTAATTTGATTCGGAGAAGGATCATTTTCGTCAAAAAAACTAACTACAGATGCTAGCCCAGTAGTATTCTCGGTGATCGCGGAAAGAGAGTCGTCAATTTCTTTCTCTCCCAAAGTGGGGATGGAAATGGGCAAATCAAGGGACTCTCTAAGCTTGTTTGTGTCTACTGCAACCGTGCCTCCAGATTGCACATTTCTAATAGTTAATTCATAGATCAACTCCTCCTTGCGCAAATAGTTGAGATGGAGAACGTCGCGAGGGCCGGGCATGATGACAGACCAATTTTGAAAAAGAAAAAAATCAAAATTTCCAGCAACAGAGAAAATTGTTAGAGTTCGAATCAAAACAATGTTTAGCCGTCAAAAGGGGCTAAATTGAGACCCATTCAACCACGCTCTGCTACCACTTGTTACGGAGTTTTCCGTGGTCGTTAGAGGTGAAAGAAGGTGCGGGGGGTGAACAGGTCTCAGGCTACGAAATTAAAGTGAATTTAAAATTTAACAAGGTTATATTTTTTTAGCAAAAACAAGAAATAACAATAATGGCAGGTACAGAGTAGCAAAACCACTAATCGAGAATGTACAATTACAGGATTTGGGGCTCCGAGAGCCAGACACACAATTCTTGAGCAATTAGCCCAACTTTACGATATACAGAATTCAACATAGGGGCAGAAGACCCCAATCAAGCCCAGGAGCACTTGCTCCCAATTACATCATAAAGCCTCCTCGAAGCGCGCAGAAACAAACTTCCAAAGAGCGATCTGCTCTCAAAGGTTAAGCCTATCAATGGCCACACCAAACTCCACCTTCAAGTTGTCCTCTAAGGACATAAACACAGGGGTAAAGATACCCAACCTACTGAGGCCTATTAAGTGAGAAAATTTAATTACCTGGCCTCTAAAATACCAATTTGAGAGGAGGCGAACTTGCGCTCCTAATACACTTTGTTTAAAACCTACTTGGCACTAGGCCGTTAATGCAAGGGCTAATCGCATACTAAAGAGGTGACTTTAGAAGGAAACAATTTACATTACGTTAAGGAAGAAACGGTTGTGAAAATAAGTTCACCTCAATGCAATATGAGAGGGAGCTCGAGAGGGTTAAGCACTCTCTATCCCAATATGAAGCTTAAAAGATAGAATAAATACAAAGATTCTTTACATTTTAGGGAAAGTTACATGGTGGAAAAGCTTCGGACCCGCCCCGAGAGTTAAACTGCTGAGCTAGCAAGAAAAGAAGTTATTAATCGGCCATTACCTGGTTGTTGAACTGCTGCCCGAAGAAAGAGGCGCTACCCGCCCCTGCTATGTACTTTACACACTGAAAGATGGTACTGAAGTGGCCCGGAGACCCTAAAATCAGCAGTTTATATACTCTCGCAGAAAGTTCGAGGCGTTTCAGGGAGGAAAACACCCGCCCACAAACATTTTATTGGTGGATAAAGAAAACCCCTACACAAGATGAAGAAGAAACACATTATTGGTGGAAAATTAATTAAAGAAATTCGGGATTGGCTAAATTCAAAACAAGGGGAAAGAAAGGGTTAATATTGCCAACTTAAACAATGACTGAAAGAAATTTAGCAAAGAACAAACTTTTGAAATTAAATTTTCTCCAAAAAAACAGTTCTTTCACTTCGCACTAGGGTGCACCGTTGTAGTTCTTCAGTAGTGTCCTCTAGAAGCGAATGTTCACACTTCTTACTACAAGCAAATCAAAAATACGTCGAAAACAACACAGTTCAGAAACTTCAAAATTTCCAAGTAGTGACATCTTTAGGGTAACTTGAAAATTAACACATAAGACAAAGTTCAGACTTATTCCAGTAGGGGAGTTTCAACTGGCGCAAGGTTTGAATTAGCGGCGTGGAGGTGTACCGCCCGGTACAATTATTATTATTATTCTGTAATCATACGTAAGAGTCGCGATGAGACCTTGGAGTTAAAGTGACTATAAACAACCCTAATAAAAAAAGTCTTGCAGAGTCAGAAGGAAATGTGGCTCAGGTAGTTGAAATCCTGTAGTATTGAAGTGATATTTGTTGCTGGGATTTTTTCATTTTAGGGAATCCGAGGATTTATTTGTGTAATTTAATGGTACGGGAATAGGGTCATTCCATAATTAGGATCCCACGTGAAGCCGTAGGACGTGGTGACCAGGAACATTTCAAGTGGCGTCTTAAATAAAATCTTTTCGCATATTCTGTATTGGTTAAGTACTATCTTTCACGCGAGTTGTTGACGAGGCAAGATTTCATTTTTGATACAGTTAGAAGGGATAACGTGTTTTGTTTTCATAGAGATAACGAGAGAATGGTCTTCCTTCCCTGTTTTGGCGAGTGGGCAGTTCATTTGTCAGAAAGGAATTTTGTCATTTATAATAAATGTTTGGAATTAGAGATTTTATTCCTGAAGAAGAGATTCGTTTGGTAGAGAACTTTAGATTCATTATAGGTACGACGGAAATGATACGATGTTGTGTTATGTTGTAAATAACCATTTTCTGGGTGTCAAAATTTGAGAATATATAGTAATGTTGTATCGTATTGTTCAGGATTGTCCAATGTCTTGCGATTATTTTTAACGTAACTTGTCAATCCATAGAGTTCGTGATGGATGAGGTGTTGTTGTTGTTGTTGGTTTCCAAGGCATGAGTGTAGATTCGTGTGGTATGAGGTCATGCCTGTGGAGCACATGGTAGTGCAGTAGTCCATTCACCCTAGAGTTTGCGTAAGGTGCATTTCGACACTTGAGTCTCATGAGCATGAAATCATATCGGAAGGAGGTATCGGAATTAGTCCAATGGATAACCGTAGACGTTATAGGAGATTGACATGGGTTTTTTATTTTGCGTTTTGTGTAATTTATGCAAATTGCAGGATTTAAGGTTAGGATTATCCAAGCTAGTGTCTTAATAATTATTAATGTTATAACGTAAACTTGTCGAGTGACATCATGAAATAAACAAATGGTACCGGTAGTTTTGATCATATCTTTCATATTCCAGGTGCGAAACAAGAAAACTACGAGAATAAACATGAGATAAATATTTCTTTTAAATGAATGTTTCTGGTAAACATGTCCAAGTGATAACGTAAATTTAATTGAAATAGTTAGGATAGATAAATTTGTTGCTAATTAGGATTATGAGAATACTTCATTTATTAAATTCAGTGAAACCGTATTTTGAGAATTCGCTTAAAACCAAGTGACTTGAAAATGTATTCTGGAAATTTTATTTTAATTTGCTGGGAAATTTCAACTTATTAACTTAACAATTAAGGGAACATGTCCGATAACAAGGGACTTTACTGCCACAAGTGTTGTGAGCGTTTGCTGTTGTTATTTTTTATTTTGATTTGTTGAGCACCAGATGTGCTGGGGATTTACTAACGTGGAAACCTTGGTCATCAACTACTTCAACTTAATTGTGTTCAGCCTTCAGCCTAGAAATTTGGATGGTCATGGGACAGTGGCGTATACTGCGGGCTACCAAGGTTATCAGTGGAGCCCAAACCTCAAATGCGAACTATGTAAATCTAAAGCACATTATAATGTAAGCATCTGACGCATTGTTCCATTTACAAACCTTGAAAGCAACGATACAAAACGTCGCACGTATTTCTGAGAACAAGGCTTTGGTGACTGATATTGCAGTTCAGACTCTCGTCTCTCTCCTTTCGACTCACCTCACGCGACTTGCTGCTGTATGCCCGGTAGGCGCGTATACCCGAGGGGTGGGGGAGGGGGTAGGTGTGCTAGGCTTCGGTCCGTCCGATCGTCACTGCTATCAATCATACGTTACTCATCGTATATACTTCCTCACCTCATCCTTCTGGCTTAATTATATAGATAACAAAGAAATGGTAATGCACTCCCTTTTACTTCTACATCCTTGTAGAAAGACATTGAAGGGCTGCTGTTATAGGAGTAATATAATTTTATTTTTATAGGTAGATCTGCTAAAATTAAATGCATTCTTAGTGGTTTAGTTAGGTTTAGTATTCTCTTTTGTTGGTTGGAATCGAACCCATGATCATGGATCGGACACCATCACTGATCTCCCGAGGAAGCTAATTAACCAGTAAACGATGGGTACGACCGATGTAAAATTCAACATTGTATTTAATAATAATAATAATAATAATAATAATAATAATAATAATAATAATAATAATAATAATAATCGTGCATGGCATCTGTACAGGCTTGGTGGTGACCTAATGAGGATCAAATGAATGGCGAAGACGTCATAAACCCCCAGTCCCCAAGTCAGGGGAATTAACAGTATGAGGGGAGTTGATTCTGAAAATTGAACCGGGGCCAACGGACCAAAGGCAAACATTCTATCCATTTAGCCACAAAGCCGGACTTCAATTTGCTAAACCTTATGCTACCATCCCGACCGATCAGGTGTTGAGTATTGGCAGTGGCAGAGGCCAGGGCAGTAGCTTGTGAAGCAGCCTTGACGACACAGCAGGCTTCTCCGTTGGCTATTGGCTGCAGCTCAAAACGCTTAAGGCTTGACGTTCACTAAACAACTATCGAAAAGGGGTAACCTAAGTCTAGTGGTAGCCCACGTCTTGATCCTAGCATACGCCACTCTCATGGGGTCATCAACCGCAGTGACTCAGATTAGGGCCTTCTGCCATTATAGCATCGTTCTTCTTGCGGTCATCATCCACAATGACTTTAACGTAAATCACAGGTCACATCGATTCAATTAAGAGTCCATGCCGTACAACCACTGGGTGGCACATACCGATTGGACCGCCTTAATTATACCAAGAGTCCAGAGCTCGTGTTACAGGGGCTGGATCATCACGAATCATTATGGTGGTACATGCAGTCTCCCATGGAAACCGATCTTAGGAATCTCCAGAATTTCTTTATTTCATTCTTAAATTAAGACGGTGATTTCTAGTAAGGATGCCCCTCAGGCAATTGAGTTAAGGTCTCCACAGCCAGCGTCTCTCATCATCGTTGTTATAGTTCGTTTGTTTCTAAGCAGAGTTCGTTGATCAGCTCTTGTGAAGTGTCACAAAGTTTGGATTTCGTTTTAAATGGTCAATAAACCTACACTTTTAAATCGAGTTCACTCATTGTAGAAATTAGTTTAAATTACTGAAACCCGCCTCTTACCTAAGCAAGTGACGAAAACCTGTAAGGGACCCAAGAGAAATATATCATGCCGATTGCTGATAGAAAAGGAAGGTAGGTATCCTTCGAAGGGCCTTAAAGTGTTCAATACATACATACATACATACATACATACATACATACATACATACATACATACATACATACATACATACATACATACATACATACATACATATATACATACATACATACATACATACAGACATGACGGAAAATTGAAAAGTGCATTTCCTTGTTACTGTGGACACGGCCAATACAGAAATACCACTCTTTTCAAATTCTGAACAATGTACAGAAAAAACTCTTTTTATAGTAATTGTTACCCGCTGATTTGCTCGCGTGAATTTCGTAATTTGATAAAAGTAATCGTTCCCCGGCACTCTACTAAGACATTATCTGAAAATCGCTAAAGTATAAAACTCACCAAAAAGTTGAGTTTCATTTACCCCAGAAAGTCTTTGTAAACCACGTTTGTGGTATTGCCTTTTGGAGCTAAGATGACCATGCGACATAGAACTGTACATGTGAGAAACAGTCTTATCTCAAGTCGAAAAAATACACGATTCTGTATTTTTAAAGATGATTCCAAATACCTATTTCCACGTCCATAACATCTTCAGCTTTTGAGATAGAAGTATCACTATAAAAATAATTCAGCCACTTTATCAGTCCTTCCCCAACCCCCACCTAAGTAGATTTTCAAAAAACAAAAAATACACGTTTCTTTATTTTTAAAGGGGATTCCAACTACCAATTTTCATGTCTGTAACATCTTAAGTTTTTGAGATATAACTATCCTCGTAAAAATAATTCAACTCCTTTTTCACTTCTTTTCACCACCGTTAAGTGCCTTTTCCGAAAACAAAAAGAAAATACATGTTCCTGCATTTTTAAAGGACTTTCCAAATACCAAGTTTCATGTCTGTAACATGTTTATGGCATGTACTGTAGATATACCTGTACTCATTTTAAAAATTCACCCGCTTTTTCAATTCTTTTCACCCCTTAAATGGATTTTCCGCAAAAAATGTATGTTTCTTTGTTTTTAAAGGAGATTCAAAATAGCAAATTTCACGTCTGTAACATCTTCAGTTTTTGAGATGTAAGTATCCTCATAAAAAGAATTCAACTCCTTTTCATCACACCCGCCCCCCCCCCCCCCCCCCCGCTACGAAGTAAATACCAATTTTCACGTCTTCAGAGTTTTTGATATGTAAGTACCTTCATAAAAAGAATTCAACTCCTTTTCACACACACACACACACACGCACACACACACACACACACACACACACACACTCAGTTAAGTTCATCCCCCCGCCACCAACATTAAGTTGATTCCCCCTTCCAAAAGTGTGTGTTTGTTTATTTTTAAAGAAGTTTCCAAATTTCAGTGTTCACGTCTGTAACCTTCAGTTTTTGTGGTATACGTATCCCCATAAAAAGAATTTAATTTTTTAACTTCTTTCCACCCTCCCCCTTAAGTGAATTTTCCTGAAATAAATAAATAAATGCGAATGCGTGTTTCTTCATTTATAAAGGGGCTTTTCAATACCAAGTATCATGACTATAACATCATCACTTTTTGAGATATATGTATCCTCATAAAAGGAATTCAACTCCTTTATCATCCATCTCCCCGCCCCAAATTGATTTTCCACCGAAAATGCGTGTGTATTTTTAAAGGAGATTCCAAATACCAATTTTCACGTCTGTGACATTTTCAGTTTTTTGACATATCAGTATTCAAATAAAAAGACTTCAATTCCCTTTTCAGTCCTTTTTACCCTCCCCCTTAAGTGTTTTTCCGAAGACAAAAAGATATATGTTTCTTTTTTAAAGAGATAAACATACCAATTTTTACGTCTATAGCACGTGAAGTTCCTGAGATATACTGTAGATATAGTCTTTAATAAATCACCCCATTTGTCACTCCTGTTCACCCACATTAATTGGATTTTCCAGAAACAAAACAAATACCTGTTTCTTAACTGAGATTCCAAATACCAGTTTTCATGTCCGTAACATCTTCAGGATTTGAGATATAAATCTCCTCATAAAAGGTATTCAACCCATTTTAACCTTTTTTCACCCCACTCCTGTTAATATTATCTTTCCACTTATGACAGTAGCACCTCCAGTTGTTATGAGACGTTGCAGCAGAGATTGAGAAGAAGAAGAGGAAGAAGAAGAAAGAAAGAAACAGATCCAAGATATCCAATGTTTGGACTTCAAGCCCACACATCAAGATTGAAATCGAGCAAGAGCTTCCTACAAACAACAACGTCAATCCCATCATCAGCCGAATCTCGGCGAAAGGAACTCTGGAGAAGGAAGTCGCCTGTAGGATTATGGGAAGTGAAAGAGAAGCCATCTGCAGGACATCATCTTCAATATAGACATCGGAAGACTCTTAACAGTGGTAGTGGCTTTACGTCGCACCGACAGGTCTTATGGTGAGGATGGGATAGGAAAGGCCTAGGAGTTGGAAGGAAGCGGCCGTAGCCTTAATTAAGGTGCAGCCCCAGGATTTTCCTAGCGTGAAAATGGGAAACCACGGAAAACCATCTTCACGGCTGCCGATAATGGGATTCGAACCCACTATCTCCCGGATGCAAGTTCACAGCCGCGCGCCCCTGACCGCACGGCTAACTCGCCCGGTAGACTCTTAACAGATTAAGATCTGGAGTGAAACGATGTAAAACCAACCTGAAAAGGTGGGGGTACGGTGATCAAGATTTGTGTGAGTGTGGTGAAAAGCAAGATCATGGACACCTTCTCATCTGTAGAAATCTGCCTAAACCATGTAGTACCGGGCGAGTTAGCCGTGCGGTCAGGGGCACGCGGCTGTGAGGTTGCATCCGGGAGATAGAGGATTCCAATCCCACTCTCGGCAGCCCTGAAGATGGTTTTCCGTGGTTTCCCAATTTCACACCAGGCGAATGCTGGAGGTGTAACTTAATTAATGACACGGCTGCTTCCTTCCAACTCTTAGGCCTTTCCTATCCCGTCGTCGCCATAAGACCTATCTGTGTCGGTGCGACGTAAAGCAATTAGCAAAAAAGAAACATGTAGTATGAAGGATTTAGTAGAAACTGTAGGCCGCCCCTAGTGGACTTTGAGTGAACTAAAAACCGTAGATAACTCATCTTTGCCGAGAGGAAAGCGGCAGAAAAAAGTAAAGATGGAGTGAGCTGTTTTTGTACATTTGTGTAGTGATAATTGTGTTGTAAAATAAAGTGTAGTTAAAGCAGATTTAGTGTGTTGTGTACTTCACTACATAATTGGTGACCCCGACGTGATTCAGTGACGGAAGTGCGCAGTAAACATCGCGAAGTGCATAAGTGTAGTGTAAGCGTGAAGAACAATGGATGAAAACAACACAACGGGTACGCCAACGGCAAACGAATCTCATTCAGGACACATGGTGGGTGAAGCTAACAAGGTAAGCATCAAGATCCCTCCTTTCTGGATAGAAAAACCTGAAATATGGTTCTTTCAAGTGGAAGCTCAGTTTTCTATCTCAAGAATTACCCAAGAGGACACTAAATTTAACTACCTCGTGTCTCAGCTCGAACCTAAATATCTCGAAAACATTTGGGACATTATCAAAAGTTCGGAACTGAATAAATATTCCGCGGCTAAAGAACGCCTTCTAAATATCTTCAAGGAAAGCGAAGATAAACAAATAAAACGGTTGGTAACAGGCCTAGAATTAGGCGATCTGAAACCTAGTCAGCTTTTAAGGAAAATGCAGTCCTTAGCAGGCGTGAATGTTTCCGAAAAAGTGCTTCGTACCTTGTGGCTTGAGAAATTACCGGACTCTATCAAACATGTTCTAATCGTATCGGACGAAAACTTGGAAAAAATCGCAATTATGGCCGACAAAATCATTGAAATGAATCCCTGCAGTAAACTTTACAGTGTGGAAAATAGCGGTACTGATGCGTCCGTAAGTAACGACGCTATCTCGAAACTCTCTGCACAGATAGCCGCCCTAGAGCAACAGATAGCTTCAATGCGCACTTTTAGGCCCCGCAGTCGAAGTTCGAGCCGAAACCGAAGCAAAAAGAAGTACGACCCAAACGGAAAGTACTGTTACTACCACTTCAGATTTGGTAATAAGTGCTTCCCTGACAAATGCAAGCCTCCATGCTCGTGGAAAAATTCGGAAAACACCAAACAGTAGTAGAGTTGGCAGCAAGCTCCACTACTGAAAGTATTAAGGATTGCTGTAAACCCCGTTTATTTGTACGTGACAAAAACACGGGTTTGCACTTCCTAGTGGATAGTGGAGCCGATGTTTCAATAATCCCTGTCACTTCCAGTAACAGAAACTGTGACCCAGATTTTAAACTGTTTGCAGCTAATGGCACAGAAATCCCAACTTATGGACTTAGAACACTGAATATTGATTTGGGACTCCGTCGACAATTCCAGTGGCCTTTCATAGTAGCTAAAATTGGCAAGGGCATATTAGGTGCTGATTTTCTGAAGAAGTTCAACTTACTAATTGACCTAAATAAAAAGCAGTTAATTGATGGCGAGACTAAACTCTCTGTCATGGGTGAAGTAACAGCCATCACAGCTGATAATGTTGTTAGCACAATGTCAAATGCACAAAAGTTTGCCGATCTCTTATCCAGTTACCCAGATTTAACGAAACCTAATTTACTACCTAATCAAATCAAACACGACATTCAACACTTCATCCCAACTGAAGGCCAACCAGTTTATTGCAAGCCCAGACAGCTGGATCCTCGGAAGCTACACATTGCTAAACAGGAATTCCAGTTTATGCAAAACAGTGGAATTATTCGACCATCAAAGTCGCAATGGGCTAGTCCTCTCCAACTGGTCCTCAAAAAGGATGGAACTTTTCGACCATGCGGTGATTACAGACGACTGAACGCACAAACTATCCCAGACCGATATCCAATTCCTCGGATTGAAGATTTTCAACATATTTTGAGGGGTAAGGAAATATTTAGCAAGCTCGACCTCTTCAAGGCATATTTCCAAATCCCTGTAGCAGAGGAAGACAAACCTAAAACCGCTATTATCACTCCATTTGGCTTATATGAATTTAATGTGATGCCGTTTGGACTCCGTAATGGACCAAGCACCTTCCAACGTTTCATTAATGAGGTATTTAGAGGCCTAGACTTTATTTTTCCATATCTTGATGACTGCCTAATTGCTTCAGAATCAGTAGAGGAACATCGTGAGCATCTTAAGATTGTGTTTGAGAAGCTACATGAATTTGGCCTCCGAATCAATGTCTCAAAGTCTGTACTTGGTGTAGAGCAAGTGGAATTCTTGGGACACTTAATCACCACAGAAGGCTCCAGACCCTTACCAGATAAAGTGAAAGCGATTGTTGACTACAAACTACCACAGACAGTTCATGACCTTCGTGTATTCTTAGGTACCGTTAATTTCTACAGACGTTACCTCAAGGATGCAGCAGAAACGCAGTCTCTTTTGCATGCTTATCTCAAAGGTGCTAAAAAGAAAGATAAGCGACAAATTAACTGAACACCAGAAGCTATCACAAAATTTGAAAAATGTAAGCAGGACTTGGCAAATGCAGCACTGCTTACATTTCCAGACCCAACATACCAGCTGGCCCTGGCAGTAGATGCAAGTGACTTCGCAGTAGGAAGTGTCCTGCAACAGTATGAAGAGAAAGGATGGAAACCTATTGGATTCTTTTCGAAGAAGTTAAGCGATACACAGAGGGCGTATAGCACCTATGACCGTGAACTGTTAGGAATCTACCTCTCTGTCAAGCAGTTCAAACATTTTCTTGAAGGAAGAGACTTCATAATATATACGGACCACAAACCACTCACTTTTGCATTTAATCAGAAAAATGAGAAGGCATCTCCACGGCAGCTGCGACATCTTCAGTATATCTCCCAGTTTACAACGAACATCCAATACATTAGTGGCAAGGACAATATTGTTGCGGATAACCTGTCACGGATTGAATCTATGACTGTCATCGATTACGACACAGTCGCTGAAAGCCAACGTCAAGACAGTGAACTTAAACAACTTCAAGAGGAAAGTCAGTCACTCGTGTTCAAGAGCTACCCACTGCCTTCTGGAAAGTTACTGTGGTGTGATACCTCCACAAACAACATAAGGCCATACATTCCAAAAGAATTTCGCAAACAATTCTTTCTTCAGATCCACAACATGGCGCATCCAGGGAAAAAGACTACTGTTAGGCTGATGACTTCCAAGTTTATCTGGCCTGGTATCAAGAATGACGTCACAAAATGGACGCAAGCTTGCATGGGATGTCAAAAAAGCAAAATAACAAGACATACCAAATCGCCAGTCAGCCATTTTCAAGAACCTGATGAGAGGTTCAGCACTGTTCACATAGACATTGTTGGCCCCCTTTCACCTTCTGATGGCTATATCTACTGCCTCACATGTATAGATCGCTTCACCAACTGGATGGAAGCAATACCGTTGCAAAATATAACAGCAGAGACGGTAGCAAAATCATTTTATGATCATTGGGTGACGCGGTTTGGAGTCCCAGCAAATCTAGTTACTGACCAAGGCCGACAGTTTGAAAGTCAGCTCTTTAAGAATCTTTCCGAATTGTGTGGTGTGAAGCTTAAACGTACGACACCCTATCATCCGCAGAGCAATGGTAAAGTTGAACGTCTGCATCGAACAATAAAAACTGCTATCAAAGCCCACAACTCTATAAAGTGGACAGACACCCTTCCGACTGTGTTGCTAGGTCTACGCGCATCACTCCGGGAGGACTCGAACAGTTCAGTTGCACAAATGGTGTATGGCACGCATATTAGGCTTCCAGGTGAATTCTTTGATAACCCTCCATCTCATACCGAACCAGAAACTTTTGTCTCCAAACTTCAGCAGCACATGCAGCAACTCAGGCCTGTGGAAGTTAAGCACAAAACTTCCCGAACTGTGTTCATCCATAAAGACTTGAGTAAATGTACTCATGTATTTCTGAGAATCGATAGAGTGAAAAAACCTTTGCAACCCCCATATGAAGGTCCTTTCGTGGTAACTGCCAAAACTGATAAATATTTCACGGTTACCATAAAAAATAAATCTGTGAATGTCTTCATTGATCGCCTGAAACCAGCCTACTTCATAGCAGCAGATGATGAAACTTCTACAGCTCGTCATGAAGAACGACCAGGTGTCTTGCAAGGACTCTGCCCCCCTGATGGATCAACCGCGGATTCCCCGGACAAACCCAGCAAGGAGAAAGTGTTAACAAAATCACGTAGTGGAAGGACTGTCAGGTTCCCCACTCGCTATTTAGATGATGTTGCATATATTTAATATTCTTGTGATTATGGTATATTTTGTTTATGTTTATATTGTCTTTGTATCGTAACTTGGTTACTGGAGGGGGAGCGGTGTAGGCCGCCTCTAGTGGACTTTGAGTGAACTAAAAACCGTAGATAACTCATCTTTGCCGAGAGGAAAGCGGCAGAAAAAAGTAAAGATGGAGTGAGCTGTTTTTGTACATTTGTGTAGTGATAATTGTGTTGTAAAATAAAGTGTAGTTAAAGCAGATTTAGTGTGTTGTGTACTTCACTACAAAACCAATGAATATGCCATCTCGACAGTTGAATACTGGAAAAACAAAGTGTAAATAGAGTAGTTGTAAATACATTGTTGTGATTTCGAACATGGATAAATAAAACCCCACTTAAAAGGATTTTCCGAAAAAAGAAAAATACGTGCTTCCTCGTATTTAAAGGTGATTCCGAACATCAATTTTCACGTCTTTATACTGTTAGTTTTATCAGATACAGATACACTCATTTTAACAATTCACCCCCCTTTACACCCCCTTAGTGACGGAGTATACAAAAATCCTTCCTTAGTGAGCACCTACATTGTAATATAAATGTATCCCCGAAATGTCATTTATTTATGTCCAGTCGTTTTGGCTTGTTGATGATGAGTCAGTCAGTCAGGACATGTTATTTTATATATATAGATAGACTAGCAGTTACCCGCGGCTTCGCACGTGTGGATTTCGTAATTTGATAAAAGTAATCGTTCCTCGGTACTGTACTAAGACATTATCTGAAAATCCCTCAAGTATAAAAACTCACCGAAATGTTCAGTTCCATTTACGCCAGAAACTCTTTGTAAACCACGTTTGTGGTATTGCCTTTTGGGGCTTAGATGACCATGCGACATAGAACTGTATATGTGAGAAACAGTCCCCTCTCAAGTTGAAAAAAATGTTTATTTTTAATGAGATTCCAAATACTAATTTCCACGTCTGCAATATCTTCAGTTTTATATATATATATATATATATATATATATATATATATATATATATATATATATATAAAATATCCCCATAAAAATAATTCAACTCCTTTATCAATCCGTCCCCCACCCCCACCACCACCTCAATGGATTTTCCGAAAACAAAAAATATACACGTTTCTTTATTTTTAAAGGAGACTCCAAATATCAATTTTCACGCCTATAACATATTCAGTTTTTGAGATATGAGCATTCTAAAAAAAATTATTCAACCCTTTTCACTTCTTTTCACCCCCGTTAAGTGCCTTTTCCGAAAAGAAAAACAAAAATACCCGTTTCTCTACTTTTCAAGGACTTCCCAAATACCAAGTTTCATGTCTGAAATATGTTAAGTTTTAACATATACAGTAAATACAATATACCGGTACTCTTTTTTAAATATTCACCGGCTTTTTCAATTCTTTTCAGCCCCTTAAGTGGATTTTACGAAAACAAAAAAATACGTGTTTCTTTATTTTCAAAGGAGATTCAAAATACCAACTTTCGCGTCTGTAACATCTTCATTTTTTGGATTTAAGTATTATCTTAAAAAAAAATCAACTTCTTCTTCACTTCTTACCACCCCCTCCCTACTTAAGTGGACTTTCCGAACACAAAAGATGCGTGTTTCTCTACTTTTAGAACAGATTCCAAATACCGATTTTCACGTCTTTATCGTCTTTAGCTTTTACATATATAAGTATCCTGATACAAATAATTCAACTAATTTTTCAATTCCTTCACCCACTTAAGTGGTTTTTTTAAAAAAACAAAAGAAGACACGTTTATTATTTTTAAAGGAGATTTCAAATACCAATTTCCATGTCTATAACATCTTTAGTGTTTCAGATATAAGTATCTTCAAACAAATAATTCAACTAATATTTCAAATCATTCAATCCACCCTCCCTTAATAGGATTTTCCGAAAAGAAATTAATCCGTATTTCTTTATTTTGAAAGAAGATTCCAAATACAAATTTTCGTGCCTGAAACATTTCAGTTTTTGAGATAGGTAAGTATCCTCATAAAAAGAATTCAACTCTTTTGCTCACCACCAAACCAAACCCCATGGCACTACAGCCCTTGAAGGGCCTGGGCCTACCAAGTGACCGCTGCTCAGCCCGAAGGCCTGCAGATTACGAGGTGTCGTGTGGGCAGCACGACGAATCCTCTCGGCCGTTATTCTTGGCTTTCTAGACCGGGGCCGCTATCTCACCGTCAGATAGCTCCTCAATTCTAATCACGCAGGCTGAGTGGACCTCGAGCCAGCCCCCAGGTCCAGGTAAAAATCCCTGACCTGGCCGGGAATCGAACCCGGGGCCTCCGGGTAAGAGGCACGCACGCTACCCCTACACCACGGGGCCGGCTTTGCTCACCACACTCTCGTTTAATTGATCTCCCCCCTCCCCCACCACAAAAATGCGGGTTTCTTTATTTTTGAAGGAGATTCCAAATATCAATTTTCACGTCTGTAACCTTCAGTTTTTGAGATATAAGCATCGCCATATAAAGAATTCAATTTTTTCACTTCCTTTCACTCTCCCCCTTAAGTGAATTATCTGAAAACAAATAATACATAATTTTTATTTATTAAGGAGCTTCCAAATACCAATTATCACGACTGTAACATCTTCTGTTTTTGAGATATACAGTATGTGTCCTTATAAAAGAAATTAAACTCCATTCACACACACACCGAAAAAATGATTGTTTAATTATTTAAAGGAGAGTCTCAAGACCAACTTTTACGTCTGTAACAACTTTAGTCTTTACTAGCTGATGTACCCGTGCTTCGCTACGGGATTCTACATTGTATACAGAATTCTAGGTTGGGTTGTGAGCAAGATTATCTTAAATTGTACAGCTCTTAACGTTACCTTAGAAACGCGACGGGAGGTCAACAAACATCTTTTCTCAAATGAAGACTGAGGGAATTTTCACTGTAATGCTAGACCCAATTTCATACCATCAGTAACAATCAGGTTATTTTCATTATAATGCCTTTTTACATCCTCAGAAAAACTGTCTTAGTGGTTTTCCGAGCCGACGTCAATAGGTATGGCGCGATTAAAAGCAATGCTTTCATATTATGAAATACTCGTTCAAATGAAACACCACACATTTTCTCACTTTTAACGAACAGGACTACACTGCCTATCTAACAGTCCAAAGTTCCAGACCTGGAATGACCAAACCGCAGACAGCCGTGATCCGCGAACACTCTTCGGCTTTCTTCAGCGGAGAGAGGGTCGGATAGTGTACACTCCCAGGGCAAAAACTATGCCCAATTAATATTCTGTTTCCTAGGAGTACCCGATGAGTCGGAAAATATCAATTTACTACACTGGCGGCGGAAATATCTATCTGATTTGAAGGCAAATTTTTCCTCCAAGCCAGAAGAGAAACCCCCTCTTCACTGCTAGTTTCGAATAAATTGAATGTAGAATTTAATAAAAGTGAAGAGAAAGAAGGTTTTCTTAAGAAACGGCTCTTTTCAGAGTTGAATTTTGAGTTATTTAGTGAATATTGCGGTGCTATAATTTGGAAAAGGCCTAAACTGTTATTCTAGACCAGGCCATACTACTACTACTACTACTACTACTACCACCACTAAGTGAGGCTCTGCCTTAAGTATGCACACTGCTCATTCAAAACAGCGCGTCAGAGTAGGGATCGAATATCTAAAATACTATGAACATCCAGTGTGTTACGTACCAGCTGTATCAGAAAATGTATGAACCAGAGGAATGACTTGCTCAAGAAGAAAGTTTTCTAACTCCCCGGCTATTTCCCGCCAATATTCAGTCAGGCTGTTATACTCGGTACGCAGCAGTAATCCCATCTGTCGGAGTTGAGCGGCAGCATAAGAGACAAAGAACATCACAATAAACAATGGTCAATATAATGTTAATGTTGATCAATGTTACACTTTCGATATTATAGGCTTTCACATTTCGTTTTCTTCCGACTCTGAAATACCACTCTTATCATACTCGGTACGGTAAAACTGAATAAAAGATAAATGATCGGAAATTGTATTCTCTATAACTATTTTATATAGTACTTTTCGATAGGACCAATAATATTGGTATTTAAAAATTACATTTTAGGCACCTTCCCCTAAACTACAATTTCATCCAGGATGAATAAAATTGTTTATAGCTTAGACTGTAGTTTCTTATTCTCCGACTCTATATACCGATTTTCATTAAATTCTGTTAACCCATTTTCTCGTGGCTCGGCGTTGATATGGACTTAGCAACAAAAATACAAATTCATGAATATCATAGCCGGTACAGTAAAAATGTATAAGAGATAAAAGGTCTGAAATTTAATTCTCTATAACTTTGGTTATGTAGTATTTTTCGATACGACAACTAATAATATAAATATTTGAGGATTACATTTAGGCCTTCCCCTAAACTGCCATTTCACTCAGCGTAAATAAAATTACTTATAGCTTAAAATGTAGTGGCTCATTCTTCGACGTTTCATACGAATTTTCAATGAAATAGGACCACTAATAACGTAAATATTTTAAAATTAAATTTTAGGCCTTCCCCTAAACTACCATTTCACTCAGCGTGAATAAAATTATTCTTAAGCTAGATTGTAGCGACGTATTCCTCGACTTTTCATACCAATTTTTATGAAGATAGGACTACTAAAAACATAAATACTTGAAAATTAAATTTTAGGCCCTCCCCTAAACTACCATTTCTATTAGCGTGAATAAAATTATTTATAGCCTAGATTGTAGCGACTCATTCCCCAACTTTGCATACCGATTTTCATTCAATTCTCTTTGGCCGTTTTCTAGTGATGCGTGTACATACATACATACATACATACATACATACATACATACATACATACATACACACACACATACATACAGACAGACAGACAGACAGACAGAAATTACGGAAAAGTAAAAAATGCATTTCTTGCTTACTGTGGACATGACCGATATAGAAATACCATTATTTTCAAATTCTGAGCAATGTACAGACAAAACTCTTATTATATATATATAGATTAGATATAAGTATCCTCATACAAATAATTTAATTAATTTTAAATTCTTTCACCCCCCCCCCCCAAATTGGATTTTCCGAAATCAAAGGAATACGTGCTTCTTTACTTTTAATGAAGATTCCAAATACCAATTTTCACGTATGCAAGATCTTTAGTTTTTGAAATATAAGTATCCTCATACAAATAATTCAACTATTTTTTTCAATTCATTCACCCCCCCCCCCTTAAGTGGATTTTCCGAAAAATGTGTTCATCTTTAATTTTAAAGGAGATTCCAATACCAATTTTCTAGTCTGGTACGTCTTTAGTTTTTGAGATATCAGTTTTCTAATAAAAAGAATTCAACTCCGTGTTTAGTCCTTTTTACCCCCAGTTCTTTCTCGGAAAACAAAAATAAATAGATAACCGCACACATATTATTTGTTAATACAAAGACGCTGATTAACTTAAAATACTAAGAACTACAAATAACACTAATTTTTAAGACAAAAATATGAATATATACACGCAAAGAAGAAAGAAAGGAAAAGGAACTGTCTGCATAATACAGATTTGAAAAAATACTCATTTCAATACACAACGAAAGAAATACGAAAGTAAAAATACTAGTAAGCTTAATAAAAATATTAAATGAAATTTAACTAATTGTATCCTTGCAATACTAGATCTAAGTTAAATACTGTAGTTACTACTAGCTATGTTTAGGCTACCGTACTTCTACTTCGTAAATACAGCACGGATGTTTTTAATTTAATTTAAATTACATATTAACCCAATATTTTATTTTATTGTACAATAATCTCATATCATTTTCACACACCATCACTCGTTCCACTCATACAGGTACCTTGCTGGAAGCACTTAAGGAGGAACTGCTGGTAAGAGGTTTTAAATATACTTTTTGATGCACCAACCTTGATGTCTTTGGGAAGAGCATTCCACCATCCCGAAGCGGTGATAGTAAATGATCGATGGTATGTGGTTGTTCGGTGGACAGGTATTTCTAGGAGGGACACTGAGCGAATATCATGGAGATGGTGACGAAAATTGCTGGAGAGATAAGCAAGGATGTCTTTCGAAATTACCTGGTACACAAGAGTATTTGAATGTAGTTTACGCCTGTCGTCTAGTCGTAACCAAGGTAATTGTTTATAGTACGGATAAACTCGAGCGTCATACCGTAAATCCATAGCATATCTAAGACAAGCATTTTGACTGCGTCGTAGTTCCAAGCTTAATTCATTTGTTATGTCCGTAAAAATTACACCACAATAGTCAAAAATGGGAAATAATGACTGAACAAGTTGAATTTTTAGTGATCGAGGGAATACATTTCTGAACCGTTTTAAGGGGTGCAAGCCACAATAAACCTTTTTACAGATATTCTTAACTTGCGCTGCCCAGTTTAGAGTTTCCATTATAATAACTCCAAGGTTAGAAACTGATTCACAATAAGGTATAACAGTATTATTTAAAGTTATGGGAGGAATGCAATTTTGTTTTAAAATATGAAGATTCTTAGATGTACCGATGATAATGGCTTGCGTTTCATGGGGGTTTAATTTGAGATTGTTTTAATTGCATAGCCATTAATTTGCTCAAGGTCAGCATTTTCAATACATATTGCTTGTTTTATATTATTAGTTCTAGTGTGGTAATAAATTTGCAGATCATCAGCATAAAGATGGTACTTGCAGTGCTTAATTGATCTGGTGATAACATTTATATATAAAGTGAATAGGAGAGGACCAAGGACTGACCCTTGTGGAACACCAATATTTTTGTTCGCCGCGTTGATTTATTATTATTTGCAACGGTACACTGACGGCGGTTTGTGAGGTAAGAATAGGAAAAAATCCAGCGCTTTCTGGCTAAAGTTTAAGAACTGTAATTTGGGAAGAAGCAACCTAGGATCGACAGTATCAAATGCGCTACTGAAATTTAAAAAAGTAAGTATTGTTACTTGTTTGTTGTCCATTGCATAATCTAATGCCATCTGTCACTTTAAAGAGAGCTGTCATGGTACACGTTTCTTAATTTTTAAGAAAGATTTAAAATACCAATTTTCACTTCTGTTTTTGAGATATACTGTAGACATGCTCATTAAAAATTCACCCCCTTTTTTAGTTCCCCTGAAGTGGATTTTTCGAAAACAAATTATCTATGTTTATCTAGTTCTACGGGAGACTGCAAATATCATTGTTTACGTCTGTAACACGTTACGTTTCTGAGATATAGTTTATATATCGATGGCCTAGATTGAATACCTCGTATCTCAAAAAGTTCTTCCTATCCATTATTTCCCTTAAGACTGGTCACGCCTCCCAGCCACACATGAATATGCAGTCCATCAGAACAATGTTCATTAGGTTTATTTTCCTATGGTATTGCGTAAAGGAAAATGAACCTTATAAAATTATACTGTAGGAGTCAGTAAATACGTCACGCAGACATACTTTCCTATAGTACGGTACGATAAGGTTCATTTTCCTTCACACGTCGGCATAGGAATAAAGAACACAACGAACATTGTTCTGATGGACTGCGAATTCATGTGTGGTTGGGAAGCGTAACCAGTCTTAAGGGAAGTAATGGATAGGAAGAACTTTGTCAGATACGAGGTTTTCATTCTAGGCCATCGATATAGTCTTTCTAAAAATTCACCTCCTTTTGTCACCCCCCATTAATTGGATTTTCCAAAAACAAAACAATACGTGTTTCTTTATTTTTAAAGGAGATTCCGAATACCAATTTTCATGTCTGTAATATCATCAGTTTTTGAAATATAAGTATCCAATAAAAGGTATTCAAACCGTTCTCACCTTTTTTCACCCCCATTAATGGGATTTTCCAAAAAAAAACGCGTTTCTTAATTTGTAATGGAGATTCCAAATACCAAATTTAACGTCTGAAAACTTTTAAGTTTTTGAGATGTAGATATACTCATTTAAACAATTCAGCCTCTTTTTCATCCCCTTAGCGACGGAATATCAAAAAATGCTCCATTAGCGAGCACCTACACTCTAATATAAATTTATTCCAAAAATTTAATTTCTTTATGTCCAGTAGTTTTGGGTCGGCGATGATTATTCAGTCATTCAGTCAGTCATTCATGACATGTTATTTTATATACTGTATGTACAGTATAAGAGCAAGAGCAAGAGATTACTATTTAGCAAATTATATGACAAATTTGAGAGCCATATGCGATCCTTAGAATAGGAGTGACTATTGGAAATAACGCATCAATTTTGTGCCATTTGATAGAAGGACGGCTATCACGGGCATATTACTGCTAACCGAAATATGCCTTAAGGTTTGTGTATTGTAGTTCGTCAGGATTCGAACCGCAGCCTCTTTGGTAACGATGTAATACGACTATTATTTAGCAACTGGAGGGCCAATGGCTTTGCCCAATTCTAAATGTTCGTACCTACTATTAAATATAATTCCTGAGTTTCAAGTCCCCCAATCGGATCTGCGGGTTGGGGGGGGGGGGAGGAGGACAGGGTTGAGAGAAGCCTCTAATCAAAGATGTTCACTTCGCAGAGAGATATTATGTGGAACCTGGAATGTGAGGGGTTTACTACAGACTGGCAAACTATCAATTGTTGAGAGAGAAATGGCACTATATGGCGTGAAGATCTTGTGACTATGTGAGACACACTGGAAAGGTGCTGGGCATTTCACCACTACCAATGGTAACACAGTATATTTCTCCGGACATAATCATCAAAGTCGAAATGGTGTAGCGGTCGTCGTTCCACAGAAGTTATGTAGCGCAGTCATTGGATACTATCCAGTTAATGATAGAATTATTTCCATCAAGATAAATTCAACACCTTGTAAATTAAGTATTGTGCAGGTGTATGCACCAACATCTGCTGTCCCTGAAGATGAGATAGACGAATTCTACAGTCAATTAGAATGCTTTATTGATAACATTCCTCTAAGAGAAGTTCTCATCATTCAAGGTGACTTCAATGCTAAGATTGGTGACACGTCATCCGATAACCACCTTAGTGTACATGTTGGTCCATATGGGCTTGGGACTAGAAATGATAGAGGAGAGCGTCTTCTGCAATTCTGTATAGATAAGGAAATGGTTGTTACCAATACACTCTTTCAACATCACCCTCGCCGCCGATATACGTGGATAGCCCCTGGAAACAGGGTACGAAATCAAATTGATTTTATCCTGATCAGAAGTCGTTGGAAGTCATCTGGTTTAAAACAGCAGAAGTTACCCTGGTGCTGAATGTTGTTCAGACCATATCCTCGTCATCATGAGAATGCGACTAAAACTCAAAACCACAACAAAGGTACGGGAAATGAAATTTGATGACAGAGCTCTATGTAGATTCGGCGAGGCTATTCGTCCCAAACTACAGTCATTAGGAGTAAATCCCACTGACACTGCAGATTCGGTATGGAGCAACTTGAAGACTGCTGTGAGTAGTGCAAGCAAGGGAATACATGGGCAGAATTCATTTCCTAGGAAGCCATGGTTAAGCGCCGAATTTGAGCCTAATAGAGGAAAGGAAACAGATAAAAAGAAACAATTATGAAACTGATGAATATTTAAAAATGCACGCATCTCTATTCAAATTCAAAAGCAGTGCAGACTTGATAAGGCAAACCAAATTCATGAAATCTGTGAAGAGATTGAACTGCATAAACAGCACTGTCAACCTCGTGATCTCTTTATGAAGGTAAAGAAAATTACCCGCGACTTCAATCCCCGTCCATGGGTTGTGGAAGATGAAGATGGTACCTTCATTGGAGAGAAACAACTGGCCATTGAAGGGTGGAAAAGATACTGTGAAAATCTATATGCAGATGCGACCACCAGGAATGTTTGCAAAACGTACAACCCTAATCAATCTAACTCTGAACCAGAGCCTTCAATATTGAGAAGTGAAGTAGAAGATGCAATTAAACACCTGAAGAATCATAAAGCACCAGGAAGTGATGGCATCACTGGGGAAATGATTAAGGAAATGGGAGAAGAAGGCGTACGTTTAATGCACTTCATCTGTAACAAGATATGGGACAGTGGTGTATGGCCACAAGACTGGCTCATTTCCATCTTCATTCCACTTCACAAAAGAGGATCAACAAGGAACTGCGGGAATTATCGAACAATCTCACTAATAACAGATGCAAGTAAAATATTATTGCGTATCATAAATGAACGTTTGAATCCTTACATTAGATATCAGCTCCCATCAGAACAGGCTGGCTTTGTCAAGGGAAGAGGAACTAGAGAACAGATTCTAAATATACTTCAGTTGGTTGAAAAGGCACATGAATTCAACATTCGTTTGTTTCTGTGCTTCATTGACTACCAAAAGTCCTTCGATTGTGTTTTGTGGCCGAAGTTGTGGTGTGTTCTAGAGGAAATGGGAATTCCGTCTCATCTCATTTCACTTCTAAAAGACTTATACGATAACAACTTGGCCAAAGTCAGAGTTGATGGTGATCTATCATCAAGTTTCAAAGTCTCCAAAGGTGTGAGACAAGGATGCATCTTATCACCTCAATTGTTTAACATCTATGGTGAAAATATCATGAGGCATGCCCTCGACAGTTGGGAAGGAGGATTTTCGATTGGTGGGAAGAGAATTAAAAACCTCCGTTTTGCAGACGATACCACACTTGTAGCCAGCAGTGTACAGGAGCTTGTCGAGATAATGGATCGTGTACAACAGGAAAGTCACAAACTTGGCATGGAAATTAATTGGAACAAGACAACACTAATGATTGTCAACAAAGGTGCAGAGATTCAGCTGCCACAGCACCTTAACAGTCTCCAAAGACTCTGTCAGTTTCCTTATCTTGGTTCAATAATCGAGGATAAAAGTAGCTGCGAAAAAGAAATCAAACGTCGCATCATTCTCGGACGTACAACTAGGGCAAAATTAAAGAAGATCTGGCAAGATAGAGCGATATCTACGAATACGGAGAAAAGATTAGTCCATTCGCTTGTGTTCTCGATCTTCCTGTATGGATGCGAAACTTGGACCATGAAAGCTAAAAACAGGAACCGAATCAACGCCTTTGAAATGTGGTGTTGGAGAAGGATGTTGCGAATACCGTGGACAACCAGGCGAACAAATGATTCTGTCATCCGGGAAATTGGAATACAAGAAAGTTTATGCCAAGTTGTGTACCAGAGAATCCTGCAATTCTTTGGTCACATTATGAGAAGAGAGGATGACAACCTGGAAAAAATAATTGTCCAAGGAAAAGTTTCTGGTACAAGGACACGAGGACGGGTCGCAAAAAGATGGGTTGATCAAGTAAGAGAGATAATGGGCTTACCATGGAGAGTTACTGTCCGGAAAACGCACGTACGTACAGAATGGTATCAGCTTATAAAAGAAACAACAAAGTCCTTGGTTCACGATACTCAGTCATAAGTGGAACGACTGGAGAGAGAGAGAGAGAGAGAGGAGGGTTTATCTTATTATTTTCCTGACAGAAGAAATGGCCATCATCCCGAAGGCTGGTTGGATCCCCAAATAGTACCACCAAAGTTTACGCGTTTATAGGGAATTCCCGACAGCGATGCCAAAATGAGACATACTACGCAGGATGAGGACTGATGTAGTTTGCAGTTGCTCTCCTTACTGGACCGGAAAGTGCTATTGCAACACGACTAGCTGTATGAATAACACCTTTCATAACATCGAACACGCTAGTTGTGCTCCAAATGTCATTACTCAGTACCACCCATACCTCACAGCTTCCATACTGTCACAGCCATGAATAGGACTGGGACTTCCTTGGAAGCTACATTTTGCTCTGGCCTGTGCAAAGAGAAAGATGGAAAATTACTGCATCCATCAAGAAATGATAACAGACGGAGAAGAAATGCATAATTTTTATTTTTACAATATACTCATTACCAAGAACCGGCCCCGTGGTGTAGGGGTAGCGTGCCTGCCTCTCGCTCGATTCCCGGCCAGGTCAGGGATTTTTCTCTCGACCCGAGGGCTGGTTCGAGGTCCACTCAGCCTACGTGATTAGAATTGAGGAGCTATCTGACGGTGGCATGGCGGCTCCGGTCTCGAAAGCCCAGAATAACGGCCGAGAGGATGCGTCGTGCTGACCACACGGCCCCTCGTAATCGGCAGGCCTTCGGGCTGAGCAGCGGTCGCTGGACAGGCCAAAGCCCTTTCAAGGGCGTTAAGTGCCGGTGGGGGGGGGGGGGGGGGCTTATTACCAAGCGGAGTGGCCGTGGGTGTTAACGCGCTACGGCTATGGAGTCAAGCTTCGCATTCGGGAGACAAGAGAGAATGGTTTAGTGTGGTTTCCCATTTTCACTTCCGGGGAAATGGCAAGACAGTCTCTATTCATACGCCACACCCGATTCCTTCCACCTCCTTCATTCACTATAATTAATTTCATCTCCATTATCTTCTCAACTGAGGTTGAACAGGGAGGGCATCCCTGTACAAATATGCCACATCATTTCATCTCACCTCATCCTCAACCTAGTTTCGGGAAACGGAACCAATGTGTTCATTTCGAAAGGGAGAAGACGTTGTTATATTAAATCTACTGGAGGAGACCGCAGGCAGTACCGGTAAGTATTGTGCAGTTCCTTCGTATCCGCTCCCACCGCCGTTTTTCTGCCCACACCTAGTGCAAGCCGGAGTGGGATAGTCATTACACCTGAAATCATATCACAGTAACTGCACACATATCTGAAGGAAATGTGACAATTTTCAACGCGTACAAATATAACTAGAAAGGACTTGGCTGTTGACCTCACTCAATAATGCACAGCAAAATCGGGTGAATGAGTCTCTTCCCGCAATCCGCACTGCTCGCCTTTGTAGTTACGACATTTGTCGTTGGAGGCCAGCACTAAGTGGGGGTCGCAACAACCCTTGTTGCGGGTGGCCTGCTACACCCTTCGTTCAGACATTAAGTAATTTGACCCAGTTTTCGTTTAAAAGCATTAAGATACACAAAATCAAATGACATGTTGTGATATTTACGTACGAAGATTTTACTACAATGAGAAGAGGTAATCCTTACTATTAAATTTTGAGTTTAGTTGAATGCTTTAGATATTTATTTTAGACATTCAATGTTCTTTTGCAAGTTTCACTGCTGATTTCATGCTCACAACATTTTTCTGATTTGATTTATCGTGGCGTGGTCTCGTTGCGTCCAAATCTTCGGGAATAGAAGCATGTGTCTCGATCAATTTGATCTTAGCGCAGTGCGTTGCGTGTTTGTTTTGGTGGTTGCTAAACATGGCTGCTAGTGGGCCAGCGGGCTCCGGATTCATGAACTTTTCATTGATTTTTGGTGTGTTAGAGTAGTTAAGAAAACTAGTGTTTCTTTAGTGGTGTGGAAAACGGATGTGTGAATGGTTCCTAAAGACACTTAACCGTAAGTACTGTTAATTCATACTGTTTTTCACAGTGCAGGGAAATTAATATTTTCCGGCACTAAAATAGTTTGTAGCCTATCCCAGCAGTTACCCATATCCATACTACTGCATAACTGCATTTTAAAAATCAATAACTTAGTATTACATGGTCTTGTGAGTTTTAATTATTAGAAGAGAGACTTGTCAACGGTATTTTCTACAAATGACTTCATTATCGACGGAACTTTCATAGTATGAGGTTATAATGCATGCAGTTTGTGAAGCCGGCCTATTAATATTGATGATGAATTGTAGCAATGAAAAATTAGTGAGTGACTAGAATAATTAGGAAAAACCTGTACATATGCCGATACCAGCTCATACCTTTCCTATGCTCGTACTTTGGGCAAAGAATCTTATAGTATTATCTTTTATATCATTGAAGTATCTATAGTACATTTCGTTTCCAGGAAGTGAATTGTCACTGACTTTTCACAGAAACGATTCAGAAGTTCTGCTGTCATGATTTTTTTACTGACCAGCTGCGTATCATTGTCTTAAACAATTTTTTGTATATATTTATCGCGTGTTGAATAATTCACATGACATTGTTGTTAATGTCCCTGGAATACTCTTCATGTTTACTCTAACCACTTGAAAGTATAAAGCAAATTATCACAATGTTATTTTATGTGGTTTCATTCATGAACGTTTGTACATTTGGATCCAAAATTGGTGCGAAATTTTACTTCCATTCAGAATTGGAAAATGAACACATTCGTCTTAAAGTTTTTTAATGAGGATTAGGAAAGGGTTTATTATAATCACCCTAGAGGTACAGTGATTTTCTTTCAAGTAAATGGGTATTTTGTAGTCAATGATGTAGGCCTACTCTTAATGTTTAATTATATTTATTGAAAAATCTTCACATTAGTATTTTCTTCAAGAATACACGAGACATATTTATATGTTGTTAGATTATACATTGTGTTCAATTCTATTACAATAGGCCAACCTGTTTTGATTTATGGAAAACATTGCTGTTTGCACAATTTTACTTTCATCATGGTGACATTAAATGGATTCATCATTTTAAATAATAAGAATAGCTATTTCTGTTATAAAATTAACTACAGCTAATAAACAGAAATTCAGCTCCTTTAATCCTATTTTTGCCACCTGTCAGCAGTTCAAGGAAATTGTGACATCTTAGCTGTATGGCCGTTCTTTATCAGCCGTAAGTTATTAACTCATTCAAGGTATCGTATAAATAGAGTGCCAGTTCCTATCACTTTGAACATTAATTTTGATCATTATGGGGAAGACTGTTCAGAGTCATCATTATGTACTGGTATGTGCCAACTTCTTGTCAGGTGTTATGTAGACCTGCTGCTGGCATGCTACTGTTGAGGACACTTTCTCAATATTCTTCCAAATCCGTGCAGGTCGCAACAAAATTTTATAAAAAGAAAGCGAGACAGTAAAACATGTTAGAAATGCAATGTTTCAAGTAAATGTAACACTCAAGCTCTAAGAACTTTTGAGGTTATTGCATAAGTTACAGAAATAGTAGAGAGAGGTCAGCGTGACATGAGTTATTGTCAGTGAGTAATTGAGGTTTTTGCATAACTTAAAGAAATAGTAGAGGGAGGTCAATGTGACATGAGTTATTGTCAGAGAGTAACTGCCACTTTTCTGTTTGTTATCAACTTCGGTGTGAGTGGTCATAGGTTTATTTCCTGGCTATATCAAGGAATTTTATTGAATGAAGTTTTGGAATATTGTTGACTCGGCCTTGCGAGGACAACTGACATGCTGTCCGTTGTGGGAAATAGTAATTGTGCAAGACCATTGTGTTTTCCCACCTTAAATTGTTTGTTGTACCTTAACAAATATACAGTATCTAATAGAATTTAACAGGGCCTATTGTAACTTGGCTTCTTTACCGAAACCAAATTTCATTAGGGTCTACATTAACTGACAGGACTGAATGGTGTCATCACAACCATGTGACATCCAATACGCTGTTCTGTTAAAAGGCAACCAGTTGTAAGCCAATATATGATAGTAACTTATTGTCAGTTGTTTTTAGGCTGTAAATGTAATGATTTATTATTGCAGAAATGACATTTATAATAGTATAAGCCCTATCCATCCACAATCTTGGGCCTCTGGTCAAATTTTGTGCCCTTCGCGTAGTAATGGCAGGAGTTAAAATTGTTGTACTTTTAAACTAGTTTAAATCCATCAAATGGAAGTTATCAGTGAGAATAATGACTGATTCTAATTAGGCCTAGTAGAAGTGATACCGGCACACTTTATCTTGGTGCATTTGTGTACGGGGGTGAGGAGTAAGGAGGGAGCTGTCCCGGTACTGGTAGTGCTGCCAACTGAATGAAAATGAAATCTGAATTGAATCGAGAATATGATTGATCGATATGAAGTTTCTAAACCGTTATTATCTTAAGCCAATAACTGTGTCACATACAAATTATATAACATTTCTCGATGCGAATCTTGTTGCTAGCATGAATTCTATAGTTTAGCTTTGCTGTGTAAACAACAACAGTACTAGTATGTAAAGTGTACGCCAGATGTCGCACAATGATGCTTAAGCGATTCATAGTTTGTGTTTTAAAGGTTGCCAGTACGAATCTCGAAGATTGCCGAGGTCGACCGATTCAGCACTAGGGTGTAAATGCACCAAGATAAAGTGTGCCGATAATACACACTCATGGTGAAATGTCAAACTCCATAGATGTTGCTTAACCTGAATGATAGAAAAACTTGACAACCCAGGTGGATGAGAAAGTCTGTTGGTTTAGAGAGCTGTATATTGACGTTGCTAAGATGTACTGGTATTTAAAGAGAGGACAGCGAGTTCACGCTGAGCTGAGTAGTTCAGGCGGTAATGTTGGCTTTCTGAGCCCATCATAGCAGGTTTGATCCTGCCTCAGTCCGATGGTATTTGAAGGAGCTCAAATATGTCAGCCTCATGCTGGTAGATTTACTAGTAGGCCTACCTAAAATAATTCCTGCAAGATTAAATTCTGGCACCACTTGGCATCTCCGTAACCCATAAAAGTAGTGGGACAAAAAGCCAATAATATTATGGCACTGAATTTGTTTTAAGTTATTTCCAGGCTGAATATTGGTGGGTAACAATGAGGTGTTATGAATATTTGCCTTTGAATTTAATACAGTACAGGAAACACAAGCTAGATAGGGAGGGCTTCATTTTTTGAAGTGTTGGGCCTCTTCCATTTTTTCCCTCTGATGAATGTTATTAGAGGATGGTTGCCAAATGAATAATCACCACCACCAGCATCTAAGAATAATGACGAGTAAGGGCCAGATTCTTATTTAATTACATATTTTATTCCTTTCCTTGTAGACCACTGAAAAATTAAAAATTTCAGCGAATTATGGTTCTGATATTATACTAGGATTTCATTTAACATATTTTTAGATATTCTTTGTAATATTACAAATTTTACTATGGTATTATGTGAAGAATATAACATTTTTGTGCTTCTAAACAATATTAACTTTATTTACACTAGTAATGCTTATGTATTTCATTTTCAGGGCATGAGGGCAACAGGAAGTTAGCTACAACAATAAATTGTGTAAAATACTCTGCAATTTATAGTGAAGCCCGCCTGTTAGTCATGATAGTTAATGCGTCCATTCTGTATGGTCTGACACCGTGGTTAGCCGGTTTGAGTCCCGTTGGTCAAAAGTTTCACTATCAGAATGTTGGCTGGCAGGATGGGAGAGGTGATGGTATACAATTTCTAATCACTAGACTGTGTGCTAAAAGCCTGGATTCAATTCCACAGTCTCTGCAGTGTTCATTTGGAGTGAGGGCATATGGCACTGTTGATGGTGATTCGTCTGTCAGATGAGTACATGAGCAGATTTTTTGGTGCTATTCGACAGGAGTATCCTATGTGCCTGCACTGAGGTTCTCCCTTTCCCTTTCTGCTATCATATACTGTATCCATCATTCATTTTATCTCTGATGAGGTTGATGTTAGGTGGGGCATCCGGTTGTAAAACTCTATGAAGATTCATCTCACTTCATACCCGACCCCGTTGAGAAACGGGACATGGGTTGGATATATACTCCACGTTGTACAGTGCATAATATTCTTTTCTAAATATTTGAAGTATTTTGAGTATGCTTTTGAGTTAATTGTTTAATAAGTAACTATACTTACTGTAAGGATTAGAGAAGAGTGGACTATGTAAATTATCTGAAGCAACAACGTTAATTTGTCACAAAATATGTAGGTATGTAAACCAAGTTTACTGGCCCACATCTTAACTGTAAGTTATAATAAAGGAAATACATGAGTATTATTGTAAATTTAATGCATTAATACTACTACATATTTTATGAATATTTAATTACATATTTCACATTTTTATGTAGCCTACATATTTCCCACTTAGATATTGCATAAGCCAGGAGAGATGTCTGTGCGGTTAGAGGCGTGCGGTTGTGAGCTTGCATCCAGGAGATAGTGGGTTTGAATCCCACTGTCAGCAGCCCTAAAGATGGTTTTCCGTGGTTTCCTATTTTCACACCAGGCAAATGCTGGGGCTGTACCTTAATTAAGGCCACGGCCGCTTCCTTCCAACTCCTAGGCATTTCCTATCCCATCGTTGCCATATGACCTATCTATGTCGGTGCGACGTAAAGCCACTAGCAAAAAAGAAAGAAAGAAATTGCATAAAGTCCGGGCACTGATCATGAGACTACTTCTGTTGTCTCCTTATCCTACTTGTTCAAAGAAGTTTAGACAGGAGTATACATCAGCTGTGTTTCATTTGCAAATCCTTTCTGCAGTTAATCCCAGTCATTTCTGGGGTCAGTGGTGCCATCCTGCTTATTGTGGGTTTTGACTGAGGGTTTAAGGCCAGTGCCTTTCTTTACCCCGCATGATTTTGCAGGAGAATATTCCACTCCAGGATCTGCTGGGATTTGAACCTCGGCTGTTTGGGTGGAAAGCCAGCAAAAATCTTACGATGCAAATATCGATATGGAAGGTTTCTGTTTAGTGAGAAAATAAAAGTACATTGCTGGATGCTAGGCTAAGTTTGACAAAGGAAATTGATATTAATTTTTACAATCACTATTATCAATTTTTTTTAAATTGAAGGTTGTGTTATTTATGGTATAGAAGGGTGTTTGTGGGTTTCTCAGTAGGTACAAGATTCTGGCCCTTTTGTTGCATGTTGGTTGGAAGTTTATTCTAAAATGCAAAACTTAGCCTACTTGATGATTCTCTAGAAAAATTAGTGACTGGGCGAGTTGGCTGTGCTGTTAGGGGTGCACAGCTGTGAGCTCGCATCCGGGAGATAGTGGGTTCGAATCCCACTGTCGGCAGCCCTGAAGATGGTTTTCCATGGTTTCCCAGTTTCACACCAGGCAAATGCTGGGGCTGTACCTTACTGAAGGCCATGGCCGCTTCCTTCCTATTTCTAGGCTTTTCCTGTCCCATCATCGCCATAAGACCTATCTATGTTGGTGTGACATAAAGCAAATAACAAAAAGAAAAATTAGTGAAGGAATTTACTCATGAACTCCATGTGTGCATGTTTTAAAAAAGTAAGTTAATGTTATTGCCTTATTTACGTTGTCATTTATGCTCAGAAATGAAAAAAAGGAATGTTTTGGGGCTGCATTTGAATGTGTTTCATATAAGCGTACATGGCAGCTAAGCTGTAAGGAAGAAAATGGGGCCTATAAGTTTTGGTTTTTATGGCATATATGTACAGTGGACTGGTCAGTAGGCATGGAGGTTTTGTCCCTTTTTATCTCGCTTCTAATAAATGCTAGGCTTTTTATTGCCAACATATTTTGAAATAATTGTGCAGACATTTTTGACTTCCATGGAACTTGTATTGAAACTTTCTAGATAGGTTTACTAACATTGTTCTTTGTACACACAGAGAAGTTTCATATATCTGACGATTACTTCTTCTAAGGTTGTCAACTCTGAGGTTGGTTGGCAGCTGCTCCCCGAGAGTGCCGGACTTGTGGCAATCTCTTAAAACTCCACGTAAGACAGGCACCCCATTTCCTCTATTAGTTGCCTGATGTAGTTCTGCCTAGATCTGCTGCTATAATTTCTTTTATGATATTATGCTGTGTAAAAGTGTAAAGATGAATTAATTGAACTTGCCTTTCATTCTTACATGCTTTACTTATGCTGTTTACTGCATATTTTAAGCAGCTGAGTAGGAATAGCCTCCTTTTTATGTGCATTTCCATGATGTTGGGAAACAGCAGACTTCTCTCTTGCAAATTATAAGCATTGTCAGAAGAGAGTTCTAACCATACCTCTTCATCTTGGTTAGGTTTGTTTGGATGAAGCATTATGCTGGAAGTATTGTATTTTGTTAAGACCTCTCCAGATTCCATAGTGTGTTAATTATATAATTATATATAATCATATTTTTTTGTGGTTTGTATGTTACTGCATCAGAGGTATGTCAAAGAAGTGGGGAGCAATAGTTTCAGCATGAGCTGAACACAAATAAGGAATCTGTTTTATGTTTGATTTTAAATCTTTGAATTGTCTAACTTACAGAACTCTCATCTCTGTTATTTTTTTTATTTATTTATTTTTTTGCTAGGGGCTTTACGTCGCACCGACACAGATAGGTCTTATGGCGACGATGGGATAGGAAAGGCCTAGGAGTTGGAAGGAAGCGGCCGTGGCCTTAATTAAGGTACAGCCCCAGCATTTGCCTGGTGTGAAAATGGGAAACCACGGAAAACCATTTTCAGGGCTGCCGATAGTGGGATTCGAACCTACTATCTCCCGGATGCAAGCTCACAGCCGCGCGCCTCTACGCGCACGGCCAACTCGTCCGGTCATCTCTGTTATTATGAGGGTGATAAACTATAACCCAAGTAGGTTTTTCTGGTATGATATAATGAACTTTTGTGTCTTACGTGGGTTATTTCCTTCATTTCTTGAATAGATACATTTCTGATAGTTGCCGTCACATTCTTTAGCAGTGTGTAATGAAAGCCTGATTGTGAAAGGCAGGTACTTCAAAGGATGTAATTTAAATTACTCTTATGGTAGAAAACTAAACACTGTGATCATTATTCATTGGTCCGCCTCCGTAGCATAACGGTTAGTGTTATTAGCTGCCATCATTGGGGGCCCGGGTTTGATTTCCGGTACTGCCAGAAATTTAAGAATGGCAGGAGGGCTGGTATGTGGTTCAATTGGTACATGCAACTCACCTCCATTGGGCCTGTGCCTGAAAAGAGCCGCACCACCTCGGGATGAGGACATTGGAACAAAATTCTAGAGCAACCAGAGTTGCAAAATTGTACAGGCATTCAAGAAACCAGGAAGTTCACAATGAAAAATGAAAGTGGTGATTATTGTGGAGGTTCTGAACTAGCATTCCATTCTCTGCTGATTTCATTTATTCATCTGTTGGTCCTATTAGTAATTCTTGAGCCTTAATTGTAATATAATAAATAATAAGAACATGACCATGACAGTTTCTACTGATCAAAATGTTAATATTCGTTAGTTTACCTACGGTACCTAGAAAAGGCCAAGGTGACTGGTACCGGGCGAGTTGGCCGTGCGCGTAGAGGCGCGCGGCTGTGAGCTTGCATCCGGGAGATAGCAGGTTCGAATCCCACTATCGGCAGCCCTGAAAATGGTTTTCCGTGGTTTCCCATTTTCACACCAGGCAAATGCTGGGGCTGTACCTTAATTAAGGCCACGGCCGCTTCCTTCCAACTCCTAGGCCTTTCCTATCCCATCGTCGCCATAAGACCTATCTGTGTCGGTGCGACGTAAAGCCCTTAGCAAAAAAAAAAAAAAAAAAGGTGACTGGTGTTGAAATTTGATTTTAGATGCAAAAGTATTTTTTCTTGCTGAGTCTGTTACTCATAAGCAGCTGCTCGACTACTATTACTGTGTGAGTAGGCTCTTGAATTCCTTATATGAGGCTCCTCTTGTCCGTTGTAGGCCAGTATCCAGATTCAGTAATTGTTTACACGGACGGTTCGAGGGAAGAAGCGAAAGTAGGCTGTGTGTTCGTCGTCGATAGTAACAGCTTTCTTTTTCCTCTACCAGAAACCTGTAGTGTACTCGTATACACAGCAGAGCTTTATGGTATACTTCAAGCTCTGCAGCGCGCGCTGTCCAATGAACGCCGGCACTTTCCGCTGTGTACCGATTCCTTGAGTTCGTTAAAATCTATTTATGTATGTTTCCCTCGGCATCTTCTGGTGCAGCGGATCCAGGACCTGCAGGCCGGGTGTTGTGGTGCTAGCACCAGAATCATGTTTTTGTGGCTCCTAAGCCACATCGATGTAGAAGAAACAGAGTTAACTGATAAGGCTGCCAAGGAGGCGGTCACATTGCCCCCGTTACCGTAGAAGGTTTCAGCTAGTGATATTCGTTTTCAGCTGAGACATTTGGTTATGCTCCATTGGGAGGAGTGGCAGACCACACCTCTTCCAAATAAGCTGAGAAGGATAAAAGTACGAAGGTATGGAGGACTTCCTTCGGATTTGTCGGAGAGAAGCAGTGATACTATGTCTTCTTCGGATCGGTTGCGGTATAGCATCGCACTCTTACTTGCTGAAGGGAGAAGCCCCCGCCCTCGTTGTGTACTGCAGTGATCTTACCGTGGTACTCATCCTTGCGTGGACGTAGCCAATCTGCGCCGTAGTCTAAAACTTCCGAGTACCATCTCCCTCATCCTGCTAGATGACAAGCAGTCAGCAGACCCCGTCATCCGTTTTATGAGGGATAGTGGCCTGTTTTATTGTGTATAAAAGTGTATTTTCTATTCGGTTTTAATCGTTATTTTTTATTAAACAGTTAGTGTTTGTGTATTTTAATGTGTTACTTTAACTTTTAATTGGAATATATATATACACAGCTCAAAAAAATTAGGGGAACAGGTTTTGAACGTATGCCATGCTCCACAAAACAATACCTCACACCCAGATACATTACCAACTAAACATTTTTTCTTTACCGTTGAAGTATACAAAAGAACATCGATGGATTCGGGTTCATTTTCAGAACATAAACGGAAATGTCCAAATAGGGGCGAAAACAAAGTGGTAAGTCCTTCAGGGTGGATTTTTTTAAAATCACAGTTGGAGAGCTTCAGTATGGTGTATGTCCTCCACGAGCATTTATCACAGCTTGGCGCCTACGTGGCATGCTCCGTATAAATCGACGGCGGTCACGTTGCGGTATCAGGTCCCATTCTTCAGTCAGAGCCTGTTCGAGGTCTTGGGGAGTCTGTAGTGGAACAGGACGCCCAAGAACACTTCTGTCAAGCCTATCCCACACATGCTCGAACAGGTTAAGGTCGGAACTCACTGCTGGCCATTCCATCTCTTGAATGTCCGGTTCTCGCAAGACAGCTCTGGTGAGCTGTGCATGAGTACGAATTCGGGGGGCAACACCGTATGTAGCAACCTACACATGCTATAGCAGCATCTGCTCGATGTGCCCCGCAGCGGTAAGGTTACCACGGATGACGACAAGATCCGTACGGCCATCAATACTGATGCCACCCCATACCATCACAGAACCTTGTCCAATCGGTCGCCTTCCTGGACAAAATTTGGCATGTGCAGCTCACCACGGCGTCTCCATACACGTTGATGTCCATCACGCTGTGCCAGGGGAAATCTGGACTCATCTGTGAACAACACAGGTCTCCATTGGCGAAGTTTCCAGTTGACGTGGGTACGGGCAAACTGAAGGCGAGTTGCGCGATGTTGCTTTGTTAAACGGGCCACTCGAACAGGACGTCTGGGTCGTAAGGACACTTCTCTTAACCTGTTCCTTACTGTTTGGTCAGAAACCGCGACTCCAGTGACCCGCCTGAGGTCTTGTTGCAGTTCTCTGGCAGTTGCTGAACGACGCCGCAACGCACAGATGGTCATATATCGGTCATCCTGTGGGGTTGTCATGCGTCCACGACCTTGTCCAACCCTCCTTGTGAACTGGCCTGTCTCGTAGCGATTCCACAAGTGGTGAATAACTGACGGAGAGACATTGAGATCCACAGCAACACGACGAAAAGTCCATCCTTCCTGGATCAAAGTGACGGCTCTTGCGACTTGAACCTCGTTAGGATGTTTCATGGGATGTGCTGGTTGACGTACAACGTGCTCAAATGACCGCAGTAGTCTATGTACCTCACGACGACACACGGACGCACTGCTATTTACTTGGTTTTGAGGGGTCACCTGCCAGTTTAATGCATGGCTACGCCTACAGATGGATTATAACTTCGATTTGACATACCCTGAGTAGCTAAGGTCTCAAGGTATGCTGTACGACCATTGGAACCCCATCTACCAAATTAACGTTCACATACCAGACGTTACAAAACATGTTCCCCTAATTTTTTTGAACTCAATCAATCAATATTCTAAAGGCTAATGCCTTGTCGATGCAACCACTCTTTTCTTTCATTGGCTGTTCGTTTCAGTTCCATGTAATTGACACAACTTTACCTCTTCTTGATGTCGTCCAAATACTTCATCCTAGGTCTTCCTCTGCCTTTCTTTCCCAGCACTTTCCCTTCAAGTATGTTAGTGATGAAAGTATTGTGTCTGATGACATGGCCAATAAATTTACCCAGAGTCCCAACTCTCACTTCCATACTGAAGTGTACTCCATACAAATGATTTTGCAAAGGATTTTCTGACATCTATATTCGTGTGTGCTGGGTAAAATGTTTTTCTTGCTCATAAATGCCTTTTTTGTCAATGCTGTTCTTCTCTTTAGTTCCAGGAAGCATCTATTATCCTCTGTTATCATACTACCAAGATAACAGAATTGTTTGACCTGATCAATGACGTCATTAATTTTGATATTGGTTTTAATTTCTTCCATATTTTTCCGCACTACCATTACTTTCGTTTTCCGTTTGTTTACTTTTAATTTCCATAGTTTAAGAGTGCCTGAGAGGACTTTCAGCATTCTATTCATTTCTTTTTCTGAGTCTGCAATTAATACGATGTCATCTGCAAATCTGATACAATGTATCCTTTCACCATTGATATTTATTCCCTTTGTCTTCTCCTTCATGATCTGAATAGCTTCCTCAATGAACATATTAAATAAATATTGTGATAGGGGACAACCTTTTCTAACTCCTTTCCTAATCCTGGCCTTTTCTTCTATCTGATTGATGATTATTTTTGTGCTTTGGTTCAGATACAGTTGATTAATCATTCTCCTGCCCTTCCAGTCCAGTCCTATTTTCCCCATAGTTCTAAACAGTAGTTCCCAGTTCACATTGTCAAAAGCTTTTTCTAAGTCAATGAAGGTAAGATAAGTCATTCTATTCATTTCCATCCTTCTCTCCAATAACATGCGTAAGGCCAGAATTGCTTCTCTTGTTCCTCTGCCTTCGTTAAATCCAAATTGGTCTTCTCCAACATACTTATCTACTTTTCCTTTTATTCTGTTCTTAACTATGTTAAGGAGTATCTTGGAGGCATGTGTTAATATTGATAGTGTTCTGTAATTGTTGCAGTCAACTGCCCTTCCTATTTTAAGTATGGTAATGGTTCTGCATTGTGTGAAGTCTTCTGGCACGATTCCTCTTTCGTAGCATTCATTTATTACTCTGAATAACTGGTCTTTGAACTGTATATATATATATATATATATATATATACACTGGCCGGCAAAAGAAGTGGATCACTTTGAAAATGTTGATTTTCTGTTCGCTAAAACAAATTTTTTAGGACATATTTCATTTTGTGATGTTCCTCTTTATAAATAAATATTTTCAGCACTCTCGGGTAAGTGTGTGGTGCATATGGTCCGAATTGATCGACTATTAGAGATAATTTTCCATGCCATTAGCTTTTATGACGATCCTTTTTAACTTTTATGGTTTTATGACGGTCCCTTTTAACGTGGTTCCTCGCCCTCTAATCAAGCGTTAAAGTTACTGTAAACATTTGCAGTGATAAGATGTTCTTTGTAAAAACTCTGGGGAGTTCCAAATCAGTTTTTGTTCGATCCTTGATGAGTCAAGATGCCTCTAAGTAGAGAAAATGTTGCACGCGTAATCGCCTGGGTTGAAGACGGTCGCAGCCTTCGGTATGCGGCCTATGCTGTAGGAGCATCTTATGGAAGTGTACAACGGGCCGTGCAACGTTATCGTGAACGTGGAACATGCGAAAGGAGATCGGGATCTGGACGTCGACGAATTACGAACGCCAGGGATGAACGATTTCTTGTCCTCCAAGTCTTGAGAGACCGAAGAATAACAGCGGTTCAGGCGAGAAATCGTCTAGAGGCTACAAGAAATGTCCGTGTGAGTGAGAGAACCGTAAGACGAAGGCTCCAGGAGGCTAACCTTACTTCAAGAAGGGCCGCTACTGGACCATTCAGGACTGGAGCATGGTGCTTTTTACAGATGAGAGCCGCTTCCGTCTGAGATCTCCAGATGGGCGAGAAAGAGTGTGGAGGAGGCCTGGAGAGCGATTCTCACCCGTAACTCTCTCCCAAAGGACACCATTTGGGGGAGGTTCTGTGATGGTGTGGGGTGGCATAAACTTTGAATCCCGTGCTTGTGATTCTTGATGGCGGTTCTCTCACTGCTCACCGCTATGTGGAAGAAGTTATGCAGGATCATGTCCCATTTGCACAATTTACGGGCGACAATTTCATTTTAATGCACGACAATGCTCGCCCGCACGTCGCCCGTATCGTCACCCGTTACCTAGAAGAAGTTGGAATTCAAACTCTAGACTGGCCAGCAAAGAGTCCTGACCTAAATCCCATAGAGCACGTATGGGATATGATTGGGAGAAGACTTCGGTCTCAGAATATCGAGACTCTGGCTGAACTGAGGGCACGATTGGTGACAGAATGGAACAGTATTCCTCAGGAAACAATTAGGAATCTAGTGCGCAGTGTACCACAACGCCTCCAGGAGGTCATCACTGCCAGAGGCGGAAACACCAGATTTTAATGTCTCTAGTGGTTTGCTAAAATATTTTCTGACAGTGTAAATCAGTGAAAGTGTTAAAATTGGAGTTAACTTAAATACAGTGAAAGACATGCAAATGAGTAAAAATTACAGGAATTACAGAAACGATAAAATGTCATAATAAAGTGAATGTCAGATAAATTTTGAAAGTGAATTTAGTGTTAAACGTGAAGGTAACATAATGTTTGATTAGTATTATCAGTATTATTATTTTTTTAGGACACTGGACTAACACTATATCCATTGAAACAATTTTTTTTCAAAGTGATCCACTTTTTTTTGCCGGCCAGTATATATATATATAAAACTTCAAATTCCTCTTCAGAGTTTTTTATATCATTTTTTAAGGAAGTAAGGCATTGCGAATTAGATCCATTGATTATTTAAATTCATATTGATTTTCCATTATCACTCTTTAAATTCTAGTCGGTGGATTCATTTTTAAATTTTAATAATAATATTGGCTTTACGTCACACTAACTACTTTTACGGTTTTCGGAGACGCCGAGGTGCCGGGATTTAGTCCTGCAGGAGTTTTTTTACGTGCCAGTAAATCTACGGACACGAGACTGATATATTTGTGCATCTTCAAATACCACCGGACTGAGCCAGGATCGAACCGGCCAAGTTGGGGCCAGAAGGCCAGTGCCTTAACCTTCTGAGCCACTCAGCCCGGCATTTTTAAATATCATTACATTTCGTTTCATGTCTTACAATTAGAGGCGAAGACCTAGATGTTAGGCCCCTTTAAACAACAGCAGCAATCATCATCATCATCATTACAACCAATTTTCTAATACACTTCTAGAAATCCATGTTGTTGATGGTTGGCGCAGCTCCGACTTTTTTTGTAGCGTACTGTATGTGAAGGTTACTTCAAACTGCAAGCCCGTCTTGTTTGTAAAGCTTTGTTTCTTCATTAGGGATCTGCTTAACTAACTTCGTGTACCTTTTTTAGCGGATTTGTTCAGAAATTAGTGTCTATGCTATATGGTGCTACTGTCTGAAGTACTGTTGACGGCGACCTGCGAATTCGCATCCTCCGATGTCTTATTCAAGATAGGTAAGCGGAACAGCGCGATAAGTACCTTCGCCTGCGAAGACGACTGCTGTCCATCCAGATAATCTGCAGATACTGGAGTTTTATGCGGTCAGTGTGACACATACTCGGCCGTATTACTTGGCTTTCGCGACCCATATTCGGGACAGATGAGCTTCCGTATATTGTACGACGTTCTTTTTCCTAGTGGTTTAACGTCGCACCAACACATCGAAGATTTTCGATGACTCAGTGATGGGAAAGGCGATTGGGAAAAGTAGCGGTCGTGGCCTTAATTAAGGCACAGCCCTGGCATCTGCCTGGTGTGAAAATGAGAAACCACGGAAAACAATCTTCAGGGCTGCGACGGTGGGATTCGAACCCAGCATCTCCCGAATGCAGACTCACAGCTACGCGACGCTAACCATGCGGCCAGCTCGCTCTGTGCGGATTTTCTTATAACGTCGACAAGTAGTTCTTCCCCCCCCCCCCCCCAGTATGTTTTAGTGTGATTCAGATTGCATTCACTATAGTTCCATTTCTATGAGTTTCGACTTGACAGTTAACCGGAAGTCAGACATTGGTGCCAAATTGTAACGAGTACCACAGCTCACAACACGAACGGAAATGTATATACTCGAATGTAAGTCCAGAATCATTTGTTATTTTCAACATGAATAACTCACATAAAATTAACTATAGTCTACCACATACTCTATTTAGGATAAGGCTATAAGATAAAAGTAGATCAACGCTCGAACAGGTAAACGCGAGAGAACGAAATGATATTTCTACTCAACCATCTAGAAGAGCTGTTTCTGATAGATTCAATTTCTCCTAAGGAAGGAAAAAATCCTACAAAGGAATACACCACTCATTTCAGAGTCACTATCGGCATTATCATCGTCTGTGATACTTTCCCTCTCCCAAGTTTCAGTTATCGCGGATTATGTCTTACAACATTGCTCCAGTTTTCCGCTCTTACAAGGCCTACGGCTTCCCTAAAAAGTCTCTCAACTTCCGAAAGCTACATATTCCTTCACTTGCGCCCAACTCAGTTCTATGACGTTACAATGGCAATGGTTACAATGCCCTTGCCTCCTGGCTATTTCATCCACCACGTAAACTGGATACTAGGGCTTATTTTATTTCACAAGATGCATGATATCCCCCCCTTCCTCATGTCAGCGCGAACCGAAATATTGTGCTCCTTGGACCACTCATTCAACTCCTCATTTCTAGTCGTCATTGTTGGTGCTTTGTCAAGAATGACCGATTGTACTGACAAAAGACCGCGAAAAGAACTGAGCACAATACAACGCACAGCTGATAGCACGTTATTATAGTAAACACCACTGGTAACCGGAAGTAGAGTCTAACGTACTCTATCGGACCAATCGACTGCCTATGATTGGCTGTTTATTAACTCACTTAGCCTCCACTAAAAGGCAGCGCTCAAATGTCAAGTCGAAACTCGTAAGAACTGAACTATATAACTGTTCCACTCCTTTCAGCATTCTGTCTTACAAGCATTTGTGAATGAACTAGCGCTGTTATAGTGCTCCATTTACAGCTGGCACCGCGGTCCCATTTATTTCTACACATCTTTCTGTAAAAAATCAAAAGTCCGATCATTGTCTCCTAGGTCTCCCTCTGCTTCTCTTACCCTCCTGGCACGAGTCAGCTGTTCTTCTATGCTACCTGTCCTAGCAATCATTACCATTACCACCATACCGTATCTGTTTCCTCCACCTTTGTAAATAAGATATGAGTCCAGCTTACGCTCCCGTATTGTAGAGTCGCGGCGTGAAAATTCAGCAAAATCCTTGCTGGTTTCTCCGATATCATTGTGTTAGGTTTGATTCACCTTGATTGGATTTCTCATTCTCTTGCTTTGTTAGTAGAAAACATTCAAGTTCTTCAAACACTCCGCATGCTTCAATTTTGTATACCTTACCCGATATCTTTTTATATTTCTTTCCGACCTAGTTCACTTCAGTCTTGAACTACTGACCATCTTATATCAGGAGGAATCAAAAGTAAGTTAGGCTACACTTCCAATTATGGCCATTTATGAAACCACCTACACATACGCAACAAGACTATGACAACATAGAATGTAAGTTCACTTTTCCGCATAGTCCCCAAGAGACTAAACATCGGTGTAATTTCGTGGAAGCGGATATAATTTAATTTATGCAGTTGCAAAACTGTCTAGCGTACTAATGCTCAATCTAGGGAATGAAGGAATCAATAAAAACGCATAAAAATGATAATGCAGAGTGGGATTTACATTTTATTTAAAAGTACATATTACACTGTATATTCATTCCTATAAATTATGACCCAGTAATCTTGACAAGATATGTCTGTTTACATCTGTGCATGGCTCGGCTTTTAGCGGCCCTTGATTGACAGAGGAGAATGCTTGCTGAGAAGATGTTGAGCAATAGTCATACATACATACATACATACATACATACATACATACATACATACATACATACATACATACATACATACATACATACATACATACATTATCATTATAGACTGTTATGCCTTTCAGCGTTCAGTCTGCAAGCCTCTGTGAATTTACTAAACGTCGCCACAATCCTCGATTTGCAACTAGTGTCGTGGCCTCATTTAGTTCCATACCTCTTATCTTTAAATCGTTAGAAACCGAGTCTAACCATCGTCGTCTTGGTCTACCTCTACTTCTCTTACCCTCCATAGCAGAGTCCATTATTCTCCTAGGTAACCTATCCTCCTCCATTCGCCTCACATGACCCCACCACCGAAGCCGGTTCATGCGTACAGCTTCATCCATCCAGTTCATTCCTAAATTAGCCTTTATCTCATTCCGAGTACCCTCCTGCCATTGTTTCCACCTGTTTGTACCAGCAATCATTCTTGCTACTCTCATGTCTGTTACTTCTAACTTATGAATAAGATATCCTGAGTCCACCCAGCTTTCGCTCCCGTAAAGCAAAGTTGGTCTGAAAACAGACCGATGTAAAGATAGTTTCGTCTGGGAGCTCACTTCCTTCTTACAGGATACTGTTGATCGCAGCTGCGAGCTCACTGCATTAGCTTTACGACACCTTGATTCAATCTCACTTACTATATTACCATCCTGGGAGAACACACAACCTAAATACTTGAAATTATCGACCTGTTCTAGCTTTGTATCACCCACCTGACATTCAGTTCTGTTGAATTTCTTACCTACTTACATCAATTTAGTCTTCGAGAGGCTAATTTTCATACCATACTCATTGCACCTATTTTCTAGTTCCCAGATATTAGACTGTAGGCTTTCGGCACAATCTGCCATTAGGACCAAATCGTCAGCATAGGCCAGACTGCTTACTACATTTCCACCTAATTGAATCCCTCCCTGCCATTTTATACCTTTCAGCAGATGATCCATGTAAACTACGAACAGCAAAGGTGAAAGATTACAGCCTTGTCTAACCCCTGTAAGTACCCTGAACCAAGAACTCATTCTACCATCAATTCTCACTGAAGCCCAATTGTCAACATAAATGCCATCGATTGCTTTTAATAATCTGCCTTTAATTCCATAGTCCCCCAGTATGGCGAACATCTTTTCCCTCGGTACCCTGTCATAAGCTTTCTCTAGATCTACAAAACATAAACACAAATGCCTATTCCTCTCGTAGTATTTATCAATTACCTGACGCATACTGAAAATCTGATCCTGACAGCCTCTCTGTGGTCTGAAACCACACTAGTTTTCATCCAGTTTCCTCTCAACGACTGATCGCACCCTCCCTTCCAAGATGCCAGTGAATACTTTGCCAGGTATACTAATCAATGAGATACCTCGATAGTTGTTGCAATCCTTCCTGTTCCCTTGCTTATAGATAGGTGCAATTACTGCTTTTGCCCAATCTGAAGGTACCTTACCAACACTCCATGCTAATTTTACTACTCTGTGAAGCCATTTCATCCCTGCCTTCCCACTATACTTCACCATTTCAGGTCTAATTTCATCTATTCCTGCTGCCTTATGACAATGGAGTTTATTTACCATCCTTTCCACTTCCTCAAGCATAATTTCACCAACATCATTTTCCTCCTCCCCATTTGCTTGGCTGTTCACAGCACCACCAGGATGATTTCCTTTTACATTGAGAAGATGTTCAAAATATTCCCTCCACCTCTCCAGTGATTCCCTGGGATCTATTATGAGTTCACCTGAATTACTCAAAACACTGTTCATTTCCTTTTTCCCTCCCTTCCTAAGATTCTTTATTACTGTCCAGAAAGGTTTCCGTGCTGCTTGACCTAGCCTTTCCAAGTTGTTACCAAAATCTTCCCAGGACTTCTTTTTGGATTCCACAACTATTTGTTTCGCTCTGTTTCTTTCATCTACGTACAACTCCCTGTCTGCCTCGGCCCTTGTTTGGAGCCATTTTTGATAAGCCTTCTTTTTACGTTTACAAGCTGCTCTCACTTCATCATTCCACCAAGATGTTCGCCTTTTCCCATCTTTACACACAGTTGTTCCTAGGCATTCCCTTGCTGTTTCTACTACAGCATCCCTGTATGCCACCCATTCACTTTCTATATCCTGAACCTGCTTACTGTCTACTGTTCGAAACTTCTCACTAATCATATCCATGTACTTCCGTCTAATTTGCTCGTCCTGGAGATTTTCTACCCTTATTCGTTTGCAGACAGATTTCTCTTTCTCTACCCTAGGCCTAGAGATACTTAGTTCACTACAGATCAGATAGTGGTCTGTATCATCGAAAAATCCGCGGAAAACTCGTACATTCCTAACAGATTTCCTGAATTCGAAGTCTGTCAAGATATAGTCTATTATGGATCTGGTACCCCTAGCCTCCCATGTGTAGCGGTGAATAGCCTTATGCTTGAAGAATGTATTCGTAACAGCTAAACCCATACTAGCACAGAAGTCCAGCAAACGCTTCCCATTCCCATTAGCTTCCATATCTTCCCCACATTTACCAATCACCCTTTCGTATCCTTCAGTTCTATTCCCAACTCTCGCATTGAAATCGCCCATTAGCACTATTCTATCCTTGCTGTTGACCCTGACCACGATGTCACTCAATGCTTCATAAAACTTGTCAACTTCATCCTCATTCGCACCCTCACATGGTGAATACACGGACACAATTCTAGTCCTAATTCCTGTAACTGACAAATCTACCCACATCATTCGTTCATTTACGTGCCTAACAGAAACTGTGTTCCGTGCAATGGTATTCCTGATAAAGAGCCCTACCCCAGACTCTGCCCTTCCCTTTCTAACACCCGTCAAGTACACTTTATAATCTCCTATCTCTTCCTGGTTATCTCCCCTTACCCGAATATCACTTACTCCGAGCACATCCAGATGCATCCTCTTTGCTGACTCGGCCAGTTCTACTTTCTTTCTTCCATAAGCCCCATTAATATTGATAGCTCCCCATCGAATTCATTTCGTTCGCCAAGTTGTTTCCAAGGAGTCCCTCGCCTGTCAAATGGGAGTGGGACTCCATTACTCCCATAATTCCGAGGCTTGCTTAAAATGTTCTGAGCTCGGTAAATTCATGAAGCAGGATGCTGCCCTACTTGCACATAGTCCAAGTGAGGATCTCTCCTCTAACGGGTTATGGACCACCGGTGAATTGTATAGTCCTAGCCGCCTGAGCACAAGGAGGACCAGGACTCAGAATATGTCCGAGATGCCCACTCCCATTCCATAGTAACTGGTATCCCGACTCTCAGGACCACTTACTAGGCCACTCAGCCGTTGCCCATGGTTCACGAACTAGGACGTGACTACAGTAACCCACAAACATGAACCACTGAGCAATAGTCACTTGCTTTAAATCGTACACACATTTTATGCTCGGAAACTAAGTGCCAGTGACTGAACATTCCCTCGACTTCTCGTTGCTTCGACTTCGTACCCTAAGTCAATAATTAACTACTACACACCAGATACTTATATCAACTGTCGCAGCGACTGCGGCCGCCAGCACTGCTCACTGCACCGCAATCGCAGCGAGTCGCAGACCAAATTCAAAATGCGCATGCGCGGAGATGGAGGATGCTGCTACAATCGCCTTACGGCTACAATCGCACCTTGGAATCACTGCAGCAGTTCGGACGTTTGGCGGGCCATGTGAGGTGTTGCGTCATCGTGCAACAAAATCACACCGGCGCTCCATTTTTCCCGTCGCTTTTCTTTAATTGCCTTGGGGTACGAACATGCCGAGTGGGTTACTCCTCACTCAGTGCTCACAGCAGTGCTCTTCACTCATCACTCATCATTCAAAGGCGCACATACCGGGTAGGAGACCCTCGCTCTTTCTTCATTAATGAGGAAACTTTTTCCATCCAGTTATGATTGTGCAGCATACACGAGAAGATAGCGTTGTGTTCTATAAATGTAATTTTGTTTCGTGAAAATGTTCATACTCCTCTGTATACATAATAGTACTGGGCAAGTTGACCGTGCGGTTAGGAGCGCGCAGCTGTGAGCTTGCATCCGGGAGATAGTGGGTTCGAATCTCACTGTCGGCAGCCCTGGTTTTCCGTGGTTTCCCATTTCACACCAGGCAAATGCTTGGGCTGTACCTTCATTAAGGCCACGGCCGCTTCCTGCCCATTCCTAGGCCTCTCCTATCCCACCGTCGCCATAAGACCTATCTGTATCGGTGCGACGTAAAGCAAAATAGCATACATAGTAGTTAAGTATAGTAGCAGAAGTGATAATGAACTTATGATAGCAAGCAAACTGTACTTGATTGCAAGTTCTGACAGAAGATACAGCGCACATCCAATTAATAAGAGAAGGCTGAGATTGGGTGAATTCCATCATTTATACCAAGAAGTGAAGAAAGACCCACAGAAATGTCACGACTATTGAAGAATGTCAATGCAGACATTTCAGTATACGACTCCTTGGCTGAATGGCCAACGTTGATCCCTTCGGTTCAGTGAAACCCAGCTTCGATTCCCGGCCGGGTCGGAGATTTTAATGGCGACATTAATTATTCTGGCTCGGGGACTGGTTATTTGCGTTTGTTCCAACACTCTCCTCTTCATACTCAGACAACACACCACACTACAAACTACCATCGAAACACGCAATAGTAATTACATCCCTCCACATAGGGTTGACGTCAGGAAAGGCATCCATCCGTAAAACAGGGTCAGTCAACATGTGTGATACGGTTCACATCCGCGGCCCCACAAGGTGTAGCAAAAGGCGGTAGAAAAAGGAGAAGAAGAAGAATCATGCAGACATTTCAATATTTGCTAAAAGGAATTGAAGGCAATATGAAACCACGGAATTACAGAAACTATCATGTCAGTCATATTTGCATTGAAGAAGAACTGGTCATTACAATAACGTAAGCAGTAGTAATATAATATTATTCTCCACTTCAATAAAGCAATCTTTTCTTCATCGAAAGATTAAATTTACCGAGTATAAAGATAATATTCAACATGGATATTTTACCTTCAGTGAACGCAGGCCGATAATATTATGAGTAGGCGGCCGTGGCCTTGAGCCAACCAATCACAGAACAGCGCTCAAGAAGCACATCGCTCCAAAATCAAACCGATTTGATTCTTGAGGGAGGAGCGGAGAGAAGAGGGATGAGTAAAGTGCCGGCATGAACGCTACTATTGAAATGTATGGGTTTGTTTTGCATCTCTCAGCTTCCTGTGTGAGGAGAAAGAAGTGATGAGCGCTGAGCGAGGAGTAATCCACTCGGCATGTTCGTACCCTTACGCTACCGGTTCAACGTTTGAGAATACGAAACCGAGTTGATTGTCGTGCCTTTCGGCATAAATACACAACACCCTCCATGTCAAGGAACACTGTCGCCATTACCTTCCCTGCTGAAGGTTGGACCTTGGCCTTCTTTCGTGTCGATGTGGTGTGCACCTATTCCATTGATGTTCTTTTTGTTTCGGGGGTGAAGTGGTGGACCCTGTGATGATTCGCCGCAGAAATTTGTTGCCCTCCACAGAATACCGTTGCGAAAATGCCAGTGACGATAGGAAACGTTGTCCCTTGTGAACCTCGGTGAGCAGACGTGGGACCCATATTAGACACAGTTTATGAAATCCAAGGTGCTGGTGAACATTGGAGAACACACTGCCATACGAAATGTTCAGCATGCTGGCAGTTGCCTGCAGTGTTACGCGCCAATTCTCTCTAATGATCCCATCCACACGGTCAACATTTGCAACGGTACTGGACGTCAGGGACTTGCCTTCGCGATATTAGTCCGTGAGATCCTTGCGTCCGGCATCAAATTGCTTACACCACTTTACAATACCTGGGCGAGAAATTGCACGCTTCTCATATACAGCAGTGATTTCACGATGCATGTCCGTGCAATTGAGCCGTTTAGCCCTTAGAAATCTGATCGTTACACGCACCTCTCATTTGGAGTGAACATCCAGTTGACGCGCCATTGAGCCTAGTCCGCTCTGCACACACAACACGACCGGATACCTCACCAACCTTCGTATCGGACGTGTCAGCAGTTACTGTAGCTTGCTCCGCGTTGGCCACGGTCAGGACACACAGCGTGCTCTCGCGGCGAGCTAGTGTAACTTTTTGATTCGCCCTCGTACTTGTTTAGCAAGTGTGCGGCAGAATTAGTTATTAAGATATAGTCATCGACACCATGTAAACGGTTAACCACATTATTATCCGCTTGAAATTCCATCCCCCTATTGGTATCTTTTAGTAAATAATCCTGGGAAACTATGGAAGATACAATAACATATTTTCCTGACTCCGATTACTACTTTGAACCATAAAGTCATTCTGCCATCTACTCTCACTGCAGCCTTATAATCAAGATAAATGCTTTTAATTGCTTATTGACTGTTCTGCCAGTGCGAACAGGACTTGAATAAAGGAATATTTTGAGCATATTTGTTGCGCGTATAGTTCTTAACTTTTTATGGGCGCATCGTCATTATCGTTAGTTTTATTAGTTGCATATGCGAACTCAATTAATTTTGGACATTGTGCCTGCATAAACTTTTTATCAGATCTACTTACCGGAACGCGATAATTCTCATAAGGTTGTCATCCTTCAGCGATCAGATTTCAATAAAAACTTTCTCTTTTCGACTGTAGTGTTCATTCTGTTAGGACTGTTCAAAATTTACCTATGGTATTTTACTTTTTTTTTTACCAGCATGTTTTTGTGTAATAGACGGTTTGTAATTTTGGCCACTTTTCACTAATTGTTGTATTACAGTCCCTTTTCATTTCTTTCGTCTCTCTCTCTCTTTCCATTTTCACACCAAACAAATGTTGGCGCTGTACCTTAATTAAGGCCACGACTACTTCCGTTCCAATCCTCGTCGTAAGACCTGTTTGTATCGGTGCGATGTGAAGCATCTTGTACAAAAATATTTTAAAGTCTTGCTTCCTTCTTGCATGCTGTCCACGTTCCTGTTTCTATAGCTCTGTACTGCATACCGGTATCTTTACGATTTCTGAGCCAAATTGTTTCAAGGACGAGTTTATGAACCCTTTAACTCTATAGTCTAGTTTTTCTGTTTCGTTATTTTGACCCAGCCCACATACTTTGTACCCTATTGCCTTCGCTTCCTTGGGGGCGTGAAAGCAAAGTGACATGGTCTAGTAGCTGGCTGCCGTTCGAACCAGAACTACTGTACGTACATCAAGGTTGCTGAACTTCCTTCTCTAACAACTGCATTCCAATATCCCATCGCACTTAGTTTCTAACCTTCTTTGGCGAGCTCAATTACTCATTCACCTCATGTATTCTTCCAGTTTCTTCCAAAGCTGAATTATTCAGAGTTACATTGTTTAGCGCTGTCTTGATACCTATCTTGGTAACTACTGATTTATATGCTGGTCATATGAAGCTGTGAAACATTTTTCTTTACATCATCGGCCTTACTCCTCTGCTTGATTTCGTAGCAGTTATTTTATACTCAATCAGAACCAGAGGCTTGCAGTGGTGTCTCAACGGCGCACTAGCTGCCAGCGTCTTGGAAGTGTGTAGCAATCCAACTGATGAGCCCACTGCTACACTGGGGCGAAACGCTGGTAATTTCACGATTGAAAAAGCCTGAAGAGCTTAACTATTTTTAACATTTGCGATCGATGAAATTAAATTAAGGTTTCCTTCTAGGAACCTTGTTTTTAGTATCGTCGGCGTTCAGGCAGAAGTGACAAAGTCCATTTTTTAAGAATCTGAGTTAAATGCACTATTGGGGTAAAGAAAACACATTCTACACGATGGTGTGGTAGTTATTTTGATAAAATGAACCATTTTGGGGCACCGGTACCCTACCCTCTAGTCTTAAGTCCATTTTGGAAGATTGACGTCCAGGCAAAAGTGACTAAGTGGACTTAATCACTTCTGCGTGTTTTTATTCTTGTAATTCTGGTGAATAATATGAACCTCACATTATTATTTTTACCTGCATCTTCATTCTCAAACTTCCTTTATTATGCGTTTATTCGTTTAATTGCGTTATCTTATAACAACATTAATTCATGCATTGTCACTTAGATGGGTTTACCACACTGCATTATCCCGCCCTACCTTCATGAATTTTGCATTTGTTACTTTCTTTCCCGCGTAACGTGACAGATTGTCAATGATTGTCAAGTGCTCTGTAAGGCAGTATCTACAAAGATGATTTTCTGCAGAATATGCAATTTGACATTTGAAAGCAGAAGTCATCTGACGGTGCATCATTGTGCAGAGCACATGTCTAACGTAGCAATTACGCCCGTAACAAATGACGCAGGAAATGACACAATGAATATGACGGTAAGTTAGAAACTCATTATTTTAAATGTTGTGTATATATTTTACTGCAGAAGGATCGCTGATGTCAGTGTAAAATTTTATAATTACAGACTTCATGCCAATTTTCGGCATCAACTATTTCGGGGCATAAAGAATTTCAAAATGAGATACGTGCAGTGGAAAAATCCTACACAAGCCTACAAAATGTTTTTCCAAGTGAAATTCATGAAAATGTTCTCTACCGTATTCCAAGGATAAGAAGAGTGTAACTATTATGTTTTCATGGCTACTAAGGGATAATCTGTATGCACAGTTATTCAGTCGTTATTTTTAAACAAAATAATGTAGTCACATTCATGTATGCTTAGCATCTAATTTGATATCTATTGTGCGAACAATTGCAGGATGCGCAGACAGTGAACAATACCGACAACGGAATTACTAATCACAATTCCGATCCGGATGAAGTGAATAAGTACCTCATAGAGTTAGATAGTTCAATAAGTTTTGAGGTAAGTGTATGTGACTCCTCTTTTTAACAAGAAAGTTTGTCACGCCACAGAGAACATTACAAACTTCAACTATATTTTTGGAATCGGTTCTATCATTGACGCTATGATCAGATGTTTACTGTTGAATACTGAACACCTATAACTAATTTGAGGCAATTTTGGAGGAAACACAGACACGAAGTAGTGCTGGTGACGTGTTTCAAAATAGTAGCTCCTGTGCCGACAAGGGCCAAAAAGACACAATGAAGTTCCGAACTTGTGATGTTAGTTCCTATTTTTACCTAATTTTACTAAGGCATTTACAGTAAGAGCCATAAGCATGTATCCAACAGGCGATTTATAAAACTACCCTCTCTGTACAGAATGATTACTTTGCAGACGAACAAAAGGATGACGCTGATTTTGACCCAGACTGGACGCCACCAAGTGCGGAAGTTTCTGTATCTGATATCGAAAGTAGTCCACAATCGTCCTTTATAGAAGCTCCTTCCACTCCTTCCACTGAAGCTATGAATGTTACAGGTAAATTCAACTCGTCGTTCTTATATTAACTCCAACACCAAATATTTCTCTCTAACCCATCGTTTTCTTCCGGACCTTGAAAAAAGTAGTGTAAAAAGCTGCAGATGGTATGCAACCGATCTTACCAAATGGAAACAAAATGTAACTAAGAAACTAAGAAATTCAGGAAAAGCATACACAACCGTACGGGGAGAATATAATGCAAGGAAGCCAAAACCAGTCCAGTGTAAGTGCCCTTTTAAGTGCAGCAATATCTTTTCTGAAGATGACAGAGATAACATTTGTGCTGAATATTGGAAACTGGATGACTACAAACGACAGAAGGATTATGTACTGAAACACAGTAAAGCTTTTGCACCTCAGCGACGCAAATCAAGGACGAATTCTGGAAGAGAAAGAAGAAATGCAAAGAAGTTTTTCTTCATTAAAAATAATGAAGAAACGCGGGTCGGTAAAAGTTTCTTCTTGAAAACTCTCTGCTTAAGCAGTGGGCTAATAAACAAAGCTTACGAAGAAGTTTCAGATTCAGGTGTATTTTCTGCGTGTGATATGTGAGGACGACATTCTCCAGCCAATGAGCTCAGTGTACGACAAATTAAGGTAATCAGGGATCACACTGAAAGTTTCCCACTAACAGAGTCACATTATATGATAGTCATCGACAAGAAAATACTTGGACAGTTCACTTTCTATATCAAAAATGTTTTCTCTATATGAAGAGTGGTGCAAGAAAAGGAATGAGGTTCCAGCAAGCAAGACATCTTACAAAATAATTTTTTGTAAGAAGTACAACCAGTGCAACCTATGTGTCAGGTATCAGACATAATCTGGCGAGGAAAGAGCAAACCTAGAACCAGAATATAATGAGCACAAGGAAAGAGAAAAGAATGCCAACAGCAGTAAGGTAACCGACAAGCAGAGAGCAATAAGGGAAACATCTTTTGTTTCAGTTACATTCGACCTCCAAAGTGTTCTGCAGATTCCAAGCAGTGATATGTCACACGTGTTCTACAGCCGCAAGCTATGTGCTTACGATCTTACAATTTATGAAGGTGCATCCCCGAATAATGCGTTCTGCTATACGTGGAATGAAATGAGTGGAAGACGTGGGAGTGTAGAAATAGAGACTTGTCTTTATTTATACCTGACTAGTTTACCAGAAATGGTTAAAGAAGTATATCTTTTCTCCGACACTTGTAGTGGGCAAAACAGAAACCAAAATGTTGTTGCCCTCTTGCTCTATGTAACGCAGAATACCGGTATAGAAATAATTGAGCAGAAATTTCTCGAATCTGGCCACTCCATGATGCGACAGTATGCACAGTGCGACTGAATATAAGAAAAAGTTTGCATCTGTCCACACTAAGAATGAGTGGTTGAATATTTTCAAGCTAGCTCGGTTGTCAAGGAAGAGAAAAACTGCTCCTCCTTACGAAGTTAGACACTTGAAGTTCAATGATTTTATAGATCTGAATAGGTGAAATGCTTCCGCTTTGAAAAGTGTACCCCTGAAATAGTGAAATGCAGCTACAACTATTCGGGCGAATAAACAACTGAATATTCTAGGCCACCACAGAAAAGGAGAGCTTCCTTCTCTGGAAAAGGCATACAAATCAAATCTACCAATATCTCAACAGAAATAGAAAGACTTGATTGGACTGTGCAACAAAGGAGTGATTGCTGAAGAATTTCATGCATAGTATCATACACTACCTCACTCATTAGCAGTCAAGTATCGCAGTCCGGTCCCCAGCATCGAGAGTGACGATGATACTGTTCAATCATTTTCAGTGGTAACGTCTTCACTTCTTTCATAACATTCAATAACTTTCTGGTTGTTCAACATTATGAAGTGGAGTAAAAGTCCTTAAATTTGATGTTAGTATGAGTATACTGTTAACATAGTACTAAATAGCAAAATAAAGGTTATGACTCAAATTAAAGGGATTATTGTGAACTTTGCATTCTCCTGTACCTCCCCACACCAGAAAGAAACCTCAGTATGAACAGAAATTAACCAAAATAAGACCGGACAAAAATAACCAAGTCCAAGATGTGGGACTTGGAGATATACTGACCCGCAGCACATACATTACGAAGAGCGAGAATGCCTTGACTATTGTCACACAATATTGTATCTTAGATGACAGAACCTTACCGGCCAAAGTCCTAAGCTAAAATATTCCACATAGGAGGTTTTGTCCCGGCAGCGACGATAATGCTGTAGGCCTATATTGAGGTGTGTTAATGGATCTTGTATCTTCAATGCAGCCTAAGCAGTGTTCTCTCTAGAAATGTTTGTCAGCCGGGTGGCAGGAATGAGTAGCCGGGCAGGGAATACTAAGTAAAACTTCATCATGAAAAAAAAAAAAAAAATCTTTTCATTCCCCTCAGGGCATTAAACATATCGGACAGGTAAACATCAACTGCAAAATTGAACAAGACATAACAGAGTATTTTAAACTTCTAGTGTTCTGTTGCTCGTTCAAAATCATGTAACAGCGGACTTAAGTGAAAGTCTACCACTCGGTTACTGTGGACATGTGCACTGCCATAGGATTTTGTGACGTCATGCGGAATAGAGGGCTCGCTTGCGATTCCACGCTGTAATCCAGGCTCCGCTCGTGCACGACACTGCGTGGTAGTCAAGCTAAACATTTGATCTCCGATGTAATTGATGCAATTATGTTGACAATAATGATTTATCATTTAAATTAACAGATGTACAGTATTTGCATGTTAATTTGGAGCACCCAATGACTCAAATATATATTAATATTATGTAACTAGCACATATCTAGGTTGTATTAGACGGGCGGTTTGTAAAAACGGCAGGACGGTATCCCGATTAAAATGGTCCTAGGGAGAACACTGCTAAGTATAAGAACTTCAACATGCGATACCTTTCAGAACACTTGCTGCAGACCAACAGTTCCTGTCCGACACTCCACGAATAGTATTTTTTTCTTTTTGCTGTGTGTTGACGTACTAACTCGTGACGTTGGTGTAGGAAAGGACTGCGGCCGAGAAAGCTACGTGGCCCTAATTGAGGTACAGCCCCGTCATTTACCTGGTGTGAAAAAGGTATAGTTAGGAAGATATTTACTTCTGCCGACGGTGGGGCTAACCCACCATCTCCCGAGTATAAGCTTGCAGTTGTGCGTTCCATACGCGCGTAGCCTACTCACACCCATGTATAATTTGATATAGGAGTGAAGGTAATGTTTGGACAGTGGCACATGTAGACTGCGATTCTCAAAGGTTATTTCTTTTTGTCTTTTCCACATTACTGATAGTAAAGGTACCGTACCGGAATAATACCTTTGCAAATTTCTGACGCCTGTTACCCATTTCCATCCTTGCATATAATTGCACCATGCGGATGTAGCTAACTTCAGGGTCTATTTGGGAAATTGGTACTGTGACTTCAATTGGCCAGGCTGCCAAACCTAGGCGGTAAAGGCGTGCTCACCGGGAAGGACTTGGGTTCCATTCTCCGTCAGGAAATCGTCAGATTTAGAAACTGTTTTCCACTTTTGAAGAGGCACACTGCCTTGAAGTTCACTCAACCTGCATCAAAAATGGGTAACAGATTTATTCCTGAGGACAAAAGCGGCCGGGGATAGAGCTAGTAATATTTTCTACATAGTGACAAATGAAAATCTACAGCCTGTTTCCAGTCATTCGACCGGGTCAGGAATGGAATGAATGGAGCCCCCATCTAGCGGCGAGGATAGGAATTGTGCCGGCTGGACAAATGAAATGATAGTGTAGAGCGTTGCTGGAATGAAATATAACAGGGAAAACCGGAGTACCAGGAGAAAAACCTGTCCCGCCTTCGCTTTGCCCAACACATGGAGTGACCGGGATCTGAACCACGGAACCCAGCGGTGAGAGGCCGGCGCGCGCGCTGCCGTCTGAGCCGCGGAGGCTATATTCTTTTCCACATAGTACCGAGGTTGAAGTTAGTGGAAGCCTTGATGTCCTGTGTTGAGATGTTTGTGGTTTATGACTGCAGTTCGATACCCGCGTTATCCTAGAGATTAATGACTAATAAAGACGTAATAAAGGTCGGCGTTGCATGTGCGTATTACATTACCTGTGAGTAATATCATAATGTATGGAGTACCGCGAGTCTACGCTACTTTTGATTAGTACCGCATAATGGAAACAATACTAGTTAAGCGAGATACCAATCCTGATGAAACTGTGATTGTACAAAGATATATGCGAACATCAAACCAGGAAGACGAGGAGATGGAAAGCAGTGTTTGCCGAGTTAGACGAGGCCTTAACAGGAATCAAAGGTGAGTGAACATGTTTACCATGGCAGATTGGTGTGCTGTCGTAGGAGAGGGAGCTGACGGGAGTGCAGTGGGGCTGTTTCTGGCTTGGAATAAGGAACGAGCGTGGAGACCGTTTAGTGGAGTTTTGCACCTTAATCAGCTAGTGCTGGCCATCACCTGCTTCCAACACCATCGGAGAAGGCGGTACCCAGAAAATTCCTTTGTGATCTCAGGTGGTGGTTATTGTTTTAAGAGGAACTACATCTAGGATTACCTGGAAGAAAACCATAGACAAGGAGATTGCTGGAGTTAACAAGGCATGGAGGGAGGCGAAAGCATTGGCGGCAGATAGAACAAGCTGGAGAAATTCGTCGAGGCCCTATGCTCCATGGAATTGAAGAAAATAAGTCAAGTAAGACATCTAGGCACCCACCACGAACCTACTACGCTGGATTATTGGGGGGGGGGGCGCTAACCGGCTTGCCGGCGGACTTGAGTGAGATAAAATAGCTCTCGCTGACCAAACACACAAACCCCTGTGTGTGGAGGACGCAGACGAAGAATACACCACGGTATCCCCTGCCTGTTGTAAGAAGCGACTTAACGGGGCGACCAAGGGATGATCGAATTAGTACCATGAGACTACTTGTAATTAGTACCATCTCGCGGGGAACACCTTGGGTCGCCTTTACTTATGAGTAGTACCACTATGTTGGGTACCCAATAGGTTTGATTAGTAGCAACAGAGTGCGAATCAGGATGGGTTTTACATTACTCGTGATTAGTACCACTACATGCGAAACACCACGGGCCTATATTGCCTGTAATTATGTGAGAAACACCACGGGTGTAGGCGTTCCCTGTGATTTAGTACCCACTATGTGAGGAACACCACGGGATAGTGCGAGTCCCTGTGATTAGTACACCTATGTGAGGAATTCCATAGGTTTGCGTTGCCTGTAAGTGGCAGTGCAGTGTGAGAAACACCATAGGTCCGCGTTACATGTGCGTATTACATTACCTGTGAGTAGTACCATAATGTGTGGAATACCACGAGTCTAAGCTACTTTCGATCAGTATCGCACATGACAAATACCATTATGAGGGGCCGATGACTTGGATTTTGGACCCCTTTAGACAACAAGCATCATCGATTCGGGATTGTGCTTCAGGAGCAGTTCCTTGGTAATACTATTTCTGGGAATGTGGGGCATTGCGGGTCGGATCCACTGATTGTTTGAAATCGTATTCATCCGTTCATTCTTCATCACGTTTTGAATTCTGGTCAGTGGATGATTTTAGACTTTTAAATTGTCATTACATTTCGTACCATTAGGGACCGATGACCTAGATGTTAGACCTCTTTAAACAACAATCATCATCACCTAGACAACCATTCTCTATAATCAGAGAGAAAAAACGGAAGAGATCCGGCACTTTGAAAAATGAAGGTATCGGCCAAAGGAAGACAAGGGGCAAGAAGGGCGTGAAAATGAAAGACCCCCTAGGCCTCGGCACGTAATATCGCCGGCTCGGAAAAGAACAAGAGTTGACCAAGGGAGGTCGGATAGGATATATGAAAGTGAGGAGCCTGGCACAAGTGGAAGCAGTGCCAGGACTCAGCTAAGGTCCCCCTGATCGCCAACCCACGCTCCAAATTTCAGAGCTCGTGGGCCCCTTTTAGTTGCCTCTTACGACAGACTGGGGATACCGTGGATGTTATTCTACCTCCCCCACCCAAAGGGGATTTGGTGATCTCAGACGTTACAGATAGACTATGAGAATGAAAACCTACAACCTGTTTTCCAGTCATTGACCGGGTCAGGGATGTAATGAATGAAGCAGAATAGGCTATTAGTACGATGGGGTCGCCACTCCCAAAGTGATTTATTAATGACTGATAGATGCTATGAAATGAGAATGGAGTATGTTGCTGGAATGAAAGATGACAGGGAAAACCGGAGTAGCCGGAGAAAAACCTGTCCCGCCTCCGCTTTGTCCAGCACAAATCTCACATGGAATGACCGGGATTTGAACCACGGTATCCAGCGGTGTGAGGCCGACGCGCTGCCGTCTGAGCCACGGAGGCTCTACAGATAGGCTATAATCTTACCAAATTAAGGACTACAAGGACGTACTCAAGTCTTGACATATACTCGGACCACAACTTGCCGATGGGCGAGTGCAGTAACTTCATAGGAAGACGAAGCAAAAAAAAATAGGACTTGGGCAAACTAAGTCATGGAGACAAGAACGCTGTTTGGGTATGTAACGGAAGATAAAGTGATTGGCGTGGATGGTACAGATCTAGAGGAGAATCGGGTAAGGATAAAAAACGGGTTTACCCAGGCAGTACCGCTTTTCACGAGAGATTAATCCTGATGTAAACAAATAGGCAGACCACCTTGCCTTTGCACGCGGACATAGACGTAGTTTATTGGAGAAGCAACCGTCGCACTCGTTCGACTGTATGCGACCTCGGAAGAAAAATAGTACGTCTCATTAATTTTATTTTATTACATTTAGAGAGTTTGAAAGAATACGTAATCAAATTAAAATATGGTTGTTATATATACTGGTATATATATATATATATATATATATGTGTGTGCTTTTTTTTAATAAGATAGTGATTATTAGAGCCCGGATTTCCATGCAAATGCATGTTTTTAAATAAGCTAGCTACACTTCTCAAACTTTGCAAATATTCGTTTTACGGCATAACAATTCCAAATAACCGTTCTTTTTCCGTGCATGTTTGCATGTTTTGGCATTTTTCGGAGAAAATTCATGCATAATGCATATTTGGAAGATTTTGGATTTAATAGCGCATATTTGGACGTTAAAATTGCATAATATGACTTTTATTCTGACTTTGACGCATATATATTGTTATATAATATATATTATATTATATTATTGCATCATAGTGCATCATAACCATAGTTAGTAGCCTACATACGGTACAGGTCCTACAGTATAATGCAATTAACCAAACACTTTCTTATCTGTTGCTTGAGTAAACAATGACGTAAGTCGGAAGGCCCCACGTCGAAATCTAATTCTTAGGAATAAGGTGTCCCAGTTTTACAGTTGTACATTGCTATAAATTGAACCGTAAATTGTGCATTAATCATTGATGGCTCATTTTTCGTCTGTTAGACGAACAAAAGAAATCTTGTATCGCACTTCTGTGGCGCCGCGTTACTGGGATAGCAGCTTACAAATTCTGGTTTTTCATTAAACCCTCTACCGTGGTTATCCTGGAATGTCCTTCCCGGAACTCTCAATCGTAACACGTCTGTGTTACCGCAGCAAGCAATCGTTACCACTTATTGAGGACATTCAAATGTGTCCTGCAATCATCGCATGGAGAAGCAGCTGCCACAGATAGAGATAAGTTGAACAAACTAATTCGTTCAAATCCTGATTTTGAATTCGTCAAGCTTATAAAAGACGTATTGTGGTGAAAATGCAAAAGACGTACAATTTGACCTCACTTTGTCCAAATGTCCTCATTGAATTATGCATCTATCACTTCTCGTGACGTAAAAAGATAATTTTCTGTGCTTAAGTATGTGCTGAATGATAAACGGATGAGCTTAAATCAAGACAATTTGGAGAAATTAGGGTAGTTTTTGTTCATGTTTCAAAAGGAACTGAATTTTGATAGTGCATATTTTCCAGTTTATTGTGCATGTTTTGCCATATGATAGTACATGAATGCATACATATTTTGAGATTTGATATTGCATGGAAATCCGGGCTCTAGTGATTATGTAACGAGAAATGAAGGCACAACGAATGGTGTAACAGGAAGTCTTCTCGTAGTGGAGAAAAATCCCACGCTGTACAGTGTGGAGATAGGTGTTGAATCTGGCAGCAGCAGTCAGCGTCGGTAGGCTATTCATAGTGAGAGGAATGGGGCAAGAGGTAGGACCATCGCGTGTAGTAAAGCAAAAAAGAGGAAAACCGCTCAGAAGTTTTTTTTTTTTTTTTTTGCTATTTGCTTTACGTCGCACCGACACAGATATGTCTTACGGCGACGATGGGACAGGGAAGGGCTAGGAATTGGAAGGAAGCGGCCGTGGCCTTAATTAAGGTACAGCCCCGGCATTTGCCTGGTGTGAAAATGGGAAACCACGGAAAACCATCTTCAGGGCTGCCGACAGTGGGGCTCGAACCCACGATCTCCCGATTACTGGATACTGGCCGCAATTAAGCGACTGCAGCTATCGAGCTCGGTCCGCTCAGAAGTGACCATAGGCAGAGCATTGTGAATGTGTTCAATAAACTAAGTGAACAGAATCCAGGTTTAGTCGTTCATTCAGAAGTTCAGATCTTCGCACTGTTGTATGCGAGCGCAGCCCTGTAGGCAACGTCCGATCACGAGACGTTGACAGAGTGGAGGTCGGTACTACACGCTCAGCGAATCACAACGCTTTCTTTGGCGAAGGCGTGGACATACCATGTTTACATCAGGATTAAATTCTCGTGAAAAGACATATAGACGTCTCGGGGCGTTAGAAGAATCTTAAAGGAGGAGTGTTTGGTTGATTGATGAGCTGATTAAGGCAGGGAATGCCATAAACCGGAAGTGCAAGGAAAAACTTTACAGGATAGTTGCAAGGAAATCCAGGAGCTAATTATGGCTATCGATCTGTATATGGCATGAAAGATTAGAAGACGAATATTGTGTAATAGCCTCCTGAAAGGCAACACCCTAGCTTGTGAATAGAACGAAATCACAGTGTAGGCTATAGAAAACACTACATGGAAAAGCTGTATGGTAACAGAGGAACCGCAAGCGTAGTTAATATTTAAGACGAGGTTCTTATCGATCCAGATGACTCAAGGGACATCTTACGTTGAGAACTCGACTTAGCAGTTCAATTTTGGAGGACAAGAAGGCGGTAGGAATTGACGGGCTTCCAACAGAATTTATCAAAGCTACAGGAGATGGAGTGAAGGACACTTTATTCAACTTGGTGTGTGCTATCAACGAAATTGGACGGCTGGCCGAAGTTTACCAATGTCGCCAAACGGTGTGACCAATATTGCACTCTGTCTAGTATCGTATGCCTCAGAAGTTCTAACAACAAAATTGTCATGAAGCGGATGGAATAGAAAATAGATATATTCGTCGAAGACCAATTCAGTTTCAGAGTAGAGGAAGAGGCGCACGAGAGACGATCATGGCGTTGAGGCTGATACTAGAGAAGCGATTTCGGAAAGGCAAGGGCATCTATATTGCTTTCATCGACTTCGAAGTCTGGCTCCATGGCAAAATGGTTAGCGTGCTGCACCCCCTTGCGATCCATTAGTTTCCTACGATGAATACGTTATGTTGTTGTGTTAGACCAGCCCCATGTTATTCTTCTCTCATGCCCACGACAGGTTTGGGCGCAATGAGCACCGAGAAATAAATAACCGGAAAACACATACACAGGCAGGAAGATAACGACAAATGAAAAAAAAAATCATTGGAAGCTCAATTCAACCAGAGGTAACGGGGCGATAAATGCATACTTAACCTATCATGTTCGCGTGGACCGGATCGAAAATTACCCGAGACGAGGTCATGAACTGAGCTCGAGCCTATTAAATCAAAAGGAAACAAATTAAAAGGCTGCCTCTCCTTCTACAATAATAACACCGAGTAGAAAACAAAAGAGTTTATTAAATAATTATTAAATCAAAATAGTAAATGGCCACACGAAAATCAGGAAGAAATAAAATAAACAGGCCCTGATGGAAACAATACATAAGCCTTAATAACCTATTCACTATCGTCATAGCATCGTGCCTACTCATAATGTGATCCAGCCAACAGGTTCAACCATTTATAAAATACAATTATTCGGAACATAACAAAAGAAATTGTTACCTTAGGAACAAAATAGAATAAATCCGTGATACAGACCTCAGCCCAAAGTAATAAATTATTTGATATCCATATTAACGGGTCGAGTCTTTACAGATCGCGACAAGCGACCATTGAATGAGGTGCTGCACAGCAACGGTTTCCAGCGAACTAAACAAAAGATGAAAGATAAAATATGGCCGAACCAAAGATCAAGGAAAGGGAGGCACGCGCAATCATAACGCCCGGGATCAGGGATAAACAAGGCGTTGCTAAGGAAGCATACACACACCCAAAAATGCCAGTGCCCAAGAAAATGCAAAGATAAGAACAAACGACACAACTAGGCAATATGATATGCGCCCTACATATCTCACATTCGAACACTCACGCAATAGGTTAAAAAACGGGTCCAAGGAACAGGGAACGTATAAAAGATAACAATGGTCAAAAGGACCACAAAATGTAGAAGCAAGGTTCATAAATAAAGTCTCATGCGGATATGCGAAGCCAAACCCACACAAGATCGGAGGCCCAAATCATATTAAACGGAGTTTTGCAAGGTGATCTGCTTAGCCCGCTCCTATTTATCATAGTAACTGCGGACATAACTCAGAGTATTAGAACAGAAAAAGTCAAATTTTACGCATACGCGGACGACATGGTGCTTGTATCCACTGAGTTAGCGAATCTCCAGGAGGCTTTCAACAAACTTACAGTATAGGTAACCGAGAACGAACTTCAATTAAATGAAAATAAAACTGTGTCAGTGACTTTCAGGAAAGGAGGCAAACTGGCAGTTAACGATGTTATAATTTATAAAAGAGACACACTATCGATCGTAACACATTACAAATATTTCGTAATCAGATTACAGACTCACGGAAATATATACAGTACCCATGTTCGGGAGAGAGTTATCGCCGCTTTCTCAACTATGAACAGTATACCGAATTTACGGAAGTTATCATTAAATACCGCGTTAAAAATTTTCAAGTTAAAAATCACTCCAATAGTGACATATAGTTTGACTTTAATTTGGGACCAATTAAGAAAGAAGAATCTGAAGGAAATCGAAAAATTAAAAGCAAGATTCCTGGAAAAGGCCTTGTGTATTTCAAAGTATACACCCTCACGTCTGACATGTTCTCGCCAGAGAATCCTTCTACATTGAGAATTTGAGATACGACCTATGTCTGCCATCAACAGGAGCATACCAGAGTCTACTCCGTGAACTGCTAGGAAAAAGAGAAGAAATATTTCCTGAATTTTACGCTACAGATGCTATGGTCAACAGGGAATGGATAAAAGCCAATTACGCATTGAGACACTTCATGACGCGTTTTGCTGTTCATGGTTTTCACCACGGTATCTGCACGAAAGACATCTACCACCAACCGGATGAACTTTGTGATAACCCATGTGACAGATATCACGTAATGATATGTAAGCGCAGGGAAATATCTCTGACAAAATTCTGTGAAAATGCTTAAGAGTATGTCCTCTAATTATGCACATTGTGCGAAATTAAATTAAATCATATCATTACGTGTCTCATATACAATTCAAATGCCAAAACAGCACAAACCATCCCATGCGCAGGCCCTTGCGATACACATAGCGGGGACATCGGAGAGCATAAGTTATTGGCACATACCAACAACATAGAGACCTCCACAACATGAACCGTAGAATGAAATCGACGTAACACACATCCAAGGTGCAGCAGAGCTCATTCACGCAATACACTCAGTTACAGTAAGACACAAATCAATGTACCGAGTTGTGACACAAAGAAAAACATAGCTGATATAAATAACGTTACATGGGCAACAACAGAAAGAACACGACGGGCCACCAAATAAATAAATACCTACGGAGAGCAAGAAATAGTGGCTGACAACATGCGACGTGGAGATAAAAACAAACACAAAAATATAGAAGTGGCCATTCATACATGTGCAATAAAGCACGTTGGAAACCTCCAAGACTAAACGCATTCAGACTTAAAACGCTTAAAATAACGCTTATAATAACAAGCGTGGTAAAACATTGTTTCGCTCGCCGTAACCCTTCACCAAGATAGAAAGCTTAGAAGAAGGGCCATGGAGAAACTAGATAGACAAGATCGGGAACAAACGTCGTAAAATCACAGGACTACAAAGGCGACGCCTGTGATCTCCTTGGGCTAAGTTTGCCTGTACAATACAAGTCGAAGTCGGCCATGATACCGAAGTCAATGAGTGCACATAAGTAACAGAGGGCAAGTGCTTCGAAAAGCGAATCCGATAAAGATAGAGATGGCCAGGATATGGCACAGTGCTGGCCTTTAGTCACAGGGTTCCCGGGTTCGAGTCCCGGCAGGGTCCGGAATTTTAACCATCGTTGGTTAATTTCGTTGAAACGGGAGCTGGGTATGTGTGTCGTCTTCATCATCATTTCATTCTCATCACGACGAGCAGGTCGCCTACGGGAGTCAAATCAAAAGACCTGCACCTGGCTAGCCGAACATGTCCTTGGACACTTCCGGCACTGAAAGCCATACGCCATTTCATTTCATCGACTTCGAAAAAGCATTTGGCTGTGGAGTGGTCAGAATTGTCAGCTACTGAGGTCTGCAGGTGTAAAATTCAAGGATAGGGTGTTAATTTGGCATCTCTACAAAGATGAAGTGGCTGTCATTAGATGCGGTGAACATTAGGAAGAAGCACGGGGTGAGACAGAGCTTCTCACTGTCTCCCCTGCTGTTTGACGTGTATATACAACAAGCTCTGGAGAGAGGTAAGAGAGATCTGGGCGGAGTGTGGATTCAGGTTGAATAGATGGCTACGTTGCGTTTTGCGATGACGTGGCAGTCCTGGCTGAGAGCCGCACTCAGTATTGGATACAACATGAGTGTAAACAAGGACAAGAACAGAGACCCTCGTGGTGAGCAGGCACAGGACGGAGGCGACTGTGGTCCTGGGTGGACACAGATTAACGTGGATGACTTCAGCTATCTACAAAAGTCTGCCTCACTATATTTGAGAGACGGAGTACACATTTTAGAGGTTTGGTTTTAGTAACGCACTCCCTATATGAACGAATGTACATAAATTAACGTTGCTGAACTTACATAGTTTAGAAGAAATGTAATAAGCGTAGCATATGGTGCTCTTGCTTATTATTAGCAATATAATTTTAGTATTCCTTATTCTCCCCACATGTATATGCAAATATGTTACGTCTCCCAAACAGGGGGCCAAGTCACTTGACGGAAGAGTTTGCGGGAAACGACGATCCGTTTCGCAAACATGATCCTTGAGCTCAGGAGCTCAGTGACTGCTGATCCAAAGCACGTGTCCACTTTGCTTGCTTGTTCTAAGTTTATTGTGAATAAAAATAATACACAAAGTTTATCAAGTATACTGTTTAATTAGTTGGAAGTGCAAACCGCCGTCCGGTGTATGTGTGTGTGCGCGAGAAAGGGCCGTAATTGTAAACCATGTGTGAACCAGGCCAGTCTGTGATTAAACATAAAAAAGGAAAACCACTAACGAGTGGCGAGAAGACGTGTTTGTTAAATGTGTTTCCCAAGTTTCGTGAAGAAAATCCTGGAAGTGCTCTGGATGAAGTAACACGTGCTGTGGCCGATGTAACTGGCATTTCCAAGGCAAGCATTTGCTGTGCTAGGAAAGAATTTAAGGTTGATAGGAAACTGGTTACTCCTTTGTAAGAAAACCCGTAAAACGACAAAGTTAAGTGAAAAACACGACAGTTTTACAAAAAAAAATCACTTCTTCTTAAGAAATGAAATACCAACTCTGAATAAAATATTAGCTTCAGTTAATAGTGGCGATTTGTTACCTAACGTTTCTCGTGCAGTTCATCACAGACTTTTAAAAATTATGGACTTTACTTACGAATCGCGAAATCGTTAGTGTGCTCTTATTGAAAAGGATGAAAAAGTGTTGTGGAGACGAATGTATTTAGGCTGACCGCTGGAAATCCTGTATTCAACACGTTATCGATGAGGAGGAAACTAATATGTGGAATCTGGATTGTATTGCGGAGGAAGCCCTTAAACGCTTTGTTATTAACTTGGTTGATGACGCAGATATCGATGCCAACACCGACATGGAAGGAATAGAACAACTGCAGGATAGCGAGTAAACGGCGAGTCTTATTGCTACCCATTAATGCATGATCAATTTTCTTTTGTGGATTTGTTGTATGTATTGTGTTTCTGTTTAAACAGGCAGCTATTATATCAATGAGTTTGTATACCTGATAGGGGTGCATTTTGGCTGGCGTGATATTCATATATGACTAAACGTTCGGTTGTCCTTACCTTCAGTCTCTCTACTACAAACCTCACAGCGGAAAATAGACTTGTTCTAACTCCTCTGTTATTAAAACAATATATTAATGAGTATTGTTGCTCAGGCGAAAGATTCTAATAAACGAAATATATATATATATATATTTTTTGGAACAGGTAGTTTTTTAGCATACTCGTGCTTGCGGTTGTTTTCTTCAATTCTCAAACATGGTGAGACAGACTGTAGGGTAATATAGGCCTATAGCTACCGAAGTATGACAGATATTGTAAGCAGGATCAACCAGGCCAAGGCAGTCTTTAACAAGAAGAAAAAATAACTCGCCGGGCAAGTAGTTGAGTGGTTTGAGTTACGTAGCTATCAGCTTGCATTCGAGAGATGTGGTTTGAACCCCACTGTCGGCAGCCCTGAAGATGGTTTTTCCGTGGTTTCCCATTTTCACACCAGGGAAATGCTGGGGTGGTACGTTAAGGCCAAGGTCTCTTTCTTCCTACTCCTAGCCCTTTCCTGGCCCATCGTCGCTGTAAGACCTATCTGTGTCAGTCGCGGGTGCGAACTGTGCCGTACATGTGGACTTGGTCCTATTTTTGTACGGTCGGATGTCTTTCCTGATGCCAGTCCTACAGTATATGGAGGGATGCATTCGATAATGCGTGTTTCAGTGCTGGTTGGTAGTGTAGCGTAGTGCGTTGCGTGTAGCAGTGTATTGAGACAAACACGATCACGCAGTCTCGGAACCATAGGGATTAAATAGACGCGGTTAATATCTCCGAACTGGTTGGGCATCGAGCACGGGGCCTGCACTTGGTAACTGGCTGATGTTTACAAATAATTAGTTGAGGTTAGGAATGATAGAATCACTACTTTGTAAGCGATAACGTAGCACGATTTTTCTGGGTTACATGGAATGAAGTAGATTGACGATAGACGAGAGTTTACTGAATTTAATTATGTTTACTGAGGTTAAAAAATGACGTTATTAAACTAACATTTGTACTATATGGCTGTATTGTGTATGTTCCTACTTATTTAATGTTTCTCGGGGCTTGCCCTTCGAGAATTGGTAGTCTCTTGCGAACGATCTCCACCCCACGAATCGTGTGTAGTGCCTGCCGTCGCTTGTCTTCCCCGCGCTCGTCCCTTCAAGCGTCGCAAGAATTTCCCTGCTTGCTATCCCCCACAGCTTTTTTCTGCGCAGTATGTGCTCACCCCGAGACTCGCGCTAACTTCCGCAGTCATTTGGCTATTGCCCATTCAGGTAATGAATGGAAGATACGCGATTCCATGAACCATTAATGAACGAGGAGAGTGTGTATGCGAGGATCTTCAGAAGGCAGAAGTATTCAGTCACCAGTATGTAAAGAATGTTAGTTAGAAGAATAATGTCCAGATAGAGAAGATAACTAATACTAAGGAATTACTGAAATTTACCTATGATAACGACATTTACAATAAAATTTGAAAACTAGAAAAGTAGCTGGCATTGATAAGATTTAGGGGGATATACTAAAGACAATGGGTTGGGATGTAGTACCATATCTGAAGTACTTATTTGATTATTGTTTGCATAAAGAAGCTTTACCAAATGAATGGAGAGTTGCTATTGTAGCCCCTGTGTATAAAGGAAAGGGCGATAAACAGAAAGCTGAAGATTACAGGCCAGTCAGTTTGACATGCGTTGCATGTAAGTTTTTGAAAAGCATTTTTTCTGATTGCATTAAACATGTTTGCGAAATTAATAACTGGTCCGTTAGAAGGCAGTTCGGGTTTAGGAAAAGTTATTCCACTGAAGTTCAACTTGTAGGATTCCAGCAAGATATAGCACTTTGTCTGATCCTGTTATTAAGAGGGCAATTTCTCAAGGCAGTATTATTGGACCTTTGTTTTCTTAATATATGTAAATGAAATGAGTAAAAAGCTGGAATCAAGGATGAGGCTTTTTGCGGATGTTATTATTCTGTATAGAATAAAAAATAAGTTACTAGATTGTGAGCAACTGCAAAAGGACCTCAGCAATATTGTGTGATGGGCAGCAGGCAATGGTATGATGATAAACGGGGTTAAAAGTCTGGTTGAGACTTTCACAAATAGAAAAAGTGCTCTCGGTTTTAATTGCTGTGTTGATGGGGTGAAAGTTCCTTATGGGGAACAGTGGAAGTACCTAGGTGTTAATATAGGGTGATATCTTCATTTGGGTGATCATAGAGATCTGATTTGAATATCGGTTTACAGATCTCTGCACATGATTATCAGGGTATTTAGGGGTTGTAGTAAGGATGTAAAGGAGAGGGCACATAAGACTGGTAAGACTAGAGTATGGTTCCGGTTTATGGGACCCTCACCAGAATTACTTGATTCAAGAACTGGAAAAATCCAAGGAAAAGTAGCTCGATTTGTTCTGGGTGATATCCGACAAAAGAATAATGTTACAAATGTGTTGCAAAGTTTGGGCTGGGAAGACTTGGGAGAATGGTGACGAGCTGCTCTACTAAGTGGTATGTTCCGAGCCGTCAGGGGAGAGATGGCGTGGAATGACATTAGTTGACAAATATGAAGCTAAAGTTGAAATTCAAGAGGACAAATTGGGGCAAATATTCGTTTATAGGAAGGGGGGTTAGAGATTGGAATAATTTACCAAGGGAGATTTTCAATAAATTTCCAAATTCTTTGCAATCATTTAAGGAAAGGCTAGGAAAATTATAGTGAATCTGCCACCTGGGTGACTGGCCTAAATGCAGATCAGTACTGATGATTGATTGATTGATTTATTGATTGATCTAATAACTCTGGTGCTCTATATTGTTGAGGGAAGAACCATATTTATCTATAGACATACCACGACATACAGTGGCTTAGAAAAGTATAAGGACACCCCCTTATAAATGTAGATGGTCATTTGCCCTTATACTTGTCTAATATCAAATTATGTGATGAGCATGGGGTTATTTGTATTAAAACTGAATTGTATTGGTGAAAACTGGAACTGTATTAAATTGCATAGCTCTTAACGTTACCCTAGAAACGTGACGGAGAAATCACCAAACGTCTTTTCTCACATGAAGACTGCTTTAGGGAATTTGCATTGTAATGGTAGGCTCGCTTGCCTACCATCATTCACAATCAGATTGGGGACTTGCATTATAATGGCAGACACTCACTCTCCACCTGCCTTTTTACATCCCCAGAAAGACTGTCTTTGTGGTTTTCCCAACTGAAATGAACATAGGTCATTACAATGACATCAGTAGGAATGGCGCGAGTAAAAGCAATGATTTCACATAAAATACACGATCAAATGAAAACCCACATTTTTTTCTCACTTTTAACGAACAGTACTGCACTGCCGGTCTAACAGTTCAAAGTTCCAGAGCTGAAATGATCAGGCCGCATACAGCCGTGGTCCGTGAACACAGTCTCTTTTTTCGGGGGATTGGGTCGAACAGTGGAGAGTCCCAGGGTAAAAAAAACTTTGCCCTTTTACTAATCTGTTTCCTAGGAGTACCCGATGAGTCGGAAAATCTGAATTTACTACACTGGCGGCAGAAAAATTATCTGACTTGGAGGCAATTTTTTTCTCCAAGCCAGAGGACAAACCCCCTCTTCACTGCTAATTTTGAATAAAATGAATGTAGAATGTAATTAAAATGAAGAGGAAGAAGCTCTTTTTAAGAAACGACTCTTTTCAGGGTTGAATTTTGAGTTCTTTAGTGAATTGTGAATTGTAATTCTAAACCAGTTGCTACTACTACTGAGCCTCTGCCTTAAGAGAGCACACTACTCATTCAAAACAGCGCGTCAGAGTAGGGATCGAATAGCTGGAATACTATGATGAACCAGTGAGTTACGTACCAGGAGTACGGTATCAGAAAATGTATGAACCAGAAGAATGACGTGCTAAAGAAAGTTTTCTAACTCCCCAGCTCTTTCCTGCCAATATTCAGTCAGGCTATTATACTCGGTACGCAGCAGTAATCCCATCTATCGGAGTTGAGCAGCAGCATAAGAAACAAAGAAGATCACTACAAACAATAGTCAATGTAATGTTATTGTTGATCACTGTTATGCGCTTTCAATATTGTAGGCCTTTTCTCTTACATGATCCTTGGGCCTTCACATTTAGTTTCCTTCCGACTCTGAAATACCACTCTACTTGTAATTAGTACCATCACATGAGGAACACCATGGGTCGCCTTTACTTGCGAGTAAGTACAACTATGTTAGGTACATAATAGGTTTATGATTAGTAGCAACAGAGGGTGAATCAGTATGGGTTTTACAGTAACCGTGAGTAGTACCACTGTATGCGGAACACCGCGGGTTTACGTTGCCTGTGATTTGTACCATTATGAGAAACACCGCGGATCTAGGCGTTGCCTGTGATTAGTACCACTATACAGGGTGTTTCCGTAAGAGCGTGCAAAATTTTAACAGGACATAGAGAATACTCCACTGAACAATTTGAGGTAGGGAACCAGGGGTCGGAGAAGCCGGCTTAAGGGGATATGGAAGTAAACTTGTCTACCGCTTTGTCTCGCATTACTGTTTTCCAGCTTATTTAAAAGTAACAGGCGAACAAGTTTACACGTACTATGCTGTTTATTTCCACCTACAATCTTTATTTCCTGCAAGGAAACAAGGAGGACGAGTCTGATTACTAGGAAGTCATGATGCAGGTTTTGTTTACTTTACCTGTCCATAAGGTGGCTCTGTTGTATAGTATTTATATTGTTCCATGTTGCCTTTGTCAGCAGGACCTAGTGTTTACAGTGCACTATGTCTTCTGGTATGGGCTAGATTAATTTTGTTACTTTCATTGATCTGTCTCTGTCTTGTCCTTGGCTTTGACAATATGAAAGTGTCTGAGGTATGAGCGATGCTAGTAATGCCATTCCTTCTGCAGCCAGTCCCTGCTATGAATGGTGTGAAAATGTTGCTCATAGGGTCGGTTGGTGCATGCATTTCAGTGGGCTTGGCAGACTGATATGTAATAGCAACTTCTGGCCCGGTGAGGAAAGCAACGGGAAACTACCTCACTCCTCATTTCCCTAGTACGCCTCCTCAGTGATGCCTAGGCCATCTGTGACAGCTGATGGCGAAGCTGTTGAGGATCCAACCAGCCTTAGGGCTGAAGACTGAACATACATACATTGTTCCATGACATGCTATGAATCACAGACAGACCCATTCATTACTCAGTACTATTCAGAGAAGTAGAATGCGAAGGAGCGGTACCGGTACAGTTTCGAAGAACTCACCGACATGCACATTGTGTGTCGGGAACTACGTTGCAATGCTCTCGCTTTTGAAAGGCTGTACAGGGAACGATTTCCTATCAGGCATCTTCCGTCACGACGAGTGTTTATTTCTCTCGATCGACGAATGCGGGAGACTGGTCCATTGTAAAGAAGAAACGAAGGACCTGGCAACATGAGGACCACTCGCACACCCGACGAGGTGCTGGAACGTGCTGCAGCGGACTCCACTACAAGTACTCGTCTATTGCACGTGAAATCGGCGCTGCACGTACTAGCGTGTGGCGAGTACTCTACGAACAACAATTACACCCATGTCACCAACAACTCGTCAATGCAATGCTTGTGACTGACTTTGCACCAAGGGTCTCTTTGTGTCAGTGGTTGCTCCAACAATGGATTGAGCGACCAGATTTCCTCCAAATCGTGCTGTTTACTGACGAGGCCCCATTTAATCGTGATGGCATTTCAAACAGCAGGAATGGCCATGTGTGGGCTGTGGAAAGCCCCCATGCTGTAGTAGTCATACCATCAAGTACATTTTGCTGTGAATATCTGAGCCGGCATTGTAGGCGACAATCTCATTGGGCCATATTTTCTATCTGGCCGTCTGAATGGCCACCTGTACTTGAGATTCTTGCAAAAGAGTTCTACGTGAGTTGTTGGAGGACGTACCCTTGGCTGTTCGTGCGAGGATGTGGATACAACATGACGGGTGCATTGCCTCACTTCGGTGGGGATGTCCATCTCAATGGTGTATTTCCTGGTCGCTGGATTGGAAGAGGAGGTCCTATTCCATGGCCTGCGAGGTCACGTGAACTGAATCCACTTGATTATTCCCTATGGGGATATCTAAAGTCACTTGTGTATGAGACCCCAGTGGACACAGATGGAATTAGTTGCCAGAATAGTAGCTGCTTATGATGTGATTCGAAACACACCAGGGATATTTGTCAAGGTGCGTCAGAATCTTGTTCGCCGATGTCATGCTTACATTGAGGTTGATGGCCGTCATTTTCAGTACATTTTGTAAGATACAGTGCAAATAGTATGTTCATTGTGTCAATGATGGTATTTGCAGTTAACTGTAACTAATGTAAATAAAAAAAAGTACACGGTAATGTAATTGTATTCCTGTTATCTCCTTAAGTTGGCTTCTCCGACCCCAGGTTCCCTACCTCAAGTTGTTCAGTGGAGCATCCTCTATGTCCTGTTAAATTTTTGCACGCTCTTACGGATACACCCTGTATGAGCGACACAGTGGGTCTGCGTTGCCCGTGATTAGTATCCACTATGTGAGGAACACCACGGAATAGTACGAGTCCTTGTGATTAGTACACGTATGTGAGGAAGACCATGGTCTTGCGTTGCCTATAAGTGGCGCCGTAATGTGAGAAACACCGTAGGTCTGCGTTACCTGTTCGTATTACATTACCTGTGATTAGTACCACACTGTGTAGAACACCGTAAGTTACTCATGATTAGTACCGCTACATGAGAAATGCCATCGTCCTTACTTTCCTAGCGATAAGTACCATTATGAGGGGCCGTTGACCTGAATTTTGGACTCCTTTAGACAACGAGCATCGTCGATTGGGGATTGTGCTTTGGAAGCAGCCCCGTGGTCAGTATATACTAGCCTATTGTTTTACGATAGTTTCTGGGAGGGTGGGGCATTGCGGGGCGAATACACTGATTGTTTTAAGTTCATAATCATTGTTCATCGTCTCTCTTTTTTGAATTCTAGTCGGAGGATTAATTTTGGAATTATTTTTAATTTTCAATATTGCTGGTTGGTTCCGCCGATTATTTTAAATTCATATTCATCCATTCATTCTTCATCACGTTTTGAATTCTGGTCAATGGATGAGTTTTGGACTTTTAAATTGTCATTACATTTCGTCTCATTTCGTACCATTAGGGGCCGATGACCTGGATGTTAGGCCCCTTTAAACAACAAGCATCATAGGTCTCATGACGGTGCAATAGGAAAAATTTCTAAGTTCATCGAAGAATTTCGCTCAAGATTAAATCTACCAGAGTCGTTGACAATAATGTGGTCCTCAGTCTTGAAAGGTTCGTTATTCATACTGAGAAATCATTTATATAGTCATGAATATATTTGGTATACTTTGTCCTCATGGGCAACTTTGTTATGTGGGAAGTGTTTATTCTCTCAATGACTGTATATAGGCCTATATATATTACAGAAGAACGGAAAGGCAAGTTGTAATTGAGTTGGGAGAAGATCAGTTTGGCTTCAGAAGGACATAAAATGTAGACTAGCGAGGCAAAGGAAAGCCTTTCTTAAGAAAAAAAATTTGCTCACTTCGAACATCCATATAGAAATTAGAAAGATGTTTTTGAAGGCTTTCGTCTGGAGCGTGGCATTGTATGGAAGTGAAACATGGACGATAACTAGCTCAGAAAGAATACAAGATTTTGAAATGTGGTGTTACAGAAGAATGCTGAAGGTGAGATGGATAGATCGAATCACAAATGTAAAGATACTAAACCGTAAAATGGAGATCGATATGGCTGAATTTGACGAGAAGAAGAGATAGAATGATAGAACACATCTTAAGACAGTGAGGACTTGTCCAGTTAGTTTTTGAGGGAAGTGTAGGCTGTAAGACTTGTTGGGGTAGACCAAGGTGTGAATATGACAAGCCGATTAGAGATATAGGATGCAGTAGTTACGCAGAAATGAAAAGTTCAACACAGGATAAGGTGGCATGCAGGCTGCATCAAACCAGTCTATGGACTGATGACTCAAACACGAGTTATTTTGCATTTTAGGCAGTACGCAATTATTTCCTACGGTTGTTTTGCATTCTAATTGAGTTGTGACATACACGCGTTAGTGCTGTAACCGCATTGTGGTGTAATTTATGCGGGAAACTACGTAGTTAACTGGTATTTGCTTACGTATTGAAACATTCATTGTTAAGTATTTTCTGTTTTCCGTGTAGTTGGTAAGTATTCTTGCATGTAAAACAAGGAAATTGATAATTTCCGTCCAGCATTATACAGTGTAAAGAGTTTTAGTACCCATGGCACTACAGCCCTGAAGGATGTGTGGCCTACCAAGAGACCGTTTATCAGCCCGAATGCCTGCAGATTTCGAGGTGACGCATTGTCAGTGCGACTAATCTTCTCGGCCGTTATTCTTGGTTTTCTTAACCGGTTGTAATACTATCTGCTGAATTTTAAGGCCTAAATACACAATCGAGTTGAGCACAACTAAAGTGAATACAGGGTCTATACAGTTTTGCTATGGAGAGTTCCACCAAGACTGAACAAGTTGACCATTTCATTTTTGTTTCAGAGTACGCTGTGCGGCGCGGAATATATTTTGGCTAGTGATACACAACTCGAATAGAGCACAACTGAAGTGAATAGAGTATGTCTAGATTTGCTGTGAAGTGCTCCATCAAAACAGTACCAGGTAGCCATTTCATTTTTGTCCACCAAGTATTTCAGTGTACGCTGTACGGCACGGGATATATTTTGGCTAGTGATATTGTTCACCCGAAAGAAGTTTGAGTGTACTATTCCTCGCTTATCTAAGATTTTTTCAGAATGACGTGTAGGGAAGAGAAGGAAAATTCAATCTTGAATTAGCTATAACTTTCGGAGTAATGTTGTGAGAATCTTCAGTATTATGGCTTTTGATTTCAATGTAATCTTCCAAAACAAATTGTCATTGATTTTAAATTTTCCCCTCATAATAACTAGCTGTACTACTTGTCCTTGTCAGTATTATATTGAAAACTTGCAAACCATTGGGTTAGCAGGAGAGTTTAATTAGATACCACTCAGGTGGACCTTGATCAGTAGGGGATGATGACCACGCAATTTAATTTTTCCCCTGTGGATGAGGCTGCAGTATCTCATCTTATTGTAAGAGGCGACTAAAAGGGGCCCCAGGGGCTCTTAACTTGGGAGCGTGGGTTGGCGTCCACCGGACCCTTAATCGAGCCCTGACATTGATTCCACTTGTGCCAGCCCGAGTGAGTTGGCCACGCGTTTACGGTCGCGTAGCTGTGAGGTCGAATAGGCTAGATAAAAGTGAGGAGCCTGGAACAAGTATCTTTTATTTTTATTTTTGCTAATGGTTTAACGTCGCACGAACACACGGAATGTTTCAGGTGACGTAAGGATGGGAAAGAGCTAGGACTGGGAATGTAGCGGCCGTGGCCGTGTGAAAACGAGAAACCACGTAAAACCAACTTCAGGACTGCCTGAGCACAAGGAGGGCCATGACTCAAAATATGTCCACGATCCCTACTCTTCTTCCTTAGCAACTGGTATTCCAACTCTCAGGACCCGTTACTAGGCTACTTAGCCATTGCCCATGATTCAGGAACTAGGACGTGACTACAGTAATCGACATCGCGAGTGATTATTTCAATGACTGCTTTTCTAGTGGGTGTTTAAGTACTTCATAAAAGTTGTGTTGCGCCGATACATAGTTATGAATCTTATTTCCAAGAACTGTAGAACGAGGGATATGAATTTGTTGCCGAGTTTCCTCGTTATGAAATTGTAAAATCGAACCCTTTCAGATAAAGGAGAATTGCGATAGGAGTCGATCAGAGTCCCAGAAGTAGCTCTGAAATCGTATTTCCCAACGAACTACTAACTTCCTGATGGCAGTAGCTTTCTGAAAATGGGCGATTCTTCCGTTGCTGACCGCAGGCTGACGGTGTTCGGTTTTGAAAAAGATCGCAATTTACGAAATAATGGCAAAAACTTTATGGGCGGTACATTCGATAGCTGTCCAAGACAGTTCACTGAACTGTATAGGATTGATATGGACAGCCGTTGATGAGATATTTATACAACCGTACTTTTCGCTTTGCTTCCTAATGAGTCAGATGAGACATACAAACGCCTCTTTACGGGTATCAGTAATTGGTCTGATGACTGGAAAACCGAAACAATAACAACTCGATTTTGTAACCGCCGTGATCAACGGTTTTTGAAGTGTTTTCGTTTTTCGGAGTGCAGCATTATCCGGCTCCAGTTTTCATTTTAATCGGTGCTTTTGGGTAAATGTCCGGGACATCATCCTGCCACTTCAACACAGGAAAACATAGAGGTGCAACGGTTTGCAAAATATTTGTAGCTTTAGCGTTAATACCACCGTATTCCATTGATGAAGGCTGTTGAATTATAGCATCGGTCGTTCCACAGTCGTATAAAGTTATCGCATTTTCGAACTATTTTGTTACTGAGTAGCTGGATAATGTGGAAGTACCTGTAGAAATGCGGAATATTTTTAGGCAGCAACAACGAACAAATAATGCTGAAGGCTGACACAGGAAGGTTTTTAATTAAGTGCCTAAAACTCGAAACACAATTTTCTTGATTAATTGTAACTACACTACTGTCCACAAAAGTTAAGCATAAGTTACGAGTAAGCAGGGCAATAGGAAATAGACCGCAAATCGCACGACTTATGCACCTACCAACCTTACGTGTTCGCTTTGTATAGGAAAGGAGTGTTCCCTGCTTTGACTAGCGGCTTAACCGCAAGGTAAACACAGCCAGTGCCTGCGCCCCATATTCCCTCAGTCGTGTTTGCCCTGTTATAGTGTGGGGAGTGTAGCCTCGTGGTGAGCGTGACAACATAATGGCACAACGACGCCATTTGGACCCCGTTTTGCAGGATAGAATACTCGGCCGGCTGGAAGCAGGCCAGACACAGACCGAAGTCGCCGTATCCTTGAATGTGCCACAAAGTGTCATTTCCAGGCTTTGGAGACGATTTCGAGACACAGGAGATGTTAGTCGTAGGCCAGTACCAGGTCGACCAAGGGTAACCACCCCACAGCAGGACCGATATCTGGCCTTAACCGCCCAACGAAATCGGAGTGCACCTGCAAGACAATTGTCGGCGGAGCTTGCAGACGTCTCAGGGGTTGCCGTTTCCCGGCAAACTGTGTACCGGAGGTTCAGAACAGCAGGGCTGTTTGCCCGACGTCCAGCGGTGTGCGTTCCGCTCACTCCGGCACAGAGACGGGCCCGTTTACTGTGGAGCCGTCAAAATCGAAAGTGGACCATGAATGAAGGTATGTGCTCTTCACAGATAAATCCCGCTTCATTTTGCAGAACGATTTCCGTCGCACATTAATCTGGAGAGAACCGGGTAGCCGATACAACCACAGGAACATCGTGGAACGGGAAATGTATGGTGCTGGTGGCGTCATGTGTGGGGCGACATAATGTTGAATGGCCGTACGGACCTGCACATCTTCATGGGTGGTCCGAGGAACACTGTTAACGCTCGGGGATACAGGGATGAAGTACTGAGACCACATGTTCGACTCTTCAGAAGTGTGGTTGGTCCAGACTTCCTCGTAATGGTCGATAATGTCCGACCGCATGGATGGATTTCTGGCTGGGGAAGACATTAATCGCATGGACTGGCCAGCGAGGTCTGCGGGTCTGAATCCTATAGAACATGCCTGGGATGCATTGGGAGGCGAATTGCATCCCGTCGACCTCCACCATGGACCCTCCAAGACCTTCGCATTGCCCGTTCGGAGGAATGGGATCGACTGCCACAAGAGCTCTTGGACCGTCTGGTAGAGAGCATGCCACGTCGTTGCGAAGCATTTGTGGCCGTTAGGGGTAACCATACATCCTATTAACAGCATATTTTGTTGTGGAAGACATTGTCAAGTTTTGTTAGATGTTGTCAAAGGTGTACCTTAGCTAAGAGAACCTTTCTGACACTGTTTATTTGGACAAGTTGTGTGACATATGGTGTGTGACTCAGCTTTCATTTGTTCAGCAATCCGTCTGAGGTGGTATGACTTAACTTTTGGACACTAGTGTAGGTAGGGGAGCCTGGCTTTAGCCGTACTGACAAGGAGTTTCCTCTGCAGTTTATAAATATGGTGATTTTTGAAATTACTATAAAATTCCTAGTGAAACTGGCAATATATTTTCGTTAATATGTCCGAAACAAAAATACTGAACGCTATTTTTTTTAAATGTACATAATAACTTGTCAAGGAGTTTGTCTGCAACTTTTATACACGCCTATGTTTGACCACGCATAGCCAATCCTAAGCTTGGGTAAAGTGCAAAAGGGAAGTAGTTTTGATTATTCTATCACTCATAAATACAATGGGAAAATATAACAATGTATCAATAAAAAGTTTCTTGCGGTATAATACAGTACAATCAGCCATGTCAGTATTCGTATATTCATTGTAGGAAACCACTTAATTTTTCCGTATGAACACTTGTATCTCAAGCCTGTATCCTGGTGATACAGATTTTAACTGTGCTTTATATGAATTTCATACGAGTGGTCATTAGATAGGTAAGAAATAGACACTCTTACAGTTCGTAGCGTCTTTAGGAAATACTGCTTCCAGTTTTCCTCCTTCCCTGTTCCTTACTTGAACTTGAAGAGCGCTGTGCGCCTCACCCACGGCCCGTCGTTTTCATACGAAGAACTGTACGCTTCAGCCACGAAAAGGCGCGGAGTGTCTTATGTTGAATAGGAAAGGGGAGCTGCTAGAGTTCTCTAAATGTTAGTACCGTGCACGTAATTTGTTCCAGTGCATAATGCACCCTTGGGGGTATACAATTCTCTAGTACCGAGTTTTAAGTTCCTTTTTTTTTTTTTTTTTTTTTTTTTACCACGAACTTCGTGGCACCCCCTCTGGGTGGGGGACGCAGATGAAGAATACACCTACGGTATTCCTTGCCTGTCGTAAAAGGCGACTAAAAGAGGCCCCAGGGGCTCTCAACTTGGGAGCATGGTTTGGCGAACACGGGGCCCTTAGCTGAGTCCTGGCATTGCTTCCACTTACTTGTGCCAGGCTCCTCACTTTCATCTATTCTGTCCGACCTCCCTTGGTCAACTCTTCTTCTTTTCCGACCCCGACACTATTAGGTTTCGGAGGGTTAGGGCGTCTTTCATTTTCACGCCCTTTGTGGCCTTTGTCTTTCTTCGTCCGTTACTTCATTTTTCGAAGTGATGGCTCCCTTCTTTTTTCTTTCTGTTTTCTCTCTGTCTACCCCGTGTGAGTGGGGGACGCAGACGAAGAATACACCCCCGGTATCCCCGGCCTGTCGTAAGATGCGACTAAAAGGGGCGACCAAGGGATGATCGAACTAGAACCATGAGACTTGTAATTAGTACCACCACGCGGGGAACACCATGAGTCGCATTTATTTGCGGGCAGTACTGCTATGTTAGGTACAAAATAGATTTGTGATTAGTAGCAACAGAGTGCGCTTCCGGCTTTTACAGTACCTGTGATTAGTACCACTATATGAGCGACAACATGGGTGAGCAACACCATGGTTCTGACTTGCCTATGATTAGTAACCACCCTATGAGGAACACCACGGGATAGTACGAGTGCCTGCACTTAGTACAATTCTGTGATGAACACCATAGGTTTGCGTTGCCTGTAATGGCGCTGCAACGTGCGAAACACCATAGGTCTGTATTACCTGTGCGAATTTCATTAACTGTGACTAGTATTATAATGTGTGGAATACCGCGAGTCTACGCTACTTTTGATTAGTACCGCAACATTACATACACCATGGTTCTACTTACCTAGCGATATGTACCATTATGAGGGGCCGATGACTTGGATTTTGGACCCCTTTAGACTACAAGTATCATCGATTCAGTATTATGCTATAGAAGCAGTCCCTTGGTCAGTAATACTCCTGTTTTGCGTCACTTTTTGTGAATATGAGGCATTGCGGGTCGGATCCACTGATTGTTTTAAATTCATTTCCATCCATTCATTCTTCATTTCATGTTTTGAATTCTTGTCAGTGGAGGCTTTTGGACTTTTAATTTTTCATTACATTTCGTCTCATGTCGTACTATTAGGGGCCGATGACCTAGATGTTAGGCCCCTTTAAACGCCAAGCATCATCACTTTTTTTACTTGTTTACCGTGGCACTAACACGAAGGTTTTCGGTGACTTACTTGTTTATCGAGGCACTAACACGAAGGTTTTCGGTGACGGAAGGATAGAAAAGGGCTTGGATTGAGAAGGTATTGGCCGTGGCCTTAATTAAGGCACAGCACCAGCATTTGCCTGGTGTGAAAATAGGAAACCATGTTCAGGGCTGCCGACGGTGGGATTCGAACCTACTATCTCGTGAATGTAACCTCACAGCTGCGCAACCCTAACCGCACGGCCACCTCGGTCGGTTTTTAGGTTACTTCCGTGCTGAGAACTACTTCACACCTATTTTCATTTTTGATTATGATGTTTGTTGTTTAAAGGGGCCTAACATCTAAGGTCATCAGCCCCATTTTCATTTTTATACCTACATCTGTGAGCCTCCGTGGCTCAGGCGGCTGCGCGCCGGCCTCTCACTGCTGGGTTCCGTGGTTCAAATCCCGGTCACTCCATGTGAGATTTGTGCTGGACAAAGCGGAGGCGGGACAGGTTTTTCTCCGGGTACTCCGGTTTTCCCTGTCATCTTTCATTCCAGCAACACTCTCAGATATCATTTCATCTGTCAGTCATTAATTATTGTGTCAGAGGATTGCGACAGGCTTCGGCAGCCGGCACAATTCCTATCATCCCCGCTAGATGGGGACTTTACTAATTTCGTTCCTGATCCGGTCGTATGACTGAAAACTGGCTGTTGATTTTCATTTTGATACCTATATCTAGAGATCGCTATAATTCAACTTCAATTTATTATTATAGATAACCCGAAACATGCTAGTTTACTGTACACGGGACAGTGTGTACGGTTTTCACTAGTTTTGGTAGTAGAACGTTATCCAACTTTTCCTAGGTGTTTCTGTGGTTCCTGGAGCCACTCTTTCTCATTTAGATTTTAGCCGGATCCTCTTCCTTACACCACGTGATTTTTCAGGTGGAAATTTCAGCCGGGTTTTACCGAGATTCGAACCTAAATCATCCAATAGCCAAGTCAGTGACCTAATCACCTCTCCCTCTCCCACTGCCCACACTACGTTTCGAAAATATTTACTCTAATATCATAAATGAGTTTTAGAAAATATATCACGTTCGTTTAATTTAGTTACATTATTATTAATTTATAGAATTCAACATAACGGGTGACATAATATCTGTACACCCCCCCCCCCCGCATGGCACTACAGCCCTTTAAAGGGCGTTGGCCTACCAAGCGACCGCTGCTCAGCCCGAAGGCCTGCAGATTGCGAGGTGTCGTGTGGTCAGCACGGCGATTCCTCTCGGCCGTTATTCTTGGTTTTCTAGACCGGGGCCGCTATCTCACCGTCAGATAGCTCCTCAGTTCTAATCACGTAGGCTGAGTGGACCTCCAACCAGTCCTCAGGTCCCGGTAAAAATCCCTGACCTGGCCGGGAATCGAACCCGGGGCCTCCGAGTAAGAGGCAGGCACGCTACCCTACACCACGGGGCCGGCATAATATCTATACACCGGCGGTGTCCATTTTTTACGAAATTGAGTTTTTGACTATGTTTAAGGCCTACTGTATTTTCAGCTTTCTTTTCCGTGATGCAAAACACTATCTCCTACGCTCAGCCACTTTGAAGTAAAAGGTACCAAGTCCAGTATACCTTCAAAACAAATTACAGATATCATCAAAGTTTGAGAAGTGGATGTTAAAAATTCGAAAAATATTTGTATTATGTAAGTTTACGAAACTTTTCCTAAAAACGGGTAAGTGAAACAAACTAATAATAATAATAATAATAATAATAATAATAATAATAATAATAATAATAATAATAATAATAATAATTATTATTATTATTATTATTATTATTAACAACATTTAGTTCATCGATCCCTGTGAAACAACCCCTGAAAAATGACTTATTTGTTATAGTGTCCTATACCTCCGGAGGAGCACATGTTTTTTAAAATCTCTGTAATTTTACATGGAATTGCTGAACTAACCGTTTATTGTATCTGTTATGCATCCCATATGTAAAAATTGGTCTTATTGTCTATATCATTGGTTGAGTAGCCAAGCTGAATAAGTGCTTATTTGGAACTTGTTGGAAGACAGGTGTAAGTGGAGCATGTGATGGAAAGGGAGGAAAGCGTAGCTATAGGAACACCGCTCATGACCTTGTGGAGCTGCGTTCGTACTCAGCGTTTGAAGGACCATACGTAGCGCGGCGTCTCGTTAATTTTTATCCTGGTGTACTGTGTCGAATAGGGAGAAGTAACGTAGTTCATCACTGTGCAGAATGATGCACTCGGAAGAATTCCTTAATCACACATGCTTGTAAGCTATACTTAGTTACTGTAATTAGTTAACTGCCAGTGTTTGTTTGGTACTTCCCATCTTATTTCAGTAGATGGAATACAGTGTCCAATTTTTTGCTGTTGGTTTTACGTCGCACCAGCACCGGTAGGTCTTACGGCGATGATGAGATAGGAAAAGGCGAAGTTTGGAAAGGAAGCGACCGTTGCCGTACTTAAAGTACATTTGCCTGGTGTGAAAATAGGAACAGCTGAGAACTATTTTCAGGGCCATTTATTTTCGGGGCCGCCGACAATGGTGTTCGAACCCATTCTATCCCGAATGCTAGCTCACAACCATATGACCAGACGGCGTAGCCATCTCGTTTGATGCAGTGTCCATTCTTTCATGTCCGTTGCTTTGCTGCAGCTAGCGTCGATTAATTAATACAGTCATTTTCGTCTAGTTTTAAATTGATTCTATTGGACTGTGTGGCGCAGCTGATACGCTCTCGCCTTGTGTGCGTAATGTTGCGGGGTCGAATCGGCGTAGTTGATCGTCATGCGCGGGATCTATTTTTTTTTTTTGACACCAGACATATTTTGACACTCTGGATGTGCTATTAACCATGGGACGGGGTGTTCTTTCTGATTATAAGTAGTAAAAGCAGACGAGAGAGAGAGAGAGAGAAAATCAATCCCCATCCCTTAGCTCACGGTGTAAATCTACTTTGGAGTATTTCGTGCTTCTCAGATAGTAGTGAAAATAGGTGTGCGTGCTTTAATATTATAAGTGTAGGGGCAATGTGGTGTTCTATCCACTTGAGAATAGCTCGCTACAGTATGCACACACCTACACAGTAATTCCTGTGAGACTGTTACAAGTAGAATATTTTTGACCACTACTGTTCAAATGTTTGTTCAACTGGTGATTGTTTTTATCTTCTTGCAAATCCTACTACGACATAACAGCTGAATTAAACGTCAGTTTGTTCATAGGAGCTGTTAAGGTATTCGGCTGGATTTTTTTCTTACACTCTTATTCAAATCAAAACAGTAGACACTGACCGTTGGACACAATGATCTCATCCAGTGACTAGCAAGGTACTGTGGATGGATTTGGGACGACTGAGTCTCCTGGAACCTGTATACTGTCATTGGTGACGTCATAGATGAGCCTGCAGCAGTAGTCGGCATGCAGCGGATTTCTGTACGCTAGGTAGGTGCATAAAATAACTGATTATGCTAGATACCCGTTTTCGATGAAAATTTGGACAATCCCTTTTTCTGGCAGTATTATTATTATTATTATTATTATTATTATTATTATTATTATTATTATTATTATTATTATTATTATTATTATTATATTGAACATTTGCTGTAATCAAACCATTGGGGTTATTGTATTTTTTCCTTTGTTGTGAGTAAAGGATTGCTTTATCGTGTGGCGGCAGCGATGCATCTTCGCGATTGCATTTCTTGACTGCCAAGTGTGTCGTAATTACTGTGTGTTCTCTTACCCACCCCTGTGTGTGGGGGCGTTAGAATAACACCCACGGTATCCCCCGCCTGTCGTAAGGGGCGACTAGAAAGAGCCCTAGGGGCTCTCAACTTTGGAGCGTGGGTTGGCGACCACGGGACCCTTAGCTGAGTCCTGACACTGCTTCCACTTACTTATGCCAGGCTCCTCACTTTCCTCTATCCTATCCGATCTCCCTTGGTCAACTCTTGTTCTTTCCCGACCCCGACGGTATTAGAGCACTCGAGGCCTAGGGAGTCTTTCATTTTCACGCCCTTCGTGGCCCTTGTCTTTCTTTGGCCGATATCTTCCTTTTTCGAATTGTCGGATCCTTCCATTTTTCTCTCTGATAAGTATTACATAGAGGATGATTACCTAACTGTACTTCCTTTTATTGAAACAATAATCACCACCACCACCGTATGCATAAAGTTAAATAAAATATCTTTTAGTTGAAATTTCAAGAAAATACTTGGTTTGATATGCGTAAAAATCTAAATGCTCGTACAAGTAAGTTTAGGTAGTAAAAAGTTAAAGTATTTACTTAATTTTCGAATAAATACTTATTTAGGATGCATAAAAGGTAGCGCTTATTTGAAGTAAAAGGCAGTTCGTTTTCAAGTCTAACCAGTAGCAACCTTCAAGGTTACATTAATTGTAGTCATAGCGACGTTTATGCAAGTGTGTGGCTCAGAGGTGTACAGGAAACGAAGGGATAGTACTCCTAGTTTTTACAAAGCATTACACCAATTTGAAGAGCAGCATGTTAACATACTCGCAGAGACTTTCTTGGGCACTTCTTATGAGACTCGAGAAGGGCACTTCTACCCAAACAGAAAATGGAGGTGTTTTGCTGTATGATGGTGAGCCCGGTTTTCAAGTTGGAGTTGGTAAAGGTACAAGTGTTCATCAGTCTACAGTGAGCAGAATAGTTTCAAAGGTGAGGAAAAAAATATGTGATAATTGGGAATACTGTATACATTTTGTAGCAAATTTCTAGCAAATATCAATGAAATTGAAGCAACCAAGAGAGAATGGCATTCTGTGCTTTGGATTGCACTCACGTGGAAATCATGAAACCTGGCATTCAGGGCGATGAATACATGAACAGAAAGGAGAAATCAACAATAAATGTTCCAGCTACGTGTAACATAAAAGAATGTCTCACGAGTGTGAATGCCCAGTGGCCAAGTTCAGTGCAAGACAGTAGAATCCTAGCTAATTCTGGCCTCATCAACAATGTTTCTTCATTCAAAGGGAAAGTTATAATTCTGGCTGATTCAGGGTATGGCATAGCACCATGGTTGATGACACTATACATATCCCAACAACCATGTGCAGAAGAAGTATAACAAGATTTATGCTCAAAATACAATGATAGAAAGAGTTTTCGGTCAGTTGACAAGGAAATACCCCATCTTCGAGTCATAAAATAAGGATTGCTTTGAAAAATTACCATCCCTTGTTGTAGCGTGTTGTGTACTTCATTCCTTTGCAAAGCATGTACGAGATCTGGATATCAAAAGGGAAAACGAAGAGGATGCAGATATGCTGAGGATGATTTTCAGGAGACAGAACGGGAAGAGGTATGGCAGATCAGGGAAGCTGGGAAGACGTGGTGAGATGAAATAGCATATTTGCTGGACAATCGTTAATTTCTGTGAATTGTACTGTTTTGTTGCCTTTTCTTTACCATCGACTTTTTTTTTTTTTTTTTTTTTTTTGCTATTTGCTTTACGTCGCACGGACACAGATATGTCTTACGGCGACGATGGGATAGGAAAGGCCTAGGTATTGGAAGGGAGCGGCCGTGGCCTTAAGGTACAGCCCCGGCATTTGCCTGGTGTGAAAATGGGAAACCACGGAAAACCATCTTCAGGGCTGCTGACAGTGGGGCTCGAACCCACTATCTCCCGATTTACCGATTTATTTATTTTTTATATTAAGTGTGTATTTTCGCATATTGTCAACAAATCTGGAGTGAGGCGATGTTCATGTAATTCTCCTTATTTCTGGAAATCAACTAAACAAAATCCGAACAACATTTCTTTCGGTCTAAAATACCTTCCTGATATGTTATAGTTAAAAACCAAATATTTTATGTTCTGTGACGAACGGAACAGTTTAATTTTAATAAGGAGATTATTATTGTTATTAATCTTTATTCACGCCAAGTTTGTGCAATTATTTGTAACAACCGACCAGAAGCAGCGTTGGCATCAAAATATGTCAAACAAACACCGCAGCTTTGTTAATAATTTCGCAAAACAATGCAATCTCGCTTAGCGGGAAGCAGGCTTATATCCTGAAATCTTGAACGAAACATTCCCGCTACAGCGGCGTTGTAGATGAATATGCAGCAGGGGCGGCTTTTCAGGTGAAGTGCCACTTCACCACTTATTTTTACCATAATGAATTACTAAAATTTTTTAAATGACATTTGTTGGTTTTACGGAAGGAAAATGTTTTATTGTACGGCGTTTGGAGCACCAAGTGCTCACATCACTTGATGAGAACCAGGGGAAGTCACGAAAGCGCCGGCTGTCGGCCACAGTACGGCGCGTGGGACTGAGTGAAGACGAGAGATTCCGCAGCTGCCTCTACCTCCCAAGTGCTCCCTCCTGGCGCTTGCCCTTGGCGGTTGCCATGACAACCGTGACGTCACCCGCTTACTTTCCACATAGCAGAATGTGCAAGTGAAGTTGTCGGAGGATCGGAATATTTCGTCTTCCGTGCGTCATCCTATGTGAAGTACGAGTACTTACGCATCGTGCTTCATTCGTAGTGTTGTGCTGTTTTATTTAAACATGTATTCTATTTATGACATAGTGTATATTTTATTATAAACACCATTTTCACGTTGGAGAAACGAAGATCAGAATGAAGTTCTACGTTTTGATCGCCCTACTGAATCACTGCAGATTTGTGCTACAAAAGAAGTGAAACATTCCGGTAAATATTACAGTCTTAGTTTCAAATGATCGTGGTTTAAGGAATTTCCATGGTTGTGCTCCTCTCCAGCTCTACAGAAGTTGTTTTGTCGGGCCTGCTTGCCTTTTATCAATAAAAATAACGTTTGGAATAAAGAAGGATTTTCAGCCCTTTTGAACATAACACCTTCTTCACATAAGCACTCAGACTCTGCAGAACATATAATATGGCAGCTAGATATGAAGACATTGGAAACAAACCAAAATACGATCTCTGATGTCCTGAAGGAAAATGCCAGACTGTATATTGTAACTGTACAGTTCAATAAAAATGTACATTTAAATAGGCTTTTCCTTCAGTTGGTAATTGATGCAGTGCTCTATTTAAGTAAGCAAGAACTAGTTTTCGTGGTCATGACGAAACATTAAATTCAATACATCGTGGTCACTTCCAGTTTTTACATGTGTTGGAATTCAAGGTAAATTTCGCTGAAATACTGTTGCCACCACTTCGTCTCCTTGGCTGAACAATAATAGTAATAAATAATAATAATAATAATAATAATAATAATAATAATAATAATAATAATAATAATAATAATAATACCGTCGTATCAGTTCCGAAGTTCCGTTTTACTCTGCCAGATGACATGAAGAATAGAACTCTGTTGGGTCACTGATTATCTCTACATCTTGTTATGTGGAGCCCGAAGCACTACTCGTGAGTCAGAGAGGAAGCTATCTGTAGTCACTTGATTCAAATTACGATGACAACAATCTGGTCATATTCTAGTGTAGGAAGGTAAAAGAATAACAATTCCTTGAAACTTGAAGACGCCGCCAATCTTGTCAGTTAGGTGAACGAAAACTGGAGACGATCAAGTCGCTCAGTAATAATGAGAGCGGGTATTAGAATAAAGGTCAACCATCGTTTCGTTAAAACTGAGGAAAACTTTTGTCTCAGTAGAGTATGTTACGGGGATATTGTGGTTTACAGAGGTGAAAGAAGGTGCGGGCATGAATGGGCGGATATGCGAAAATCGAAAGATTGATTTAAAACTTTAAAATTGGCAGTTTCATTTTTTTCTTAACCTACTCCGTTTTTTTTCCTTTTCAAATCTTAATACTTTCCCAGTTAATTAACAATTAGTTACAGAATTTTAGATCATAAGCTTGGAAAACGTTTTTAGAGAGTTCAAGAATAATCAGATAACCAAATTTACAGGCTGAGCTTGTAGCTCACAATTACAATTTACACTTGAGCATTACTGCTCCATTAAAACGTTAGTCAGGGGGACGAACCTCCCAATTTCTTTTACACCACTAGTAAGAGCTTCATTGCTCCACAAATTTACACTTAGAAATCTATTTACAAAATTTCATACCTTCCAGGCCTATCAAAGGCACAACCTACATTTTACAAAATCAAACAGTATTCACTGTCTTAAATGCTCAACAGTCTGGTATCTTTAGATTAGAAGAATTCGGTTTAACAGGGGTATCGAGTACCCATTCTACCAGGCCTTTCTGAAAAACAACAGGTTAATGTTACTGGCCCAAAAATTAAAATGGTGAGAAGGCGGATACTTGCGCTCCTTGAAAACTGAAATGAAAAACTTAAAACCTTATTTGGGATGATGACCCGAAGTTACAGATGCTAAGCCTATACTAGGTACTGAGGTGACTAGATGGAGAAAAATATTTTAACTTCCAGAAATTACAAGACAGATTTTAAAGGTTACAAAATCAAAGTCACATCAAGACCAAGTTGAGAGGGAACGCGAGAGGGTACCTCACTCTCTATTCCCTAATTTCAGTTAAGTTCTTTCGGCTTGTTTGAAATCTACATTTAAGTTTGAAATTGACATTTTAGGAAGTAAAGTTACATTACGAAAAGTTTGAAACCTTCCCCTCGAGCTGGCTTTCAAAGACTATCACATAGTTAAGCTGGAACTGCCATTACCTTGAGCTGCTGGACCTCTCGAAGATGGTCGAGGTGCCTCCGTCTCCTTTGCAAACACACACACTAGACTGGAGCGATGAAAAAGACATCCCGATCCGAAAATGTGCCAGCTTTTATACCAGAGGAGAAAGTTCCAGAAAACTCTGGGCCAAGGCCCGACACACTCCCAGTCCTGATTGGATAATTAAATAAATTCCAGAAAATTTTGAGTTGATGAAAAATAAATATACAACATTTTCTATTGGCCAACATCTCAAGTTGGTGGGAAGAGATAGAAGTGTTGTAAACTTTAACACACCAAAAACAAAGAATAAACAATTCAATTTAGGAAACCTTAACATACAAAATTACTCTACAGTTTTAATAGTTCATCTTCACACCAGAGGGCATAACATAAGTTTATAGTAGCGACGTCTGTTGAGAAATGTTCAAACTTCTTGAACTAGTTGTTGCGAGTTTTAGATTTTAGATGGGATTCTCAAAGGCGCTTCATTTAAATGTACGGGGCGGGTGTACCTCCGGAACAGAATATATTAAGGAAATACAATTCTTCATTCTTGTTGCCTCTCCTTATTTAAATGCTTTGAAGAAAAGTATTACATATTCGCCAGTTGTTGGGTGGTGATTGGATTGCTCTTCGGTGCTCGAGGATCTGTCACAAAATTTTCAGTCTGTTTCTTCCTTCGTTTTGGATTTCTTGTTTCGTTTTTGAAATGCATTTGTTTAAATGCTTTACTTACTCACTGTTATTTGTCAAGCACCATTTATGCGGTATATATTTACAAAGGAAAGTAAACTATTACTCGTCGGGGATAGCTGTAAAACAGGGGAATTCCAGAATTTAAAATATATATGCTCATGTTATCCTCTAAATACTGTATGAAATATTTGAATGGTATTAGAAAAATTGCTATCACTTTAATCCTGTTTCCGTACGGTACCCCTTGTTCTCGGGCAGATAACCATGGTAGATTTTCTCTCTCTCTCGGACCTTTTCCCAGTTATAAAGGTTAATTAACGTATACTTTCATCTTTATACTGAAGCTCTTCAGTGCATGTATTTTAGTAGACTATTAAAAATTGCTCTTATTGCTCTGAAATATGTCGCCCTTTTTTCTTCTTTGGTCATTACATTATCATGAAATCTTATTTTATAACAGTAGGATACCTGACTTTACCTAGTCTAGCCACTTATATACATCTAACACAAACTCTAAACAGTATTATTCGTAGCATTTCATGTGGTAATAACAATAATTTGTTTTTAAACTTTAAGTAGTCATACAAAAATACAATTTTAGCTATCGGAACATCGGATACGTTAAAATTACAGTATGAAACTACATTAAGTTAAATAATCAATGCAATGCCGTTTGCTTACGTGTTCGTACAAGCGTAATCAGATGATGATGATGATGATAATAATAACAATAACAATAATAAGCGTACACAGTACAACAGTAAGAAGCCATTAGCTCATTCTTTTTCTTTCTTAATCCATTTACCTTTCAGGGTTGATTTTGCCCTCGGACTCAGCGAGGGATCCCACTTTTATCACCTCAAGGGCAGTGTCCTGGAGTTTTGAGGCTTTGGGTTGGGATGAAACTGCGGGGGAGGACCAGTGTCTCGCCCAGGTGGCCTCATCTGCTGTGCTGAACAGGTGTGGGGAGGGGGGACGGGAAGATCAGAAGGGATAGACAAGGAAGGAAGTGGCCGTGGGCTTAAATTAGGTACCATCGTGGCATTTGCTTGGAGGAGAAGTGGGAAAACACGAAAAACCACTTCAAGAATGGCTGAGATGGGAATCGAACCCCGTCTTCTCACTTGACCTCCCGGGGCTGAGTGGACCCCGTTCCAGCCCTCATACCACTTTTCAAATTGCGTGGCAGAGCCGGGAATCGAACTCGGGCCTCCAAGGGCGGCAGCTAATCACACTACCACTATACCACAGAAGCTCATTCTAACAGTATTAAATTGATGATCTGATGATCGATCCCATGTATTTGGTTACTTTTTGCTTCAACGCAGATAGATAGCTAGATAAATAAGTCTTCTGTACCAGGTGCATTACATAACTCTTGTTTTTAAGATTTGGTAATTTGATCTTTGCGACTCAGTCGTTCTATCAGCAAGAGAGGTTTCGCGATTTTTAGTTACGAAGGAAAGGCAAATCTGTTCATCGACATCACTGAATAACTTGATATTTACCTTACTGTAGAAGTATGAAAACATATGCTTGAAGATTCGGTAGAAAATAGAATGTTAAATTTTGTGTTGATTTTGCCGATCTGAGTGGATCAGACGGTTAAGGCGCTAGCTTTCTGAGCCCAAGTTATCAGGTTCGGTCCTGGCTCAGTCCGGTGATATTTGGAGATGCCCAGATATGCCATTCCCGTGTCGGTAGATTTACCGGCACGTAACAAGAACTCCCGCGGGACTAAATTCCGGCAACTCGGCGTCTCCGAAAACCTGAAAATAGTTGGTGGGACGTAAAGCCAATAACATTATTATTTATTATTTTGTAATGATTCCATAAAATACTCAACAACTCAAACGTTTGGTTTCTGTTCTATCACACTTTTCTCCTCCAGTTTGACGCAGTATAATCTGATGGTTGGTCCTTGCATGTCTTTTCTTTTGAATCAATGAATTTGGAGTTCATGAGAAAGATGCGATGAGGTTGACTGTTCTCGTGAGAGAAAAGCCACCCTGTGCTGAGAACCCTGTACTAATAGGTTGTCTGGTGAGCTGGAGCACAGCCAGAGCGAGTAATATTGATTACAGTCTATCTGCTTGCTGGTCGCGACATGCTGCAGCGAACTCGGGACCATTCAAATATTAACCTGCCACGATTGAGTGGCGTTCTACTTTCACTTCTTATTTGTTAAATGAAACATTTATTTAAAATGCAAGAGGTTTAGAAGGGGAAGAGTAGTTACTTTCTTCCTTTTGATAGCTTTAAGATTTCGAACCTCATAAGGACGAGTTGATATGTAACAAACCACAAGCCCTTCGAGTTCAAAACTGATCGGACGTAGACTACGGCCATGGTGGCACAAGCGGACCAGCAGAACTTAAACTCACTACGTTCCCTTCACCGATTTCGTTCAATGTTGATGTTGTACAATCCGGAAAACGTCTAATTTAAGTGCCGCTTTTGAATATATTTTAATTTTGTAATCTTATTATATTTATCTGTATAAGTATGTATAAACACAAAAAGATTCTTGGGAAAAAATAATACAAAATAATTTAAATGTAGTGGGTATTTTTATAAAACTTTGTTTAACCGATCTCGATAGCTGCAGTCGCTTAATTGCGGCCAGTACCCAGTATTCGGGGGATAGTGGGTTCGAACCCCACTGTCGGCATCCCTGAAGATGGTTTTCCGTGGCTTCCTATTTTCTTAACCAGGCAAATGCTGGGGCTGTACCTAATTAAGGCCACGGCCGCTTCCTTCCCACTCATAGCTCCTTCCTATCCCATCATCGCCATAAGACCTGTCTGTGTCGTGCGACGTAAAGCAACTTGCAAAAAAAAAAAAAAAAAAAAAAAAAAAAACTTAGTTTAATCTGATGTATGTAATATCCTCTTCTTCAATTTTTCCAGAGCCCTAGTCTTCATAAAGATATAATACTATTTTTCATAATAGCTAATTTTGCAAGAAATGTGTAGTTTTATATACTCGTGCTAAACGCTCATCTCAGAACTTTAGCCTTGCCGCTATTTTTCGAAAGATTGTACACAGATGTTGGTATTTTTAATGTAGAGTACGCCGTTCTACCACCTGGGAGCAAGGTTGCAGCTATGCCTGAGGATGCCACGTCTAATGACTAAGTTAATGTTAAAGAATCAATGGCAGCTTCGTAAGCCATAATTCAAATGTGTTTAGTCGAGAGATTGCAGCAAGGAATGATCACGTGCTTGGTCACTGCAGACTGGGAGGAACATGTGGTATCAGCATGATGGCTGTCTAGTGTATAGTGCACGGCGTACTACTGCTTGTCCTCACCGATTGTTTTCAAAGTCGTTGGATTGGATGAAGGGGACCTGTACCTTGGCCGGCCCGTTTACCAGATTTGACCCCTTGTAGATTTGATTATCTGGGGAAAGCTAAAATGCACTGTTTACAAGGACACACCGACTACACCAGATGGCATGAAACGACGTGTTACTTGCTGCCTGCGCTGACATTTCAGATGAAATGCTAGAACGTGTGCATCAGTGTTTACATGACAGACTTGAAGCTTGTGTTGGAGCTGGTGGTCGTCGTTTTGAACACAGCCTTTAAAGGGCATTTCTCTTTCTTCTCCAGAATCCAAAGAATTTATTAACTTTTTTCTTAATTTAGTGCTGACACATGGAGCAGACAACTGCCGGTATGTACAGTTTTCAGACTACGATAGCTCGTGAAGAATAGTACTAGAATCCTGATTTTTAAAAACACCATTGACATTCTAATTTACTGTATTTTATTTTAGTAATGTCAATTGGCATTGTTCCATTTGAAAATATACTTTCTAAAATAAATACACATTCTAATAATTATTTAAAATATAGGCTACAATTATGAGCCTTAGTTACACTTCATTTTTGTGAAAACAACACGTCAATAGCACCTCCCATTTCAGAAATATTTGGGGTACAAGTTATAAGGGATCCATGGTGTATACATACATACACTAAACATTTTTTTCGCCATTCAGTTTCAGAAGTTCTGAAATGAGTAAAAAAACAAACAATAAACTAAAGTTGTCGCGAAAGATCAAAGGCATAGATATAAGTTTTTGTTTTATTTATATGGATAAATAACGAGGTGTTGCATCTGTCGTTGACAGAAAAATCATTTAGCATGTGCATGATTATATTTTTGTTAACCCGTCAAGTTGCTTCTGTGATTCTGAGGCATGCAGGTGGACATACGGCTGTCAGCGGTTTGTCGTGACTTACAAGCTTCCTGTCTCTGTGTGGCCCTTCGCAGTTTCATCTTTTCTGCATTATTGCTACTCTCGTAACTTCTTCCATCTCGTATAACAGCCAGATGTCATGTTAATATTTAAAAAAGTAGACTACAGGCATATGTTAAAAGCCTTTAAGACTTTGCCAGGATAATTGTCATAACAACTCTCCATTGAATTAGTAATTGACTCGTGGACTTCACATGCCCACCACTGATATTTCCCTTATTTTTCACTTTATCGATAAAAGGCATGGACTTAAAATGTTTGTAAGTAATATTCTAAGTGCATTTTGTCATGAGCAATTTTCCTGTAAGGCTAATCGTTACAGAGATGCTTCGAGTTTTATGTTTTAGGACCCCTTTTGAAGCCTTCCCTTCTGAATGTTTTGATCGAATTACCGCCAAGATCCATATCCTAATACCACATTTCATGAAAATCCACCAATCCATTCTCCCATGTTGCTGTAACAGACAAGACATGTAGACTTGTTTGTTCAACCCTTGTCCCTTTTGCCTACGGGGTCGGGTATATGGTGAGATGAATCTGTCGTCGCGGGTTTTTATGACCGGATGCCCTTCCTGACGTCAACCTCATCAGAGGAGTTAATGAGATAGAATGAATGACGGGTAAAGTCCGGTGCCGGCACATAGCCTACTCGTGTCGAATAGCACCAAGAGGTCTGCTCAAGGCTTAACGTCCCCACCATCAACAGCGTCATATGCCCTCACTCCATATGAGCACTGCGGAGAGGTTTGGAATTTAATCCAGGCTTTTGGCACGCAATCTAGTAATTAGAAATTGTATACCACCACCTCTCCTACCCTGCTGGCCAACATTCGGAAAGGACCCCAACGAATCTTTGTATTATTGTGTTATGGCGTTCGTAAATCTGTACCTTGACTAGAATTTAGAATGCTTCGATATCAGTCTCGAGTCTTCCCACCAGAGAACAATGTGTGAATTTTATACTTACGGGGAGTGGCATCAGTTAACTTTCCTAAATTGTCATAGTGTAGTGATTAGCGTAATAGTTTCCCGTCGATTGGCTTGGGTTCAGTTATTGACCCGGCCCTTTCTTGATATGATTAATGGTTGGGTTGCACTCAACTTACTAAGGACAGTTGGAAAGTATGTTGCAATCTCATTTAGTCCTTCTAGAAGTCGTTTTTCGTTCTCTCAAGTAAATGCTGGAATGGTAGATACGCATTGATTCACAAATAGGACGTGATGTGTGCCAAACATTGCACATTGGGAATAGTAAGAGGAGTGGTTTCGTAATGTGGATTTTAAACAATAGCCATAAAGTTGGTTTTCCGTGGTTTCCCATGTTCACACCAGGCGAATACTTGGGGCCGTACCTTAAGGTCATGGCCATTACTTTCCCAGTCCCTTCCCTTTCCCATCGTTCCGTTGCCGGAAACCTTCGATATAGTGTGACCTCTAAATATAAGCATCGCACCTGATGTGAGCGAATGCAAGGCAACAGTAGTGTCGCGAACAGCCTCATTTAAGTCAACAAGGCGATGGGCGTCAGAACCTGGAAGTGTCTAACTAATACCTTCTCTATAGGTAAACGAGTGGGCGGGTCCTCCATCCAACCCAAGTTACATAAACTAGCTCATCGCATCTACCGTCGCTGACGTGTTGTCACATTTAGAAAGGATGAACTGTAGCAGGGTGACTTAGTAGAAATAATTCCGTTAGTCAACGTCTTATTCACACGACTGTCACTTACCATCCAATATCGAACATCCGTGCAAGACTATAAATAAGAATATGTTTACATCATTATAATCAACATGTGCTACTACACTACTACAGTTACTACCGTAACACAGGTAACCAGTCAAATTCTACGTACATATGAGTACACTGGGTTGACGACCACGGTGTTACATAACTCCTAATGAAATCGACAACAACAACAACAACAACAACAACAACAACAACTTAGAAGGACGGTTCGGTAATAAGAAAGCATAAAACCTTCCATATAGGTAATGCATAGCAGAAATCTTTCCTTGTGGCCCTTGCGCCAAAAGCCTACAAGCTGATGTAGGGAAGAGCAGCCGGTTATGTCAACGAGTGGTAAGCGTGAGGTTAAGCCTGCCCTCTTAACCAGCGTGAAAGGTTATGCCTGCGCACATTTTTTAAACATCGCCACACCAAAGCGCAGCACACGCCCTCACGTGGCGTGACAACTATCACACAGAGCCACGCCGCCCGCGCCTACAATTCAAATTTCCCGCTTTGGTGAGGCAACAGTTAATCGGCGCTTGATCCATTATTCCTGTAGGAGGCCTACTTGGATGTAAGATTCCCATGTTGTTGTTTGAGTCATCAGTCCATAGACTGGTTTGATCCAGCCCTTCATGCCACCCTATCCTGTGATAACCTTTTCATTTCTATGTAACTACCGCATCCTACATCTGCTCTAATCTGCTTGTCATATTCATACCTTGGTCTACCCCTACCGTTCTTACCACCTACACTTCCCTCAAACACCAACTGAACAAGTCCTGAGTATCTTAAGATGTGTCCTATCATTCTATTTCTTCTTCTCGTCAAATTTAGCCAAATCGATCTCCTCTCACCAATTCGATTCATTATCTCTTCATTTGTGATTCGATCTATCCATCTCACCTTCAGCATTCTTCTGTAACATCACATTTCAAAAGCTTCTATTCTCTTTCTTTCTGAGCTAGTTATCGTCCATGTTTCACTTCCATACAATGCCACGCTCCACACGAAAGTCTTCAAAAATATCTTTCTAATTCTTATATCTATGTTTGAAGTAAGCAAATTTCTTTTCTTAAGAAAGCTCTTCCTTGCTTGAGCTAATCTGCATTTTATGTCGTTAGTTGTTTTACTACCCAAGTAACAATATTCATCTACTTCCTTTACGACCTCGTTTCTTAATTGAATGTTTCCTGCATCACCTGCTGTCGTTCGACTGCACTCCATTACTTTTGTTTTGGACTTATTTATTTTAATCTTGTACTCCTTACCCAAGACTTCGTCTATACCATTCAGCAGCTCGTCGAGATCTTCTGCAGTCTTAGATAAAATAACAATATCATCGGCAAATCTCAAGGTTTTGATTTCCTCTCCTTGGACTGTGATTCCCTTTCCAAATTCCTCTTTGATTTCCTTTACTGCCTGTTCTGTGTAAACATTGAAAAGGAGGGGGACAAACTGCAGCCTTGCCTCACTCCTTTCTGGATTGCTGCTTCTTTTTCGAAGCCCTTAATTCTTATCACTGCAGACTGATTTTTATACAGATTGTAGATAATTCTTCGTTCTCGGTATCTGATCCCAATCACATTCAGAGCCTCAAATAGCTTTGTCCAGTCAACATTATCGAATGCCTTTTCTAGATCTATGAACGCCATGTACGTGAGCTTTTCCTTCTTAATTTGATTCTCTAAGATCAGACGTAAAGTCAGGATTGCTTCACGTGTTCCTACATTTCTTCTGAAGCCAAATTGATCTTCTCCCAACTCAGCTTCCACTTGTTTTTCCATTCTTCTGTAAACAATACGTGTTACAATTTTGCAGGCACGAGATACTAAACTAATGGTGCGATAGTTTTCACACCTGTCAGCACCGGCTTTCTTGGGAATAGGTATAACAACATTCTGACGAAAATCGGATGGGACTTCTGTCTCGTACATCTTACACACTAAATGGAATAACCTTGCCATGCTGGTTTATCCTAAGGCAGTCAGTAATTCAGAGGGAATGTCATCAGTTCCAGGTGCCTTGTTCCTATTTAGGTCGCTCACAGCTCTGTTAAACGCTGATCTCAAAATTGGGTCTTCCATTTCATCAGCATCAACAGCCTATTCTTGTTCCAGAACCAAATTCTCTACATCTTCACCTTGATACAACTGTTGGATATGTTCCTGCCATCTTCTTTGTCTTCTTTCCCTAGAAGTGGCTTTCCATCTGAGCTCTTAATATTCATATCGTCGCCATAAGACCTATCTGTGTCGGTGCGACGTAAAGCCCCTAGCAAAAAAAAAAAAAAAAAAAAAATAATAATATTCATACAACTAGATTTCCTTTCTCCAAAGCGTCTACCTTTCCTAGGGCCATACAACCTTCGACATCCTTGCACTTCTCCTTCAGCCAGTCTTCCTTAGCTACCTTGTACTTTCTATCCACTTCATTCTTTAATCGCCTGTATTCTTTTCTGTCCTCTTCATTTCTAGCATTCTTGTATTTTCGTCGTTCATCAATCAGGTCTAGTATCTGCTGAGTTATCCACTGATTCTTGATCTTTTCTTCCTTCCTACCATTTCTTCAGCAGTCCTACGGACTTCATTTTTCATGACTAAACCACTCTTCTTCTATTGTGTTTCCTTCAGCCTTTTCATTTAGTCCTTTTGCAACATGTTCCTTGAAACAATCCCTCACACTCTTTTCTTTCAACTTGTCTGGATCCCATCCTTTTGCATTCTTTCCTTTCTTCAATTTCTTCAGCTTCAGATGGCATTTCATGACCAACAAGTTGTGGTCAGAATCCACGTCTGCTCCTGGGAAAGTTTTGCAATCCAACACCTGGTTTCTGAATCTCTGCCTAATCATAATGAAGTCTATTTGATACCTTCCAGTGTCTCCAAGTCTCGTCCACGTATAAAGCCGTCGTTTGTGGTGTTTGAACCAAGTATTGGCAAGGACTAAATTATGATCAGTGCAGAATTCAACCAGTCGACTTCCTCTTTCGTTCCTTTGTCCCAATCCGAATTCTCCTACTGTATTACCTTCTCCTCCTTGGCCTACCACTGCATTCCAGTCTCCCATCACAATTATATTCTCGTCACCTTTTACATATTGTATTACATCTTTCATCTCTTCATATATTCTTTCGATTTCCTCATCATCCGCTGAGCTAGTAGGCATGTAGACCTGCACTATTGTGGTGGGCATTGGTTTGGTGTCTATCTTGACGACAATAATTCTTTCACTATGCTGGTCGTAGTAGCTTACCCGCTGCCCTATTTTCTTATTCATTATTAAACCAACTCCTGCATTTCCTCTGTTTGATTTTGTGTTGATAATTTGCTAGTCGCCTGACCAAAAATCCTGTTCTTCCTGCCAACGTACTTCACTTATACCAACGACATCTAACTTTAGTCTATCCATCTTCCTTTTCAGATTCTCTAATCTACCACAACGATTCAAGCTTCTCACATTCCACGCTCCGACTTGCAGAATGTCAGTATCCATCTTCCTGATGATCGCCCCCTCTCGTGTAGTCCCCACCCGGAGATCCGAATGGGGGACTAGTTTACCTCCGGAATATTTTACCCGGGAGGAAGCCATTATCAGTACATCATTCATACAGAGAGAGCTGCATGTCCTCGGGAGGTAGTTACGGCTGTAGTTTCCCATTGCTTTCAGCCGTGTAGCAATATCAACACAGCTAAGCCCTGTTGAGTATTATTACAAGGCCATATCAGTCAATCATCCAGACTGTCGCCCTTGCAACTTCCGAAAGGCTGCTACCCCCCTTTGGATGAACCATTCGTTAGTCTGGTCTCTCAACAGATACCCATCCGATATGGTTGCACCTGCGGCTCGGCTATCTGCTTCATTGGGACACGCAAGCCTCCCCACCGCGGCAAGGTCACATGGTTCGCAGGGGAGGAAGATTCCCATATCAGTAGCTTTTATTTTATATAGTTTGCAAGATTTCTGTTTTCACCGAGCGAATTGGCCGTGCGGTTAGGCGCGCACAGCTTTGCGCTTGCATTTGGAAGACAGTGGGTTCGAACCCCACTGTCGGCAGCCGTGAAGATGGTTTTCGGTGGCTTCCCATTTTCACGTAGGCAAATGCCTTACTTAAGGCCACGGTCGCTTACTTCCCACTCCTAGCCCTTTCCTATCCCGTCGTCGCCATAAGACCTATCTATGTCGGTGGGACGTAAAGCCAGTTGTAAAAAAGTATTTCTGTTTTCATCTGCCGAGATTGAACTTCCTTTCGTGATGTTCAGTTGTAGACGGTTCTTAATTTGTAGTGGAAATTGAAGTATCGTATCGTGTCTTCTTTCAATCTTTAATTTCGTTGTTTTTTATTGTTTTTTCTTCTCCATCGAATGTTCCTTGGCAGAACGAATCTCGGTTTTATTTCCCTGTAGCCTAATACTTCTCAATCCTTACGACCATCGATTTTTGTCCATTTTCTCTTGTCCATTAGGTCTAAAATCTTATGCCACCCATGATTGCTTTCTGTCTATTAGGTTCTAGATTATTTTTATTGAGACGAGCACGTGTTTCATTTCTTCCCAAATTCCTTCCACATCATCGTTGTCACATTTGAAAACAAAATGAAAATCCACAGACTATTTCCAGTCACTCGACCGGGTCAGAAATGGAATGAAGCCCCATCTAGCGGCGAAAATAGGAATTGTGCCGGCTGCCGAAGCCTGTCGCACTCTTCTGGGGCAATGATTAAGGAATGGCAGATGAAATGAAATGATATTGGAGAGTGTTGCTGAAATGAAAGACGACAGGGAAAACCGGAGTACCCAGATAAAAACCTGTCCCGCCTCCCCTTCGTCCAGCACAAATCTCACTTGGAGTGACCGGGATTTGAACCACGGAGCCCATCTGTAAGAGGCCGGCACGCTGCCGCCTGAGCCACGGAGGCTGAGATCTACAATATGGTTGTGTAGATCATTCTTATTTTTATCCCATGTTCCTTTATTTTGAAGTTCATATCAGTCATGTTCATTTTTTACCCATTATGAACTTTCTTCAGTTTCAGTCAGACAGTTCCAGCTACTGGATTGCGATCAAAGGCAGTGTGTTAGTTCCTGGGTATGTCTTAACCGATTTGAAGTTCTTTCTGAAACGTTGACTGACGAAGATGAAATCAGTTTGATACGTACAATATCATCAGGGTTATCCTGTGGTGATTTCCAGATGTAGAATATGTTGAGAACCACAAGGTCTTCTCCTTGACAGAACTGATTTAACCGGTTCTCTCTGTGATTTGTTTCGCCTACACAAAAGTCACCTACTGTTGCTTCTGGTTTTCTTTGTGCACCATGCTTAAGTTGATCACTTCCTTGATTTGACCATAGAACTTTTCTGTTTTGTCATCATCTTTGTAAGTTTTTGGTGGCATTTGGATAATGCGGAGAACGACAGGTAGGGCGTGTCCCCATATTTTAAAGCCCCGAGGAGTTGGGTTTCCTGTTGCATATGGGTTCTAATGGGAGGAGTGGGAAGGGGTATTCAGACCACCCTACAATGTGTAACGCCCCCTATCCACCACAAGGGCTTCTATTGCTTCGGGGTGATAAACGTTCCTGTACGAATTTCGGTAACTATTGCATGTCATCTACGAAGGAATAGAAAAAGAATGGCGTTAGTTTGCCATGGTTCAATGCTCTAAATAGTAAAAGTAAATTAGATAAATTTCAAAGAATAAATTATCTTTCTATCAATTTTCTGTGCCTGTATAATTTCACTGCAAAATGCCTTGCTTTACTGTGCCAGAATGTTTTTCTGATTAGAGAATTCTGTCCTAAATCAACCGCAGACGCAGTCAGATAAAATTAATATTAGCCATAAGGGAAACATTAATAGATCTGGCAGTGCTTACCGTGAATATTGGGGGTTTTAACATGTCTCTCATTTCATATCCAGGTTAATTTGCCACGTCGATTGAACAGGAGCTACCTTTATCTGACTGTATTCCTAGCTGCTAACTCAATCAAGAAAAAATCAATATTCATATTGAGAAACTGTATATTCTAAACTGCGCGTAGCCACACTCCTACCGCTGACGACGGCAGTTACAACAACAACAGCGAGATAACTGCGTGAAAGGGCCAGATCACAGAGTGATATCGTCACTGGCTTCTCACTAAGGCGACCGCCATTCGAATCCTGGCAATGCTTGTGGGTTTGTGGGATTCCGCGAAAAACAGTGGATCCATAGCTTTGTCTATTGTATCAAGAGAGTCCGGAAGTTCGGCGAAACGCCGCTTTTTTAAAAATCTGGGTGGATGTATCGAAGTGTCGAATCTTATTTTGCAACAGGGTGACAAAGCTTGCCCGCCGTAAGCGCAATGCCCGTGCTAGAAGTACCTATGCACGAGGGCGCAAGTCGCTTCCCGTCAGTCGGCTTATACTTCCCCACATTGCTGACCCAAGACTATGCACGCCTACCGGTGATGGGCTCCAGTAGGGATGGGCTTGAGCGCAGCTCGAGCTGATGACGTCACAGCTCGATGTAGGTCGAGTAATACTCGAGTAGGATTATCGCCTGCCATCTATGAGTGATATCCTTGTAGCAAATCAGTTGCGTGGCAATCTTCTTTGCTCTTTGATGTCAAATACCGCATGTTCTTAGATTTTAAATCGATGCAGATAGGTCCGTATTTTTCCATGCCCTGTCATCATAACCGTCCAAGAGCATTCGACGTGTCGGTGTGGCGAAGAAACGCAAAGTGTGGACCACATCCTATATGAGTGTGAATTATTAAAACACGAAAGGATAAAACTAAAGACAAATGTAATCAACTCAGGAGGCCACTGGCGTACAAGCAAGAATGAACATATAGGTAAATGCTTAAAGTTCTTTAAACTGTTCGCGAAGTGTATCAATTTTGATGACCTGACGTAGGGCATAGTTATGTCAAGAAAGAACACTTTCATTGAAAAAATACCTGTAACATGATGTTTCTAGGCTAGACACATTAAAGTCAGACATGTAGGTATAGGTAACATAATTAATAGAAAATGTAATCACGACTACAAAAGAATTCTTATGCATGTAGTATTACTTAAATTGTAATGGAGCATGCAGTTAATGAAAATGTTAATAAAAATGTAAAAAATTAAATACCGCATGTTCGTGGTAATAGAATAAGTTTATATCGAAATATGTTGAATTATTAATGACTAATCCACTAGAATTACAAGAACATAATACCAGCCCTATGTGTTCAGTTGCAACATGCAACATCTACGGATTGTGAGATGTGTTTAAAAAATCCTGAAAGCTCAGCTATATATCCTATCGGACTCAGGATTTCAGTTCTGTTCAAATTTTCTTATTATTCTCCCTCCTTTCCCTTTTCCTAATTGGCATATACGGCATACACGTCTTCGTGTAGAAGAAATAGTGTCATAGCACTATAATAAAACTGAAAAGAATATGTCATTAAAATGATACATTGAATGATCAGAAGAACCAGAAATGGAAATAGCGACCAAGTAACGACAGGAAACCACAGAAATATCACCACTATGCAGAGCTCATCTTCATGTCGAGCTGTCAGTTCAATTCAGTTATTCTGGGCATATATGGGTTTAATAAACTGATGCGTCCACTACGACTTATGGTACGTCTGTACTTCTGTAGAATGATCGCTAATTACTCCACAACAGTGTAGTGCCGGAATCTGAAGACCAAAGAGAGTGAGTGAAGACGGAAGTATTGCTCGAGTCACAACATACACGTCCTGCTTGGAGCGCATGCAAGTCTACGTCACGAAGGAATTCTGTGCTGCTCGATCTTGCTCGACACACCAGTTCGTGACGTCAGCACTCGAGCCTGCTCGAGCAGGCGATCGAGTGGCACATCGCTAGGCTCGTTACCTGTTTTGGTCCGCAAGTAATGGTTGGCCGTGCTCGATAGCTGCAGTCGCTTAAGTGCGGCCTGTATCCAGTATTCGGGAAATAGTAGGTTCGAACCCCACTGTCGGCAGCCCTGAAAATTGTTTTCCGTGGTTTCCCATTTTCACACCAGGCAGATACTGGGGCTGTACCTTAATTAGGGCCACGGCTGCTTCCTTCCCACTCCTAGCCCTTCCCTGTCCTATTGTCGCCATAAGACCTATCTGTGTCGGTGCGACGTAAAGCAACTAGCAAAAAAAAAAAAATGGTTGAAACATTCACCTGCATAGGATGTGGCGTGATGATTGACACACTAATTTGTTAGTGTGTGTGCATGTCCCTCTGTATCAACATGGTTGCTTGAAGAGATGCTACTGTTATCATAGCCTAATTTCTTTTTTTTTAAGTTTATAAAAATATGTTGATACTGAAGGCATATTGTAGTGGCATAGTATTCCTTATTATTCTGGTTTAATTATGCGTAGGTGAGTAGAGCATACTAAGCCCCTAACAAATAAATGCTTTTAATTTTGTATTTCATTGCTTATGGCAATTTTTTAAGCAATTATTTTATTTTCCTGGTACACGGTGACTTCAAAGCATGTTGTGTCGCGCATTTTATACAAACGCCGTGTTAAACCCATTTAATTAGGTATGTATGTCCTTATATACACTCACTGACAGAGCAAATGCAACATCAAGAAGGAGTGGTCAGAACTTTATGCCAATTGCAGGGTAGACTGACGTCACTGAGGTATGCTCATGATGTGAAATGCGCCGCTGTGCTGCGCACGTAGCGAACGATAAATGGGACACGGCGTTGGCGAATGGCCCACTTCGTACCGTGATTTCTCAGCCGACAGTCATTGTAGAACGTGTTGTCGTGTGCCACAGGACACGTGTATAGCTAAGAATGCCAGGCCGCCGTCAACGGAGGCATTTCCAGCAGACAGACGACTTTACGAGGGGTATGGTGACCGGGCTGAGAAGGGCAGGTTGGTCCCTTCGTCAAATCGCAGTCGATACCCATAGGGATGTGTCCACGGTGCAGCGCCTGTGGCGAAGATGGTTGGCGCAGGGACATGTGGCACGTGCGAGGGGTCCAGGCGCAGCCCGAGTGACGTCAGCACGCGAGGATCGGCGCATCCGCCGCCAAGCGGTGGCAGCCCCGCACGCCACGTCAACCGCCATTCTTCAGCATGTGCAAGACACCCTGGCTGTTCCAATATCGACCAGAACAATTTCCCGTCGATTGGTTGAAGGAGGCCTGCACTCCCGGCGTCCGCTCAGAAGACTACCATTGACTCCACAGCATAGACGTGCACGCCTGGCATGGTGCCGGGCTAGAGCGACTTGGATGAGTGAATGGCGGAACGTCGTGTTCTCCGATGAGTCACGCTTCTGTTCTGTCGGTGATAGTCACCGCAGACGAGTGTGGCGTCGGCGTGGAGAAAGGTCAAATCCGGCAGTAACTGTGGAGCGCCCTACCGCTAGACAACGCGGCATCATGGTTTGGGGCGCTATTGCGTATGATTCCACGTCACCTCTAGTGCGTATTCAAGGCACGTTAAATGCCCACCGCTACGTGCAGCATGTGCTGCGGCCGGTGGCACTCCCGTACCTTCAGGGGCTGCCCAGTGCTCTGTTTCAGCAGGATAATGCCCGCCCACACACTGCTCGCATCTCCCAACAGGCTCTACGAGGTGTACAGATGCTTCCGTGGCCAGCGTACTCTCCGGATCTCTCACCAATCGAACACGTGTGGGATCTCATTGGACGCCGTTTGCAAACTCTGCCCCAGCCTCGTACGGACGACCAACTGTGGCAAATGGTTGACAGAGAATGGAGAACCATCCCTCAGGACACCATCCGCACTCTTATTGACTCTGTACCTTGACGTGTTTCTGCGTGCATCGCCGCTCGCGGTGGTCCTACATCCTACTGAGTCGATGCCGTGCGCATTGTGTAACCTGCATATCGGTTTGAAATAAACATCAATTATTCTTCCGTGCCGTCTCTGTTTTTTCCCCAACTTTCATCCCTTTCGAACCACTCCTTCTTGGTGTTGCATTTGCTCTGTCAGTCAGTGTACATGTATTGTACAGAGTATCGTACTTATGAAAGTGTACACGCCTCCAGGCTTGTGCTATCCTGCGCTGCGTTCGTAACAGTCGTTTCTCGTGCACGCAGAGCTGTCAGTATTCAGCTCGTGACCTTGACATGCCTGGCCTACAAGTAATATAAAGCCTATTTCACTCACGGCGTTCTCTTCATAATGTCCTCCTAGCAGTGCGCGTCTTGATCACTGTAGCGCTAGGATTGCTATCGGGAGCCAAGGTCCATGTACAGAGGTCTGACCACGCTCCCTGAATTTTTTTTTGCGGCAGTGGCCATTTTAAGACTAAAGCTCTCTACTTTCTGTCGTCTGCGTGTTATGGAATGCAGTGAGACCAAAGTTATAATGGGTTACTTTGTCTCTCCACATTGTGAGTCGCTCATCTAAAGGGACTAAGGGGCTAAATTGTCGACTTAATAATTGATAGCCAACAAAACATTCATAGGTGTGTAATGTTAGTATAACTTTTGCTAGGAAAAAAAAACAGTAATCATCATTTATTATATTTGCCTTTTTTTAAAGTCGTCTATGAAACTATTTTACTAGCCATATCTTGATTATAATCTTTCCCTGCAGCTTCCGTTTTGGGGAACGTCACTTCGAAGTAGAGAGAGCAGATGGAATGAAGCTGCTAATATGGAATGCGATCCCTAAACTCTTCGATGTTCCGGATCCCCCGAAATCTTTCTCGTGTGTCGAGAAGGCTCCGAAGGAAAGAGGGTTGCCTGGTATAGGAAATGGAACTGAAAAAAAAAGTCATCTATATATTAAAAAAGTTATGTAACCTAAAGTCAGTCCGGCCATTCTATCCGGTCGATTTCCTTCATCTTTTTTTAACTGAAAGGTATTCATGCACATATTTGTCATCAGGTACTAAAAATCACTTAACTTCCGCCTTCCTCAAAATATTTGATTTTCAATTTTTTGTCTCTTTGAAGCAATCATATCTTTGGTTCTAATTGAGGCGCGGAGTTCGTTTTGGCCTAAGAACACACAGTGGATCAAGCTCTTTCATTTCAGCTCTTAACTATTCAAATTGGTTGATTCTGAGGAAAGTTATGAGTGCGCATTCAATTTGACGTATCATTTCTTCAACATTTTTTCTCATTGAAGCAATCATATCTTTCTTTCTAATTGAGGTACGCAGTTCGTTTTGATCTAAAAACACTCAGTGGATCAATCGCTTTCTTTTTGAGGTAATAACTACTTAAATTGGTAGATTCTGAGAAAGTTGAGTACTTTTGTCTCCATGACGAAGATCTTTGGAGGACTTTTTAACAGTTTGGCGCGTAGTGTTGTTCCAAGGAACGTTTAATTCAATTTCTTTGTGTGATGTATTTTTCAAGTGTTTTGCTGACATAATATTACAGTCTATTACCACAGCGGATCATGTGCTTTATTTCATTAACTCGAAACTTTGCAAATACATCCGTGAGGACAGTAGCGAACACCACCATACTTTGTACATTGCGGGCAGAGCGAGCGGAAAACTGCTAGTGTTAATTGAAAAAAGTAATTATAATTCAGAAAGTTGTAGGCCTACTCATAAGTCTTAATCGAAAGAGAAAGACGCCGATTATGTTGCATTGTGTCGGATCAATTTCGCAATGTGATAAAGGTCTGAAATACTCCCTATGGAGGTGAGCTGCATGTACCATTCCAACCACACACCAGTCCTCATGCCATTCTTAAATTTCTAGCAGTACCGGGAATGGAAGCTAACAACATTAACCGTTACGTTACGACGGCGGCACACTATTTATAATACATCGGAGTTTTCTAATATTGGCATATTTTCCAGGTAACCTACTAGGAACGTAGCCTACATTGCTGGCTGTAATATGTTTTGTAATGATGTTGTTTTAGGCCTTAACCTAGGTATATGCAATTATTTAATTTTAACCGTCCACACTTCTTTGATCATTATACTACTTTGTTCATACTTGGGTACCATACATTAGGCCTACTGGCGCAGAAATTTAAGATACTCGTGTCATATAGTCTGTTTATAATTACATTGCAACTGTTCACAATATATGAAACCCGAGTTCTTACAGATGACAAAATAGGAATCTTATTATTATTTAACTATTCGCAAGTTAGAGGAAAACTATTAAACTATATGTAATCCGATACGTGTTCTTAAATCCATTTTTAAAATACGAAACCCGTCTGTATGTAACATGGAAATGCTGTAGGGAACGCCAACATTAAGTCCCAAAATGGCGGCTCCATAAGCATCATTCGTGTCCTGCCCTGTGTATATAGACCTTGAATATAAAGGTGAGACTGGCTGCTAATTTTAACATCAGCACCACGTACAGTATACGAAAACAGTTATCTTCATTGGGAATACGTAGGTTGTGTCGGCGTGTCCTGTAAAGAGTTTGTCTATATAAGGAGCAAAAAGTGAACCATAGTTGTTTTGAGAGGCTGTTGCTCAATTATACCAGCGTAACGTAATTCCTCCTCTGTTTTTAAAATGTGTGATTCATGACTCGTGTGACCTGCATCTTGATAGGCTCTTAGCATTTGCAAACGTTCTACAAGCAGGTAGGGGTCTTCCCAGTACCGTAGTTCCACATAGGGTAATAGATGTTTTTTGATGAGATTAACATCACGTGCAGACGTTGATGTGAAGGAAACAGCTTGGAAGTAAACTCTCGATACTTACGACTCTTATTTGTATTAGCTCCTGTTCTCTTGTCGAGTAGCATTAGTAGCAAAAGGAATCGAACTATAGCCTACATTTTGCGATCGTCTGGCGAAATTGTATTCTTGTCGGGTATTCTAGAGAAGGGGAGTTCTAAGAGGCTTGTAGTAGGTTTATAGGTGCCACCGTTTACGATGAGACTGGCTGCTAATTTTAACATCAGCACCACGTACAGTATACGAAAACAGTCATCTTCATAGCGATTACGTAGGTTGTGTCGGTGTGTCCTGTAGAGAGTTTTTTCTATATAAGGAGCAAAAAGTGAACCGTAGTTGTTTTTAATACACGTTTTTGACTGATCACGATAATGTGCTGCAATTATAATCTCAGACAAGGAAGGTACATCTTGTTTTGATGTAGTAGGCGTTTCTGCAATAGTGTAGGTACAAACTTTGAAGGTAAAGGAGCGTTGAAATCATCTTCTTCATCGTCGTCTTCATCTTCTACCTCATCTTGCTGCTCTTCTTCGTGAGATGTTTCCCTCCCTCATGTGAGAAAGCCGGAAAGCAATTTCTTAGCAAGATGTATGAGGCCATTCTGTTAATGCCAGCGTCAACAGTGGATAGTGTCAAGTACCTTCTTTAGAGAGGATTTCATTTCGTTCTAACCCGAGCATTCAGTAATGATTCTATCGAGGTGCGTTTTACCGTTCTGCGGCAAATGTCAGGCAGCAATGATATGCTGGATGCTAGAGCTGCCATCTTCAGTCACAGTCACAATTTGAAGATGGGTATATTGGCTATTCCTGCAAGCAGTAAGGTGGAATTGGAGTTTGGCACTTCTTTGATAGGAAATGCAGAAGCGAATCTTCCAAATACTCCCAAGGTCAGTGCACTGTAGCACATTGCTACACAACTACACAATTCTGTAAAACGCTAAATTCACGATTATCTATGTTGTTGTAGCGTGTACAAAAAGACAAAAATGATGAGAAATGCTACCGTAGAAGTCCGATAGTCCGGCACGTTCGGGACCGGTCCGGTGCCGGATTACCGAAAATGCCGGACTATCGGGCGGTACCTCTTACGACGATATAGGTTAAGGCGTACAGCGAAAACAGCTGTAACGCGGTGTTTTGCAGTAAAATGTTGATCAGCAGAATCATTAGATTAATAACTTTAGCACAAAATTAGGGCAGCACTAAATTTTCATTCAACACATTCAGTTTACATAGCCTACATATACTGTACAATAGTTTAGTGTGACTTAAAAAATCCCGAATATCTTTTTGTTTTCGAGATCGTTGTCGCTTGGCATAAAAGTTATTTCTCATGATATGTAAATCAATAAGTTCAGTGGCATTATTATTAGTATTACACTCTGTGCAAAAGTGTTGAATTTATTTAGAGACTCTGCGGCTAGATCGCAAGAAAATATACTGTAGCGAAAAGTGCTCGCAATCGAAACAATGAACTGAACCTGTGTGTGGCGACAGCCAACAATGCCGATTGTGTCTAACAGTAGCAGACACGTAGCGGACACTTCCGGGTGGTTTCGAACCGCGCCGTGCGCTTTAACTGTCACAAACGTAAAAAAAAAAAAATAATTAAAAATAATTAAAAATAATAATCCTGGAATGGTGCCGGACCATCGGGCGTTCCGGCCTGTTGGATGCCGGACTAATGGAAATCTACAGTATTTCTACAACTTTAATTATGTAGTGTTTTTCGATAGGACCACTGAAAATGTGATAATCCTTAAAGTGCCATTTCGGCTAGCATGAATACAATTATTTATTGTCTAAGTGTTCGCGTTTTATTTTTAACCTTTACGTTCCTAGTTTTGTTACATTCTGTTCAATAATTTTCTCACAATTCTGTAAAAGTCTAAATTCACGATTATCTCTTTTATCATAGCCCGTACAGAAATACATGTTAAGACAAAATAAATATAAGGTGATACATTCAAACGTGTTTCATTTGCTAGCCGCGGACTGTCCTATTTCATTCGCGCTACATATGAAACATGAGCTAGCTGTTTACATACAGAGTTGCTTCACCTTCTGACAGGTATTCTCTCCACTGTACTCATAAATATACTATGATCTTTCTAAAACATGTAACACTTTTAATATCGCCGTAGGAACCCTCCGTGACTCAGGCGGCAGCGCGCCGGCCTCTCACCGCTGGATACCGTGGTTCAAATCCCGGTCACTCTATGCGAGATTTGTGCTGGACAAAGCGGAGGCGGGACAGGTTTTTCTCCGGGTACTCCGGTTTTCCCTGTCATCTTTCATTCCAGCAACACTCTCCAATATCATTTCATTTCATCTGCCATTCATTAATCATTGACCCAGAGGAGTGCGACAGGCTTCGGCAGCCGGCACATTTCCTATCCTCGCCGCTAGATGGGGGCTTCATTCATTCCATTCCTGACCCGGTTGAATGACTAGAAACAGGCTGGATTTTCAATATCGCCGTCGGTAACGGGTAAATGAAAAACGGATATGCGACGAGTTCTACGAGACTAGATTGTTATCCTGATGTGGCATTAAACCACGAAGGATCGAACGAGCTAGCTGCGCGGTGTGGGCCGCATAGCTGTTAGCTTGAGTTCGTGACATAGTAGGTTCAAAACCCACTAACGGAAGTCCTGAAGATGGTTCTCCGTCGTTTGCCATTATCACACCATTTTCAGTTTAAGGCCCATGACCGCTGCTTTCCCGGTCCTAATCCTTTCATAACCCATCATCAACGAAAATCAGCTGAGTTACTGTAGTGCTAACAGTAGGAAAAAAGCAAACCATACGTGACTGACGTCAGGCAGGGCACCTCCCCGTAAAACTGAACCATATCGTCATGCATGACACCGATCGTAAAACATTCCCACCAGTTGTGGGGGGAAATGACAGAGAAAGGAGGAGGAACATTAATAAACAAAAAGAAAGAAAGATCTAGTTTTAATGTTTTAATAAAATGGAGGCAGTGGAAGAAGCACAGCTAATACAACTTGGCAATCACCCCTTCTTAACACTAATCAAAAGGAAAAAAAAAAGTTTCGATTCCTCGAAGAATGAACAAAAGAAAGAGAACGCTCATAAAGGCCGTGAAAATGAAAGGCGCGCTAGGCTTCGCGAACCTAATACCGTCGTAATAAAAAAAAGAACAGGGGTTGACTAAGAGAAGTCGGATAAGAATGGAAACCCGTCGCTTATCTGCTTTGCCTCTACTTGTTAACGTCGGCGTTATTAAAGGTCTTAAATCATTTAAAAAATCACAATGTATTGATGAGTAGAGTAGAGGGAATACCTATCCGTCAGGAGAGGGTGAAGTAACTGTACGTCAAAAGGCAGCTCATGTTCCATACGTAGCGCGAAGCGAACTGGGCAGTCCCCAGCTAGCAAATGACGCATATTTGAATACATATAATTTTCTCGATAAGTACTTGTTCAGTTTTCAAAATAATCATGCTGTTTTATTTGTAATATTTGTAGGTTTAAGATTATCACAACTGCAAACTCACTACATTGACATTTGTATATCTTGATTCGATTTCTCTCACTATTCTACAACCTGTGAGAACCTGGAATAGTTCACTGACTCCAATTTCAAATACTCTTACATACATACGGTGGCTCAAAAAAGTATTGGTCGGTCGAGATATGCTATATGTGAGGACGAGGAATCGCATGGAATAATGATAAAAATTGACATATACTACAATCCTTGATTATTTATCATCTTACATGTGCATTGTAAAAAAAAATTCTTCCATGTCCATATAACTAAAAGACCATAACGTAAAACAATCATTTTCACTTGCCACCAAGAAAGTATTGGTCTGAATTAACATAACGCAGTTTCTTGATCCTTTGTGAAGTTTCAGTACCGGGTAGGTCCTCCTTTCCTCTTTATAATCTCATCTAACGTATTGGGCATCGATCGTTCCAAGGTTTCCGTAGTTTCCTTTGGTATGTTATTCCATTCGGTGAGTAGGCCCTAAGGCTTCTTTCAGGCCAGCTTTGTTTGATATTGCATGCTTTCTCACGTTTTGCTCCAAATAGTGCTACAAATTTTCGATGTGGTTGATGTCGGGAGATTGTGGTGAAGTTTCCATCCAACGTGGTGTATTATATAACAGCCATAGCTTCCTGTCCAGGGCTGTGTGTTTGGGGCCGTTATCGTGCGTAAACGTATACTTTGCTGAGAGTCCCATTTTTTTTTTTTTTTTTTTTTTTGTACAATTGATGGAAGATATGTCTCGATGTTAATGTATTCTTTGTTATCCATAGTCCTTCAATAAAGGCTAATTCACCTACACCATTCGCACTCGTGCAACCTCACGCCATCAGGGAGCCATCTCCATGTTTCACAGTAGCTGTCAGGTTCTTCTCTTCAAGTTCAGAATTCATTTTCCTCCACACAGTCAATTGTGGAAGAGGGTAAATTTACTCTCATCGGTAAAAATGACTGTCTTCCAATCCTGATAGCTGTAATTTATGTGCTCTTTAGCGTACGCAAATCTCTTCTTCCTGTTAGCCTTACTGCTGTACGGCTTTCTATGGGCTGTTCTCCCTTCATATCCTTTTTCGCGTAGCACATTTCGGCTGGTTTCAGATGACGCTTGCACTTCCACATCTTGTTACGCAGTTGCTATCTTCGGCGCACTTAGCTGAGGATTTTGGGTCACTTTACGCACAATTTGCCGTTTGTCTTGTACTGATAACTTCGAGGGGCGGCCAATTCTTGGTCTATTTTCTATTTTCTTTGTTCTTTTGTACCTGTACACAATATTTTTAACAGTTGTAACATCTCTTCAAATAACTTCACTATGTCCTTGAAAGATTTACTTGAAATAGTCGCACTGCAATCCTCCTTCCTTCCACGGTTGTTTCTTTCATTTTCCTTCCCATTGCTAGCTGAACATGGAAAGAGTGCTGTATATTACCTTCCAACGTTTCGGCACAGATCAATGAACCCGAGTTGCTGCAGGCAGCACTATGTCACCATGATATTGTTTACTAGACCAATACTTGTTTGGCGTGTAATGACGCACGCCGTTGTATTAGTGGTCCGTTTGCAAACAGCGTGAATCTCCTTGGCTCCATATTCAACCTACTGATGTACTTGACTGTGCTACATATCTACATACGTGTAATTCCATTATATGTATCATTATTTGTGCTATACTGTTCCGTTCATACCACGGCTATGGGAAGACCATTACTTTTTTGAGCCACTGTACATTATCATTAAAGACTGGTATACCTTTCAGCGTTCAGCCTGCAAGTCTGTGAATTTAAGCGTCGCCACAAACCTCTATTTGCAACTAGTGCTGTGGCCTCATTTAGTACTATACCTCTCATATTTAAATCGCTAGAAACTGAGTCTAACCATCGTCGTCTTGGTCTCCCTCTACCTCTCTTATCCTCCATAACATAGTCCATTATTCTCCTAGGTAACCTATCCTCCATTCGCCTCACATGGGCCCACCGCCGAAACCGGTTTATGCGTACAGCTTCATCGAGTTCATTCCTAAATTAGCCTTTATCTCCTCATTCCAAGTACCCTCCTGCTATTGTTCCCACCTGTTCGTACGAGGAATCATTCTCGCTATTTCAAGTCGGTTACTTCTAACTTATGAATAAAATATCCTGAGTCCACCCAGCTTTCGCTCCCCTAAAGCAAAGTTGGTCTGAAAACAGACCGATGTAAAGATAGTTTCGTCTGGGAGCTGACTTCCTTCTTAAAGAATACTGTTGATCGCAACTGCGAGCTCACTGCATTAGCTTTACTGCACCTTGATTCATTCTCACTATATTACCATCCTGGGAGAACACACATACTAAATACTGGAAATTATCTGCCTGTTCCAGCTTTGTATCACCAATCTGTCCGACTCGTTGGCTGAATGGTCAGCGTACTGGCTTTCGGTTCAGAGGGTCCCGGGTTCGATTCCCGGCCGGGTCGGGGATTTTAACCTTAATTGGTTAATTCCAATGGCTCGGGAGCTGGGTGTGTGTGTGGCGTATTCAACATTGGAAATCATCCTAGGTAGGGCCCTCATCTTCACAGACATGCAGGTCGCCTAATAGGCCGTCTACTAGAAAAAAACCTGCGCCAGACCTCTCCGGAGGCCATACGCCATTATTATTATTATTATTATTATTATTATTATTATTAGGGGCCTATCACCAATCTGACATTATTTTCTGTTTAATTTCTTACCTACTGACATCAATTTAGTCTTAGAAAGGCTAATTTTCATACCACACTCATTGCATCTATTTTCAAGTTCCAAGATATTAGACTGCAGGCTTTCGGCACAATCTGCCATTAAGACAAAGTCGTCAGCATAGGCCAGACTGCTTACTACGTTTCCACCTAACTGAATCCCTCCCTGCCATTTTATACCTTTCAGCAGATGGTCCATATAAACTACGAACAGCAAAGGTGAAAGTTTACAGCCTTGTCTAACCCCTGTAAGTACCCTGAACAAAGAACTTATTCTACCATCAATTCTCACTGAAGCCCAGTTGTCAACATAAATGTATTTGATTGATTTTAATAATCTACCTGTAATTCCGTAGTCCCCCAGCATGGCGAACATCTTTTCTCTCGGTACCCTATCATAGTCATTCTCTAGATGTATGAAACATATACACAACTGCCTATTCCTCTCGTAGCATTTTTCAGTTACCTGGCGCATACTGAAAATCTGATCCCGACAGCCCCTCTGTGGTCTGAAACCACACTGGTTTTCATCTAACTTACTCTTTACTATTCAAATACTCTTTCTGACATAAAATCATCTTCCCAAATCGATATCGCTTATTCTTGAAAATGCAAATTTACATGTTATAGTCACTGCATTTCTTTTCATATTCCAAGACAAACTTCCGACACATTACTATACTGAGCATGTGAGCACGTCCCCTGTTCTCCATCTCCGCCACAACCAGCTTATCATTAACGCCGTGCGTCTATCTGACAAGTACTTCATTCTGAAATAGTGAGGCACTTCCTTTCACATAGCTGTACTTTGATTACGTACCATACCTATTTATTCGTTTACTGACCATGTAAATCTACAGATTACTGACGAATACCGAGGCAATAGAAGCAAGGTTTATTTTTATTTCATAATGAAATTTGTGTGAGGCACATGGAGACTTACAACATAAGTATACGATTCCGCTCTCGTGCAGTGACTGTCAGTGGCAGTTTCTCACAGTTCAAAAAGCTGAAAAACCCATCCGTGAGTGGGATTACAAAATACAATGTTTCCAGGAATGTTATAAATATTGTAGTCTCGTCATTCGAAAGGTAAAAACGAACTCATGATCCCCTCATGACAACATTTCTGCAGGTAGAGGGCGGTTACGAATATAAAGTACTTATTATTATTATTATTATTATTATTATTATTATTATTATTATTATTATCGAATACCCCAAAGATCCTATTCCCATACCGTGTTAAGGCTCTTCCTGTTTTATTTATGGCGAGTGCATAGTTTGAACTGAGCTGACACATCGACCTTTTGCTGGAGACCTGGATTTTCCGTGAAGTTTAAATTCCACGCGAGCTACGTAAATACTGTAGGCCTACACAGAAACGCCGGTCAGCTGCGCGGTCCTTTTCACCACGTCTTCCTCAGTCCACAGTGGATTCTCATCTCGTAGGCCACTGTAAACGCTTACAACAATTTGGTTTAGATTTCCTACTTATTTTTTCTCCACTTTTGTTAGCTTTTGAAGTATTTTACAGGGGACTCAAGCGTCACAGCATCACACACGTCTTGCTCACACTGGCAGCCATTATGAATACTGAACATGCTGTTGAAGCCAGTATTGCCAATAGTTTTCATGGATCCATCTTCAGCGTCGCACATATTATGCGAACTTATCAGCAATGGAATGAACTCGAACAAAGCTTACTAAGTACACAGTGCAATAAGATATCAATATCATATTAAATTATTATTATTTTGCTACATACACCACTGGGAACAATAACTATTCTTAGCCATCTACGTATGAAATATAAGAGTTGGTAACGAACCCGAATAACATACAACCTGTGATATATTTTCCATATTTATACAGGGCAAAATTTTTTAATTCGTCAAGTCAGTTCACCAGAACATCTAACCAAACTGAAGGAAGCTCCTGACTTCAGGAACAAGTAACAAACATTGGGAACTATTTGGCGCCGCGGAAGCCTTTTCACCGACCAGAGGTCTAACATCAAAGAGACCGCTAAGGTCTTGAGTTGACTCTCAGTATATTAATACTAAATCGTTGGCATCAAACTGTATACTACATTTCCATCCATTCTCTAGGTAATCTGTCCTCAGATCTACGAAATATAAGTAGGGGAAGGTACCCCGATATCGGACGGCACTCAGTATCGGACGTTATCAGTTTGGGGTTTCCAGAACAATGTTGCAGCAACTTCTGGGCAGATAGTAACAGGTTCCTTCCAGGGAGGCCTGCGAGGGACCATTGTATTTCCGTGAACCGAGAAGTGAACACGTGGTAGAGAATTTCCTTGTTTTGACCTGCTTCGGCCTGCATTAAGATAACCTTGTGAACCTGTTACTACAATACTGGTGAGTGAAATATAACTTCCAGAATTATTTATTATTTACCATATGTTAATGTAAGAGTATGGAGGATGGCACTGCTGTTCTTTACACGTGTTACGTACGTACGGTGATTTTTTCAGTTTTTCGCGTAAGGAACTCATTATTGGACAAGCTTGCGGCACTCGGTTCGGACAAGTTATTTGTAGATTTATTGCCGATTCTTAAAGTACTTTCTTTTGTTGCAGATACATACGGGGAAGAAAAGAGGAAATTGGACGGAGGAAAACATGAAATTAGTTGTTGATGAAGTAAGACGGTATACATTGAGCATTAGGGAAGCAAGTGAGCAGTTTAGCGTGACAGATTGAAATTACGGTCCTTAGGAAAGGAGATAGAAATGAAACCTGATATGGGTACATATAAAAGTACGTTTTCTGAAGCGGGAGACGAAGCCCTATACTGTATTGTACCTGGTAAAGATAGTCCGAAATAACTTGTTATTTAAACGAGCATGGTTGGAAGTTCTCAAGGCGTTTCCTAGGAAAAAAAAAAATAGCTAGGGCTGTATTGAGTTTCATCATTTTCAGTGGTAAATAACCATGAACTGTGTTCCGTCATTTCGTTTCTTAAATCAATGCTATCCGGATTTTCAACTTTTGAAGTAACATTCAATAATTTCTATCTGCAAATGTCAAGTGAAGTTTTGGCATACTTCAAACTACGTGTTGTGCGCCTATATCAATTACTGTAAAGTCAGTTTCTGGTGTCAAGTGATTCTGAACGTGTTGGGGGGCTGTACGACTATGGGCACTCGTATGAAGTTAAGTCACGAGTGATTACTCCGCACCAAGATCACCGCAAACCTTCGAGAAATTCGAGACCTTCAGGAACGAGGTACGGGTTCGATTCCACGCTGGTGAGCGGACTGGGGAGTACGAGCCCAGTTCCATGGTGAGGAGAGGATCCTAGAGTACGAGTTCAATTCCATGCCGACGAGAGGACCCGGGAGCACGAGTTTGCCCGGAGAACCATTCGGGAAGGCGAGTCGGGGGATGGCGGTTCATTGCACCAAGGTGATTTGAATTTCAACTTGCCAATGTTTTTGAATAAATTAGATATTCAAAATACATCTTCACTTACTGCAGAAAAATTAAGTTGCGTAGTTTGAGAATATCTCGGCGTGAGAACTTACACGTCGCGCTTGATAAATTACTACGTTTTCACTTGACTGCTGCTCACGGACAGAATAACAGAGGGTCTGGCCATGCAGAGCCCTTGTCGAAGAATGCTTGTCTCTTGCTGTGAATCTCGCCTTTTATATGTTCAAGGCCTACACGTCATACGAAAACGTGGTTATTTTGAGGTGGATTTTCTCGAAAATCCCTCGATGGATTTTCTTGAGATTTGATAATGGAGACGTTCTTGTAATTGTCTGCAGAATGGCGTATCTCCCAAGACGATACGACCATTATTAAAGAAGTTTTATAAATCTCTGAATCGAAAGTTCTCGAATGTGTGATTCATGATTCCAGAAATCCAGTCCTTGTAACGAAGCAAGTTGATGAGGGAGATCGAGGTGGCAGTTAATGTGTACACACCTGTTATTGATGTGTGTCAGTTTTTACCTAAATAAACATACTTAAAGTTCTTTTTCAATGCAAATACTGGACTAAATGTATTACGACTCAGTGTAAACTTCGAGGACTGGACTCGACATAATTTTATTTAATTAGAGAGAAATTTATTGTTTTCTGTTCCACGTGTACAAAACCGTTAGGAAATCAATAACCAACAGTTGAACATCGTAATTCAGGGAGGCTTCAAAGCCTTCCACCCTCAAAGAAAAGGCTTCTTACCAAGGAAATCAGACCGTACGTAACCTTACCGACAGTTCTACCCATAATGTTCCTAAACAGTCTAAGAAGAGTTATGCTCCTGTAATGCAGTTAACACCAAAAAAAGAACAGGCTATTATTATTGATGCTCACGACGGAATCCCAATAAGAGACTGTGTCCTTGCTGTAGGAAAAATAACAGATCCAGCTAACATACGTTATATATCTCGTATTTCAAACTCAATTTGCTTATTCCTATCGAACACAAAAATTGTTCAGGAATTGTCACTCAGTCACCCTGTAATTAGAATCAATAATATTGATCTCACTCTCAGACCGTTAATTGTCGCAAACAAGAGAGTGATATTATCCAATGTATGTCCTATATTACCCAACACAGTCATTGAAGAACATTTACAACAACTGGGTATCAAACCAATGTCATCTATATCTAACCTAAAGGCTGGAGTTAATATTCCGGGATTCACACACATTCTTAGCTTCCGCCGACAACTATATGTTAAACCCGACTATTTCAATAAACTACCGAATGCACTACAAATATGTTTTGAAGGAACCAGTTATTTGATCTACACTTCGTCAGACGTTCCCACCTTGTTTTATTTGCAAAGAAGAAGGCCACCTGGCCCGAGTATGTCCCTCACTACCTGAGACTCTAGAACAGGGCCTCTCAGGGTGCATGCGCGTGGTGCATGCACTGTGCACGGTGCAAAAGACGACTTGGCTTGGTTGACCAGAGTGCAATAGCGCTTACTCTCTCTTTCTTCACGCCTGTCTCGCTCGCTCCGCCTGTCTCCCTCTGCCCCACTTGCGCCGTAGCGCTCCAAATCCGGGCTGATACTTGAGCCGAGTATAGGCGAGTTGAGCCGAGCTTAGCCGAGTAGCCCAGAGACGAAGCGTTGATCCGAGCCATGCCGAGCGGCAGCGATGCACAGTGCACGGAGCCTTTGCGCCTAGATCTGCACGCGTGAGATTTTGGGCGTTTGAGAGGCCCTGCTCTAGAAGAAAACAACCAGCCACCTGATCAACATTCAGTTTTCTCCAAGGAGGACACCTCCAACCCAGCAAATGCAACTATGAATCCTCAGCCAACTACTGACCCTCAGCAAATTATTGAACATTCTAATGACACATTATATTCCTCTAGAAACTTCCCTCAACAGGGCATCTCTTCACTTGAACACTTCAGTCCCAATATATGAAGTAAATAAATAATCACTCATAACTAAACCTCAAGGAATAAAACGACTCTTCCTTTCAAGTGACTCTTCAAATAACACTCCCAAGGCTGATAATAATTCCTTCTGAGATAATTTTTCTATCTCGGGAGATGATAAAACAGTTGATGAATTTCCTGTTCTAGGATCACATAAAATCCAAGACATTAAACAGCCTAAGAAGAAACTAATGGTATTAAATCCCCTCAGTCTTGAAGAACAACTGCTTCCTGTTAAGGAAGTAATAGAAGCTAATCCCTCAAATTTTATCCTTAATTTCATACAACTCAAAAGTTTATTTGAAAATACTAAAGGAACATCAGCAACAAATATCTTACCTATTGCATTATTTTACACTTCCCATGTTGAAGATCTTATAGAGACCCTGCATAAACTATACCCCTACTATCAGGACAAAAAAATTAAAAACCAGAGTACCAGACTTGTTAAGAAACTACTTACAGCCATAAACGGAGAAAGCAATAGGCCTGCCCCAGATCAGACAATCCCAATAACTGATAAGGATCAAATCTAGTAAATACATGTTTAAAAAGCCATCATGAATTCTTGGATACTGCAGTGGAATATGAACGGATTTTACCCTCAATACGAATATCTACAACAACTTATTAATGAACACCAACCCGAAATAATTTGCTTACAAGAAACTAATTTTCGAGATAACTACGTAGCTAATATGGGACATTTCACAGCATATCACAAAAACGCAACAATCCCATTCATGCAAGTGGAGGGGTTGCTACTTACATTGCCGTGCGCGTAGGGGCGCGCGGCTGTGAGCTTGCATCCGGGAGATAGTAGGTTCGAATCCCACTATAGGCAGCCCTGAAGATGGTTTTCCGTGGTTTCCCATTTTCACACCAGGCAAATGCTGGGGCTGTACCTTAATTAAGGCCACGGCCGCTTCCTTCCAACTCCTAGGCCTTTCCTATCCCATCGTCGCCATAAGACCTATCTGTGTCGGTGCGACGTAAAGCTCCTAGCTACTTACATCCTCAAAAAGAAATACCTCTGAAAACCAATTTGGAAGCAGTAGCAGTTACCGTCTTTCTAACATTTTCCCTATGCATCTGTAATATTTATTTGCCCAGCAGCCAGAACATGGATTTAAATGAATTAGTAGATCTGATTAATCAACTTCCTAAACCATTCCTCGTCTTAGGAGATTTCAACTCCCATAACACCCTATGGAACTGTCTTTACACTAACACAAGAGGAAGAATAATTGAATCGTTGCTAGATTCTGAAAATTTGATCCTAATAGACTCGAATGGTCCTACTCATTATGATATCCAGCACGGAACTTTTAGTACTATAGATCTGTGTCTGAGCACTCCAGATGCAGCAACGATATATACATCATCAGCTAGCAAAACCCTTTTCGGAAGTGATCACTTTCCTATCATAATAAATGGAAACAACAAGCCCCACCCACGTGTATGCCCAAATAAATAGAATACTAAACATGCTAATTGGCAAGAATATAAAGAAAATATTAAGGCAGAGTTATATAGATTACCACCACCTACCCATTTCAAAAATTACAACATTGACTATATTGTAAGAGAATTCACCAATATCATACTTAAAGCCGCAGAAAATTCTGTTGCAAGGACCAACAATACAACTTACAGAAAATCAGTTCCTTGGTGGAATGATTCTTGTAAATTTGCAATTAAAAAGAAAACCAAGCATTCTACAAGTATAAACGCCATCCCACTTTACAAAACAAATTACGGTTCCAAGAAAGTCGTGCTGCAGCCCGAAAAGTCATAAAAGAGAGTAAACGAGCATCTTGGCTGAAGTATGTGTCATCCCTTTCTCATCAGACCCCACAAAACACAATTTGGGAACACCTACGAAAAATAAGAGGGCTTAAAAAAACCCTCACGTATCATAGCCCTCAATAAAACGACTGGATCAGTTACAACTACACATCACGATATTGCAAATGCATTAGCAGAGAACTTTGCAAACATTTCAAGTGATTCCAACTATGAACAAGAATTTTTATCCTCTCGTGAAGATTGTCCTGATTTACAGTCACACATCCACGTAAGTGCTGATCAATGCTACAACGATAATATCAGTATTACTGAAGTACTACTTGAGCTTAGTAGCTGTCGAAGTACAAGCCCAAGTCCTGACGATATATATGACTTCTTGAAAGAACTTTCTCCTGAAGGCCTAGCATTCCTCACTGAAATATTTAATTTAATTTGGTCACAGAAAGTCTTTCCTGTAGCTTGAAGGAAAGCTATAGTACTTCCAATACCTAAGCCTGGCTGCGACCACATGTTACCCGATAACTATCGACAAATAGCTCTAACCTGCACTATGTGCAAATTAATGGACAAAATAAATAAAAGACTAAAATGGGTTCTAGAACAACAGAATTTCTTCACTGCAGAACAGTGTGGCTTCCGACAGTTTCACTCAACAGCTGACACCTTAGTAGTATTAAAGTCAGAAATCCTGGATGCCTTTCATCTCCTTGCTGTCTGCCTAGATATTCATAAAGCATATGATATGATGTGGAAAACTCACGTTATTAAAACTCTACTGCAACAAAATATTAAGGGAAACGTGATCAGTTTTATGTATAACTTCCTGCAAGACCGACGCATTCAAGTTCGAGCTAATGGTGTCCTGTCCCAAGAAGTCAGTTTAGAAAATGGTGTCCCACAAGGCTCAGTTCTGAGAGTAACACTATTCTTAGTAGCTATAAATGGCATCACGTCATGCGTTAACCCTCCTGTAAAATCTTGCCTCTTTGCTGATGACATGACTATTTTTTGCAGAGGTCGCAACCTGTCAACCACCCAAACAATTATACAAAATTCTCTTGAAGATATTGCCAAATGGGGAAAACACACAGGCTTTATCTTTTCTTCAACCAGAACCAAATGCATCTTATTTTCCAAACAAAAGAGTGATAGTAACTGCCCAGAATTGTTCCTCAAGGGAAACCAATGAAATAAGAATACTAGGAATGACCTTTGACAGAAAATTAACATGGAACTCCCATCTAACAACTGTAAAAAAAAGATTGCCCACATCGAATTAATGTACTGAAATCATTGGCAGCTAACAACTGGGGAACAGATCTTCATGTATTAATGTGCACTTACAAATCTATAATTCGCACCAAACTGGATTATGGTTCTATTATATAGAATTCAGCCACAGCATCCTCATTGAAAATGCTTGACCCTGGGAGCATTCAAAACTAGCCCGATCTCAAGTTTATTAATAGAAGCTAACGAACCCCCGCTTCGGAATCGCAGAAAACAACTGACTATCAACTATGCAGTGAAGATAGCGGCCTCTCCTCACTCCAGAGCACACGAGTATGTTTTCCCACGCTATCAACCTCAACGCTATTCCTCGCAACAAAAGAGACATATACCCTTCCACATTAGGTTTACGCAATACTTACAGGAAATTAATTCTTCAGTTCCCCCGATTGCTTCAAGAACTAAAAAAGACATCACATTTCCTCCATGGAAAACTGAACCACCACCAATAATATTAGATTTAAGTGAATTCAATAAAGAAACAACAGACAGTACCGTATTTAAACAAATGCTATCTGAAAAGTGTGAAAGTCTGCCCAGACACACTCCTATATACATTGATGGCTCAAAAACCGAATATGGTAGCGGATGTGCTGTTGTCCACCCCGATCGTACAATGAAGTGTGCACTACCAGCTACATGCTCCATATTCACATGTGAACTGTATGCTATCCTAAAAGCTATGGAATCCATACAGAGTTCTCCCAATAAAGAACCTTTTCTAATCCTTAGTGATTATTTATCATCAGTAACACTCATTCAAAATGCATCGTCCTCAAATACATTAGCCCAAGACAGTGCAAACTTACAATACCGTGAAAAATAAAGGACAGCAAGTTACCATAATATGGATTCCCTCACATGAGGGAATAAAAGGCAATGAACAAGCTGATATATCAGCTAAAGAAGCAACTCGTCTTTCTGTACATGATCCAAACTTTCTAATCCCCTACACCGATGTTGCTCCTTTTCTTACTACAAAGATCCGAAAACAGTGGTTAACTGAGTGGACAAGGGAACAACCCACAAGACTGCATTATATCAGGCGTGGATCTACAGATAAATTTGATGTTTCATTCCTTCAGCGTCGAGAACAAGTGCTCATTACTAGAATACGTTAAAGTTATTGAACAGAGAATGGATGCATCCGGATAGAATTGCAAAATTATTTAACATTATTAGGGGAAGGTGGAGCAGGAAATTGAAGGAAGGAAAGGATGTGATACATGTCAGCCAGGAACCGAATTGTGCCTAAGGTAACCTAGACAATATAACTCCGTTGAAGTCTAGAGCCATTAGGTACATAGGCTTAAGGGATAGCATGGAACTACCTCGTTACAGTAGTTCTACTAGTTTCATGTATTGTCGAGTAATAATTTCCGTTTTCTCTCTTTTCTTAACAGCCTGCAAAGGCAATATTTTCTTTGATAATCTGAAAAGATATCACTATAAATAGATGTTTCGGTTTTTTCTGCCATAATACTATATATGAATGGAACTCCAACATTCAGTTTATAGTATTCTTTCTCTGTTCAATTTCTATGCACCTGCTTTATATGAACACTCATCGCATGTACCAATTATTAACACTATTCACAATAGTTATTTAAGTTACTCCTTCTAATTTTGTATACGGCATGTATCACAAATTATGAAATTATGAAACGATTACAATAAATAATACCCTCTCCCTAATCTATGATTTTCGAGATTAAGGGAGACGGGTATCTTGAATCTTGAATCTACTAGAATACGTATAGGCCATAGCAAACTGACTCATGCTCATATCTTCTCTAAGAAACCTCCACCAATATGTGACACCTGTCAAAAAAGACTGTTGACCACATTTTACTAGAATGTCATCTATACGATCAACAAAGACAGTTGTGTAATTTAAACCAGAATAATAGAGTATGTGACATTTTCAACAAAGATACTCAGTGTAAAAACATCATTAAGTTTTTTGGACAAACAAATCTATTCAATGACATATAATCACTATCTGATCAATATGTACTGCTGTTATTTTTACAATTGTAACTCTATGTAATCAATGTAATAATCCTGTATGTATAATTATGAATGTCGCGATATGACTCTCTAAGTTAAAGCGACAATAAATAAACTTAATTTAAAAATTAAAAAATAAAAAGTTGAGTTGGGCGGGTTAGTCTACCTCACTCCTGCATCTACGTCACTCACCGCTCTTTAACTCTCATGCTCGCTCGTCCTGGCAGGTGTAAATACATCCAGCTTGGAGTTCTCGGCGCGCTTGATGATTTTACGACATCGCTCTTAATAAATACGCGGTGCCGTGCGTTTCTGGTACAATATAACCATGTGAGAATGTTAGTTCGCAGAGAAATTGAAACTAAAAACATCAGTTTAATAAAGAAAATGCCATGACGAGCAAACGATTTTATTATTTATGAAAAGGCATCGTGATTGAGCTTGAGATAGACTGAATCCACCAGCCTACATCGGGCGAAAGGCTTCAACAAGGAGCAAGCGGATACATTTTTTTGACAAGCTCACTCAGTTAATGCTTCTATATTTATTTCATCCTTTTATGATTTTCAACGCTGACGAGATTGGCGTTTCAGTTGTGCACGAGAATCAGTTGAAGGTGTTATCGGTGCAAGGAGAGAAACAAGTTAGCAAGCTGACTTCCGGGGAAAAGGGAAAATACGTTACTGTTCTCTGCATAAATATGTCTGGTGACTAGTTTGTCCCTCATTGTTTTCCCCAAAGTGAGGATGGACAATGATCTGACGAAGGATGTGTCCATGGGCAGTGTATTTGATGCCCATCCGAGCGGGTAGATAACTAAAGATGGATTCCTAAAGTGGATGAAATCTTTTGTATTGAGAGGGAACCCAAGTGAAGAGAATCCAGTGTTTCTTATTGTCGATGGCCATTCTATCCACAAAGATTTGGATGTTATTCTGTTTGCTCGAGACCACAACATCCACACGCTGAGTTTACCACCTCACACAACTCCACAACTCACAGGTTGCAACCTCTTGACCGAGTGATCATGAAGCCATTCAAGAATACCCTCAACGAGGCTTGTCTAGTGTGGATGAGGAAGTATCCCAATCTGAAAATTAACGCTGAAAGATATTTCAGGTCCAGTGGGCTCTGCATTTACCAAGGTGTGCAGAATGGAGCTTGCCCAGTCAGTATTTTCCTGTTGTGGCATCTATCCCCTGAACCGGAACACCTTCAGCGACTTAGATTTCTTCGCGTCCTCGAAAGAGTTGTCACCAACAGCTACTAAAATTCCTTCCAATTGCCAGCTTCCTTCGATCCAGGCGTCATTCTAAAGCACAACCAACTACAACAACATTCAGTACTTCAGCTGCACCATGCATAGCATCCACTTCCACGGCCTCTAGGAGTGAAGATTCAGATGGGCTCCGAGTGCAAGTCTACTTCAGGAACTTAGTCCTCTTCCAAGTGAGAGTATTGAAAATTTAAACCTGAGGAAAAGGCGTGAAGACCAGAGTGAAGTTATAACCTCCACTCCTTTCAAACAAAGGTTTTGAAGAAAGACAACAAAACTCAGTGCTGCGAGAAACGAAAACATCTTGCGAACGAAGAAGCAGAGCCAGAAACAAGTAAAAAAGACTGACATTTGATTGTGAAAAGACTGACTGCAACATCTGTGGCGAGAAGTTTAGTGAAGACTGGATTCAGTGCATCATATGCAAGGGTTGGGCGCATGAAAACTGTGCTAATCTTGAAGGTGGTTCTCTTTATTACAAATGTGACATTTGTGTTACGAAGTAATGTAATGGTACAGTGTAATAGGAAAATAATATAACAATACTGAAACTGTCCGATACCTTGTGCCATGTTTTTAAAATTATGAAAACTCAAGTGTTTATAAATACTGAAAGTTCATTCCCGCCATTACTTGTTGTGGATTAAAGCATTGCCCCTATTGAACATCAATATATGGTTCCAAAAATAATTTTTAATTTTAATTAGACCCATTCCAAAATGTAATATAAATGAGCGGAACTGTCCGATACCGGGGTCCTTCCTATATTCCTCTTGGCATTCCTCACCTATATCTTTCCGACAATCCCTCCGTGGTTTGAAACCAGACTGATTACAATGCATGCTATTCTTGACTAATAATCGCCGTCTCATTTCCAGATACAGTACCTGTAAATACTTTTTTGGATTCTGAACAAGGAAAACTTGATAGTTGTTTCAGTCCTCCCTGCTTACTTACTTGTTGATTTGTATTACTCGGCAAAGCCACCTTTTTCATGCCTAGCCAGTCATCGCCGAGCCGAAACCGCTGTATTTGTCAGTAGTTTCATTTTATAATGTAGAGACTCATTAACAAGGTATTTTTCAAAATTCAATCCCTAAAGGGGTCAAAAAGTAGTCCAAAATATAAACAAAAACCTGCATGTGTGTTGTGGTGGTGGTGGTGGTGGTGGCTGTTGTTGTTGTTGTTGTTGTTGTTGTTGTTGTTGGAAATAACCCCTAAAGGGGGTAAAAGAGTGGTATAAAAGTTTGTATTGGAAACATTTTTTTTTTTGGGGGGGGAGGGGTCGGATTTTCTCAAAACTTAACATAAATGCTCTACAACACAAATAATGTAACACGTATTTCAGCACTTCCCAAAATTCAACCCCTAAGGGATTTATAATCAACATGTGAAATATAAATGGAAAGTCCTTGGAATTGTTGTGTAAGCGTGCCTACTATTAATGATGGGTTATATATGTATTTACTGCAGTTGTAATCATTGCAGTCTGAATTAAAATAAAGTTTTCCACGCGAACATGGAATGCTATAAATGCGAAATTTAATTTAACCACTGCATGGTTAAAATATGCGTTAGTAAGTTCCTTTTGTGACGTAGAGACTTGCTAAACCGAGCTCGATAGCTGCAGTCGCTTAAGTGCGGCCAGTATCCAGTATTCGGGAGATAGTAGGTTCGAACCCCACTGTCGGCAGCCCTGAAAATGGTTTTCCGTGGTTTCCCATTTTCACACCAGGCAAATGCTGGGGCTGTACCTTAATTAAGGCCACGGCCGCTTCCTTCCCACTCCTAGCCCTTCCTTGTCCCATCGTCGCCATAAGACCTATCTGTGTCGGTGCGACGTAAAGCAAAAAAGAGAAAAAAGAGAGAGAGAGACACTTGCTAAGAGGGGATTTGATTCGATTACGTTCGGTCTTCCGTCGGGGAGCGGTGGTGCACCATGTCACCAACCATACAACACTAACGGGCGCACATACTTACGGCACACGCTGCTGCTTATAATAATTCTATGTTCATAAGTTCAAGTTCATAGTTTTTTGGTTTAGCCTTCATTTGTTTTCTGTGCTTATTGTAATTTCTGAGTACTTCCGTATACTGTATTTTCGACAGTCTAATAAATTACATAATTAGTATGGTTGTTGAAATTGGTGAGCATTAAAGAAACAAGGGATGACGCCTCACGTCTCGTTACAATTACTGTACTTGTGACGGAGCTTGCCCGTTTACGAACATATCGTTTGTTTTCTATGACACTCGAGTCATGGCCCGAGAGGTGCATCAGCAATAATGGCCCACGTGGCCGAGACACTAGGAAGATTTTTCTATGATGTCACATTGTAGTAATGGAAATAATTGTAGTCTACCGACTACTTCACTGATAAGTCGCTATTTCATACTTATCGAGGTTTATGCAAGTTAATAGCAGCCGAACAAATATTTCTGACGGACCGATGACCTAGCTGTTAGGCCCTCTTGAGCAAGAAGCAGCAATATTTCTAACAATTTTCCAGGTCTATCACACTGGAGAGCTGTATGAGAACGAGACCCCGTACAGAGACTGCATTTTAGTTGAATGCAACACCTATCTCATAGAGATGGGTCGATTACATCCATTTCTGAATCTGACAATTCTTGTAGAATATCCACTTCTGAGAAGCGTACAAAGAAAAAAGTCTAACCAAATTTACAGACGCCATTAGAAAAAAAAGCTATCAGCTTGCATCCGAGAGATGATCCACTGTCTGCAGCCCTGAAGATGGTTTTCCGTGGATTCCCATTTTCACACCAGGCAGATGCTGGGGCTGCACCTTAATTTTCATCGTGACCAAAGATCTATCTATGTCAGTGCGACGTAAAGGAAAAATTAAAAAAAACAGCTCATACAATCTGCTACTAAATTCCAACAAAGAAAGAAACTGAGAGATTCACTAAGCAGCAGAAGCAGCACTAGCATCAGCAACATCATCCAGAGATTCACAGCGAAGCAACAGCCAATTATCAACAAAATCATCCGGAGGTTCACAGAGCAGTCGTTCGTACGCATAAGCAGAATAATTCAGAAAGACGATCGAAAAGGCAATCACTTCCATGGAAGATTAAAAAGCTTTTTATGAAATATGACTCGGAGATAGCTTATGAAACCGATAAAACTGGGCACTGGGAGATATAAATGCATATACTGTAACGCCCTTAAGTTTAAAGAAGAGTCACCCGGTATGTGCTGTAGCGATGGTAAAGTGCAGCTTCGCGCTTTGTTGCCTATTCCTGAGCCGCCTTATAGTTTGATCATGGGTCTGCATCCTGAGGACATATATTTCATGAACCGCTGTAGAAAGCTGCTTCCAAATGACTTCTTTTGGAGCTAAACAAACTATGGAAGATGGGTTTATGCCAACCTTCAAAGTGCAGGGTGATGTGTTTCACTTAATTGTAGTTTGCAACCTTTGCCTCAACAAGACCTTCAATTTCTACCGATTTGCGGTAGGTATTTTGTTCGAGATGATGGAGACTCACTTAAGATGCACGAACTTCCCTGGTGTAAAGCAATGCCTGGTAAAACAACTGAAGGTGATGTTGCACGTTAATAACCCGTACATAAAGGACTTAAAAACTACTCGAGAAAGTACCTCAAAATTGTAAAAAAAAAAAAAAAAAAAAAAAAAAGAAATGAAGTTGTTATACCCGCTGATAGAAAACTAGCTGATGCTCATTGAGGACGCTTAATGTTCGGACAGCAAGCGAAGTAGCTGTGATCATAGGTGGATAACAGTTTGGAAAACGATATGATGTATTACAAAGTCATGTTAACCAATTGCAACACATCACTGAAGTGCATAGTTCATATTTTGCCTTGCAGTATCCACTACTTTTCTGTCGTGGTGATGATGGTTGCACCATTGATATCTCCCAGATTGACCCGAAAACGAAATTACCCCTTCGAGAAACAGGGTCTGCGCTAAACTTTCTTTCGTACCGAATCATGATCAGGCACACGGAAACCGAACATTTACTGTACTTTCAATCTATTTTTAGTCAATACTTAGTAGATATGTACGCAAAAATTGAGTAACGCCGTTTAAATTTTATCAGAAGCAACCAGGTGCTACTCGGAGCTAATAATTACTTACATCTTATAATTCCTATAGGGAGACAAGGTACCGATGTCGCTCAGCGTGGTCAGGTGGTAGCGCTTCCATCATTTTTCACTGGATGACCACGGTATATGCATGAAAATCTCACTATGTCATGGCATACGTTCTATATTACCGTCGTGCTGATCTAGTCATTACATTAACATATAATCATCGATGGAAAGCAATTGCAAATACATTACTCTCAGGACAAAGGCGTCAGGATCGTCATGATATAGCTTGGAAGTTAAGGTATTGCTGGCGTTGCCAACAAAGGAGAATTTATTTGGGGAGGTGCGTTATTTTATGTATTCTGTCGAATGGCAAAAGCGTGGTTTGCCTCGTATACACATTTTGTTGTGGCTACAACAACGCACTTCTCCAGATAAACTAGATATTGTCACTTTTGCAAAGATACCAGAATCTCCTTTATGAAAATATCAAAGCCCATACGATCTACGGGCCTTGCGGCAATTTAAATAAAAGATCACCCTGTATGAAAGCAGGTAGCTGCAGCAAGAAGTTCCTTTGACCTGTCATCCAAGAAACTGAAAACATCAGAAGACGGTGGATATCACTGTATAAAATCTACAAAATACATATGTAAATTTGTTAATAAAAGTAGGTCGTAGAAATTGGCGCCTGGGAGGAGGCCTCCGCTGAGACGTGTTGGCAGATAGTGCATGCTTAACCTCACATGACGTTACTTGTCGGGTGATTTAACCTTACGGAGGTTACTAATTTTACAGACCCAAGTTCGATGCCCAGAAGAGTGCAAGCTTAACGTTTCAGGCTTGGATTCGATCCCAGGCTTAACCTAACTAACGTTCAACGTTAAAAAAGTGTATTTTGCTTCAAATTACTTTTGGAGTAACAAATACGTTAGAGGTAAAAATGTCCCTTGCTTAAAAATTATTTTCCGAACCGATGATCCTTGACAACTGTTTCAGCTTAAAATTCATAAATAAATAAAAATCCTTCAACAGTTCATATATGTTTCATCTCACCCCTAATGGTTTCTTTTCAGAATTTCGGGTAAAAATAACTTCTAACGTTAAAAAAAAAACAGTCTCGGATTATGCTTCAAATTACTTTTAGAGTACCGGGCGAGTTGGCCGTGCGGTTAGGGGCGCGCAGCTGTGAGCTTGCATCCGGGAGATAGTGGGTTCGAACACCACTGTCGGCAGCCCTGAAGATGGTTTTCCGTGGTTTCCCATTTTCACACAAAGCAAACGCTGGGGCTGTGCCTTAAGGCCACGACCGCTTCCTTCGCTGCCCTAGGCCTTTCCCATCCCATCGTCACCATAATACCTATCTGTGTCGATGCTACGTAAAGCAAATTTTAAAGAAATATGTTTAGAGTAAACAATATGTTGGGAGTGAAAACATCCCTTAACTTAAAAATTCATTATCTTCCAATCCGATAGTTCTAGAAAACTGTTCGTCAGCTTAAAATGTTAAGTTTTACCTGCTCTGTATCTTCGCACAACGTTTCTAGTCTGTATATTTTCAAAAATATGGGTCAGGGGCGCATAGAAAATAACTCATTTGATATTCATTCTTGATTTATGTGTCATTTTATGCACGTATAGGCTAACGGGTACAGGCTAAAAAAGTGGCTCTTTCGGGTCCAGAGGTTGAAGAGCTAATAGGGAAATGGGGGTTCGTCTGGGTTGCAGATTTGGATTCTTCTGATTCGGAGAATTCGTACTACCGTATCTTACTAGCTATTGCTAAGCTGAGTATCTCAGGCGGTGACGCTTGGCCTCTCGAGCTCTAGTTAGCGGGTTCGATCTCGGCTTAGCCTGGTGGTATTTGAGAGTTCGAACTTACTGGTATCTTGTGTACACGGACTCTTATCGGGGGATAACTTTAATCGTGAGAGAGAGGGCTAGCCCGCTTGAACTTTTGGAGGTAGATAACTAATGTAGTTAGTTTTTTTTACGTCGCACTGACACAGATAGGTCTTATGGCGACTATGGGATAGGCCTAGGAGTTGGAAGGAAGCGGCCGTGGCCTTAATTATGGTACAGCCCCGGCATTTACCTGGCGTGAAAATGGGAAACCACGGAAAACCATCTTCAAGGCTGCCGACAGTGGGACTCGAACCCACTATCTCCCGATAACTGGATACTGGCCGCACTTAGTATCAGGAGATCAGAATATGTTAAGAGTTGCTTAATTTTCAAGGTCGCTACGATACCACTTGCCAAAGCCCGAGCATTAATCTGCTAACTACAGTAAGTCTCGCGAGAGATGACTGGGGACATACGTAATTCTGCTTATAGCCATCTCAAAGCAAGACATACACACAGTTTACCTAGGACGGTGCAATGGCGTTAACGACGGTGTCATCAGCGACGAACGGCTTTCTAGGGAAGAAGGAAGAATAGTTTTGTTATTTAAATAACATATGATCTGAAACTTTAATGAAGCGATTAAAATTGATAGAATATCTGGGCAGCACTCGATGCAAGTGACAGAAGAGATCTAAAAATGAAATTTTTTTATGATACTGTAAAACTTTACAAGAAAAAGAAAGTGAAAAGGTCAATTGTTAGCGCTGTGCTCCTTTTTCTTTAATACCTCAATAATTATTTCAGGTGGTCCTGTCGTAAGGATTCGCACAAGGTTTGCTAGACGATACCTTCACGACAGGGGATCAAAGACCCGCTGAATCCATTAGCCCGCACGGTTTACCGCACTCGTTCTTACGTGTTAGGCCTAGTTCCATCGTCAACTTTTTTATCGCTATCTCATTTGCACATAATTATATACATTTATGCGCCCCCAGCGTCGTTATATGTATAACTAGCTGATGTACCCGTGCTGCGCTACGTAATTCTACATTGTGTACAGAATTGTGGGTTACCGGGCGAGTTGGCCGTGCGTGTAGAGGCGCGCGGCTGTGAGCTTGCATCCGGGAGATAGTAGGTTCGAATCCCACTATCGGCAGCCCTGAAGATGGTTTTCCGTGGTTTCCCATTTTCACACCAGGCAAATGCTGGGGCTGTACCTTAATTAAGGCCACGGCCGCTTCCTTCCAACTCCTAGGCCTTTCCTATCCCATCGTCGCCATAAGACCTATCTGTGTCGGTGCGACGTAAAGCCCGTAGCAAAAAAAAAAAGAATTGTGGGTTAGGTAGTGTACACGTTGTGAACAAGACTGTATTAAATTGCATAACTCTTAACATTACTCTAGAAACGCGACGGGAAGTCACCAAACGTCTTTCCTCATATGAATGTCGCGATTAAAAGCAATGCTATCATATGAAATACTCGATCAAATGAAGCACCACACATTTTCTCGCTTTTAACGAACAGTACTACGCCACCGATCTAACAGTCCAAAGTTCCAGAGTTGGAATGACCAAGCAGCAGACAGCCGTGATCCGTGAACACTCGTCATTTTTCGGGGGCGGGGCGTCGATGAGTCGGAAAACCTCAATTCACAACACTGGCGGTGGAGAAATCTAACTTGGAGGCTAATTTTTCCTCCAAGCCAAAGGAGAAACCCCCTCTTCACTACTAATTTGGAATAAAATGAATGTAGAATGTAATAAAAGTGAAGAGGAAGAAGCTTTTCTTAAGAAACGGTTGTGTTCTGTGTTGAATTTTGAGTTAGTTGGTGAATGGTGGTACTATTTGGAATAGCCTAAATTGTTATTCAAGACCAGGTCATACTACTACTACTACTACTACTACTACTACTACGAAGTGAGCCTCTGTCTTAAGTGTGCACACTGCTCATTCAAAACAGCGCGTTAGAGTCGGGATCGAATAGCTGGAATACTATGATGAACCAGTGTGTTACGTACCAGCAGTATCAGAAAACGTACGAACCAGAGGAATGGCATGCTAAAGAAGAAAGTTTTCTAACTCCCCAGGTATTTCGCACCAACATTCAGTCAGGCTGTAATACTCGGTACGCAGCAGTAATCCCATCTATCGGAATTGAGTGGCAGCGTAAGAGACAAAGAACATCACAACAAACAATGGTCAATGTAACATTATTGTTGATCAATGTCATGTGCTTTCGATATTGTAGGCTTTCACATTTCTTCCGACTCTGAAATACCACTCTTATCGTAGTCGGTACGGTAAAACTGAATAAAACATAAATGATCGGAATTTGCATTCTCTATAACTTGTGTTATGTACTTCCTCTGTCCCAAAATAATAGTCGCATTCCGTCAACGAGCTTTTATTGTTAACAACGGCAACGGCAATTTAAGCACAGAACAGTGATGTTTGCTCTGTCCCAGAGCATATAAACTGGTTTAGCGGTCTGGGACATATGTGCATGACCTTGGTAGGCGGTCGCATGAACCGATGTGTTCAGATCAACGCAAGCTATCGGTGAATGCAGTGATAGTGACGTGAGTCAGACGCTTTGTGTGTACAATAGATGTCAATACGAAGTACGTGCCGCTTACATATTGTACTTGCAGTGATAAAGTGCCATTGAAGAAATGGGAAGAGTGAAAAATATTGATGATCAGAGGAGGGCCATTTATGAGCATTTACTTCGTGTAAGTCAGGGCCTCTCAGGGTGCATGCGCGTGGTGCATGCACTGTGCACGGTGCAAAAGACGACTTGGCTTGGTTGACCAGAGTGCAGACCCCCCACTCCTCGATTTGGAGCAATAGCGCTGTCTCTCTCTTTCCTCACGCCTGTCTCGCTCGCTCCGCCTGTCTCCCTCTCCCCCACTTGCGCCGTAGCGCTCCAAATCCGGGCTGAGTTGAGCCGAGTATAGCCGAGTAGAGCCGAGCATAGCGAGTAGCCCAGAGACGAAGCGTTGATGCGAGCCATACCGAGCGGCACCGATGCACAGTGCACGGAGCTCTTGCGCCTCGCTCTGCACGCGTGAGATTTTGGGCGTTTGAGAGGCCCTGGTGTAAGTAGTAATGGCATCTTGCAAAGAGGTGTAATAAAGGAAAGTGCTGTGAAATTTACCGTTCATAGACGGCCTATAGAGCGCATATGGAAACAAGGTGAGAACTCCATAATGAATGGCAACATTGTTGCTGATGTCTCTGCTAGAATGAAAGGTAGAGTCGGTAGAAAGAAGAAATGTATAGATCAGGATAGACTTAAAAACATGCCATTGCGTCAAAGAAAGACTATCAGATCTGTAGCTGTCGCTCTGTGTACGGCAAAATCAACAGTGCATCGCAGAATCCAAGAAAAAGCTGTTCGACGACATTCATCAAGACTAAAACCAACACTGAACTTGACAGGAGAACAGAAGTGTTTGCAATTTTGTTTGTCAATGTTGGATCCAGCAATTTCGATACGCGGAGCAAGATTTCAGGACATGTTCTATGGGATTCATGTTGATGAAAAATGGTTTTACATGACTGCAGAAAAAGGACGATTTTACTTTGCTGCTGAAGAACCCTATTCACATCGAACCTGTCAGAATAAACGCTTCATTACGAAGGTGATGTTTCTAGCAGCAGTGGCACGTCCCCGTCCTGATTCAATGCGTAATCAGTACTTTGATGGTAAACTTGGGGTATTTCCATTCATCGTCCAGGAACCAGCAAAACGCAGTAGCAAAAATAGGCCTAGGGGGACACTGGTTACGAAACCTATCCAATCCGTTACACAAGACGAATACAGAAAGATGCTCATCGAGAAAGTTCTTCCTGCTATCCAGTTAAAATAGCCTTCATGAACAGCATCAAAACCTATCTACATACAACAGGATAATGCAAAACCGCACATTGATCCGTCTGATCCTGAGTTTAAAGCTGCCGCTTCTAATACTGGTCTAACCATACAATTGTACTGTCGGCCTCCAAATAGCTCAGATATGAATGTCCTAGATCTCGGCTTCTTCCATGCCATACAGTCTCTCCAATATCAAGAGGCAACATCCACAGTAGATGATTTGTTACTGCTGTTGAAAAAGCCTTCAACAACCTTCCTGCTGAGACAATGAATAATGTTTTCCTGACCCTGCAACAAGTTATGGTTGAATGCATGAAGGTTCACGGAAAGAACTGTTACAACCTGCCTCACATGGGGAAACAGAAACTGCAACGACAGGGGTGTATACCTCTTGTTCTACAGTGTGATTCCGATATTGTCATATCAGCTCGTGCTGCCTTAGAACGTGTTGAGTGATCAGGTGCAGTTGTGAGTACTGTCAATAGCATCGGCTTGGTGTGGTGTATTAGTGTTATAAGTATATTCCTTTCTGTATTGTTTATTGTCTATAAATTACTTGCGAAAGAAATGCGACTATTATTTTGGGACAGTGGAAGTAGTACTTCTCGATAGGACCAATAACATAGGCATTTAAAATTAAATTTTAGGTGCCTTCACCTAAACTACAATTTCATCCAGGCTGAATAACATTGTTTATAGCTTAGACTGCAGTTTCTTATTTCCCCGATTCTATATACCGATTTTCATTAAATTCTGTTAACCTATCTTCTGGTAGCTCGGCGTTGATTTGGACTTAGCAACAAAAATACAAATTCATGAATATCTGTGTTATCATAGGCGGTACGGAAAAAATATGACATAAATGATCGGAAGTTTAATTCTATATAACTTTATGTAGTATCGATAGGACCACTAATAATCTAAATATTTGAGAATTAAATCTTAGGTCTTCACCTAAACTACCATTTCACTCAGCGCGAATAAAATGATTTATAGCCTAGATTGTAGTGGCTCATCCCTCGACTTTACATACCGATTTTCATTCAATTTTCTTCAGCCATTTTCTCGTGATGCTTCTACATAGACAGACAGACAGACAGCCAGCCAGCCAGACAGACAGACAGAAATTACGGAAAAGTAAAGAGTGCATTTCTTTGTTACTGTGGACATGACTGATACAGAAATGCCATTCTTTTCAAATTCTGAGCAATGTACAGACAAAACTCTCTTATAGATAGATAGATAGATAGATAGATAGATAGATAGATAGATAGATAGATAGATGTCCTTCCCATTACCTTTTCAGCGTTTAAAATCACACTGCCATTGTTAATGTACATTAAATGTATGCGCCTCCAGCTTCATCTTATATTCGCCATATTTTTCCCTCTTCATATTTAATCCAACATTAATGTATACGACATAACCTCCAAAAACTTTGTAACTTTACCGTCTGCTATGTATTTGTTGCTTGATCTTTCGATTCCTTCATCCACGTCAGAATGCTTCTTTTTCCTCTTCGTCCCTCCTGCATTAAGTTCTTGTCTTGCTGTTGCAAGGCTTGCCGACTCCGCTTCATTTTTAAGGGCTTTGATAAGGTGGTTTGTTCTTTGGTTCAGTCCGGTTCATTATGGAGTTCATTTCAACTAAGACAGGCAAACCTTTCCTTATATACGAGGGATATAGCTATAGGCGCCTAAGGTAAAACAGACAGTGTGACGTACCCACTCTTGCGCCACAGATGGGCGACAATATGTGTCGTGCCGGCTCACCTTAATTTCAATATAAACAAATACTCGCTCATTCCCTCTCCATAAACAATATCCTTTGAGCGCCAGCCTTCAAACTTATGGCTTGAAGACAATAATTGACAATTAATAATAATAATTAATTTGACTCTAAATACTCCCAGAGGAGGGGTGACAAAACACTAACCATTACGTACACACTAACCAGGAAACTAAGGATCATTAATAAGAATTTATGAAAGTACCATTTAAAATGACTATTTATTAGGATGATAAACGTGACGGCTTATTTTGGAAAACTGAACTTACGGATGCAAAATAAAATTTGAATGAAACAACATTTAATAAAATGAACTGTTACGCGGAGACTTGCAGTAATTTATGCCATTAGCTCACCATTTGTGGATTCTGGTATCTGGACACGTTCGATGTAGGAGCTGTTGTTGATGGTCCTCTCGTACAGGCGTTGTCATCTCTCGCTGTAAGTACTAGTCCTATTTTTGATTCGTGCATTGCCCACTTATTGGACTACGACTTCCCTGACCCTAACGCTTCCTTTAATACTCATTACATAATGTGGCAATGAGCCCCAATTTCAATATCAAAACCACCTTGGGTTACGTTCATGTAGAGAATTCCCTTGTATTCTTCCGTATTATGAAAATGTAGCGTAACTATTTAAATATCTAACGAAATATCTCCCGTTCTAGACAAGTCAAAACCGGTCTCTCGTTAACTTTATCTCTCGTCATCTAGATAACGAGTTCTCAATGAGAGTAACTTTGTGTAGTGCTGCACTCATATGCGAAGTGAACTTGTAAACTAAAAGGACCGTGAACCTCCTCTTGTTATCTTCCATGTCTTCTCCCGTATAATAAGAACGACGAGAAATACCTTCTTCCTGTATCATCACGACCATCAGACTCTTAAACGTTCAAAACGTTCAGACGCTAAGATGCTGTCATATAAAGACCTTCCGACGCAACCACACTCTCAATGTTAAGATATTAAGAAGCTTCAGACCTTCAGCAGTTACGACCCTCTCGAACTCGTGTCGTTGATGTATATAGGCTCCAAAATTTCCCTCCATCGATCATATCACATGGTACAGTAAGATCTCTTTTTCTATCCCTTCTTCTTTCCATCGCTGTTCGTACCATTCATTCACATAGGTAGACATTTCTCGGGCTTTCCAAGCGTCACGTAGCAAAGTTCGAAAAGTAGGAGTTAAGAAGTTATGGCTGTCTCTTCAGAATATGGAGGGGGCTAAGCAGTTTGCAATCTCGATTATGTCGTTTTCCTGGTAAGGGGCTAAAATTAGCATGGCGTGTCCGGTCGACTGACCTCGAGCTACTGGAAATTTACTACCAAGCTATTAATACGGGTAATATTGTAATACCTTACTCAAGACTCAGCTCGTTCAGAATTCGTTATTGCCGTGATACAAAGAAATGAGATGATAATGTGAAATAGATTACTAAAAGCCGCGTATATATATAAGAATAAATTAGAATGACCTACCACAAATTATATATGTACATCTTTCCAATTAATTCCACAGTTTGATAGTTTTATATACATGCTGTGATGTTCGAAACATCACAACAGGGTAGTGATGTGGTTGCGTGTCAACGAAAAAACAGGAAGCAAATGTAGTGGCAAACGTGTTAATAAAAATAATTTAGTAAGAGTGACTGGATCATCAGTGTGTTTCGGATGAGGCAGCACTGAACGTAAGAAGGGCCGTAGCCGCTGCGAGGAAGCGAAACCCTTAGGACGACAATGTACCAATACGTCAGGTACGCAAGATAGTAGTGGAGCAGTGACAGTTCAAAGACCATGGCGTCAGCAATATTTTGCTGTGTCAGCACCCGAGGTCATTGACCCCTAGTAGTGTACCTAGGCGGGTTCTGACTCCGAGATCATTGACCCCTAGTATAGTAGAAGGGGCTCCTCTTCCTCGCAAAAGGGCTCCTCGTGGCAAAAGGGCAGAAGGAGCCCTTCTTACACTTACTGAGGTTAGCTCAATCCCTCCTCCTACAGACAGATGCCTTCCTGAATTGAACGTCACATTACAAACAAATATACTTACGTTATGTAACGTTGTCTTCGTCACATAAGTTTTTCGATTGAGGAGAAAGCGATATGAGGAGGAGGCGGTAAGGAGAAGGTAATACTTTTTTCAGCATGCAAAAATATTGTAGGATAAGCAAATGCTGTATCCGAGAAGACAAAACTGGTTCAATCTAGTTACAGAATGCAATTGCAAAAATATAGAATTGACATGCTGTATGTCTTTATCCGACAAGACAAAACATTGACTATTAAACAAAACTGTTATCGCTACTGTGCTATATGTTTCTATTCGTCAAGACAAGTAACAATTAGCTTTCTTCATAAGAGCCTGTGTATAGCCGCCATACTGCGCAAGCGCCCATGGCCGTCATTTTTCTCTATAAGAGCCCATGTATAGCCGCCATCTTGTGCAATCGCACATGGCCAGCATCTTTCTCGATAAGAGCCTATGTATAGCCGCCATTTTGCACAATCGCCCATAACCGTCATGTTTCTCCATAAGAGCCTATGTATAGGCGCCACCTTGTGCAGTCATTCATGTCCGGCATCTTTCTTTATAAGAAGCCGTGTATAGCCGCCATTTTGCGCAGTAAGCCCCTATTCCGTCTCATAAGAGCAGCCGCCATCTTGGGCAATTGACGTTGGGAAGGGCATTTTGCCGTAAAACTACGGCCCTGTGTAGTTAGACTCCTCCGTGTGCTTAGTTATTAAGCCGTCTCATAAGGAGCTGTGTATAGCCGCCATCTTGTAGAATTATATAGCCGCCATCTTGCGCAAGCGTCCCTAGGCAGTCTCATAAAGAGCTGTGTATAGCCGCCATCTTGTGGAATTGGCGTCGGGAAGGGCATCTTGCCGTAAAACTAAGGATGGCCCTTTCAGGATGGCGGATGTGAGGTTAGGCTCGCTCTCTTAGACATCGGGAAGGGCAACTAACCGATAAAGTGAAGTTAGGCCCCTCAAGATGGCGACTGTGAGTTTACACTCGGTCTCTTACGTAAAATCCACAAATCGGCCTAGCCCTTCTACTATACTAGGGGTCAGTGACTTCGGGTCAGAGCCCGCCTAGGTACACTACCAGGGGTCAATGACTTCGGGTGCTGAAGCAACAAAAGTGCTGACTCAACGTCTTTGAACTGTCACTGCTCCACTACTCAAGATGTATTAAATTACGATTTTTCAGTTTTAATGCGCTTCGAATATAATTTACGGTACTGTTTCCTTTAAGATGTGAGCCTCCAGCCCTGTTTCTTAAAACAGCATTATATCTCAGCAATTAACAGCTAAAAGACAGAATGACGAGTTATCAAACTAAATGTGTACTGACTGCATTCTCGAGCTGTCGTTTTCCAGGGAGCTGTCAAAATTAGTCAACCTTCCGTCGCTAACGGAAATCTTGTCGCAAACGGGACACTTTATGCTCACTTCATGATCCGTCGCAAATGGGAAGAAACCTCTAGGACGGGTTTCAAGTCTGTCTCTCTCTTAACTCGAAGATTCAGAGTTCGATTTTTAATAGCGGCGGATAGTTTTATCAGGGGGAAGGCGTTTGTTTTAAATCTGAATGGATGAGTTATGAAGTTAAACAGCTCGGTATACTTGAAAGGATGTAAGTTCGATTGTCAGACAGAGCTCTGAGATTTACTCAACCTTTAACGGAAATTAGTACTAGGTTAATTTATGAGGACTGGCTTTAGACGGCTAATTGAGGTATCTTTTCAGAGTAATTTCTTAGATATAGTGGAGTAGGACGCTGTAATAACCTCAGGTGTATACCTTCCTGAATTTTTGGAGGTGAAATAAGAGTAGACATAAGCTATTTTACAAGTAAGAAACAAGAGGACAATAATGATGTAAGTATATTGTTTGCTAAGTGTAGGTTCTACTACTCCGGGTTTCTTAACCTTATCAGTCAACCTGTTAAAAACTGCAGGAGCATCAGCCTAAAAGCAAGTAATAGTCTAACACTGTAGTTGGTTAGGCCAAGCCCCTTGTTCATAGAACTATTTGTTACCGGCTTTCAGGGTAGGAAATGTGATAGTAATTACCAGTTTGGGTGTCAAAGCCTGGACTCAAATCTAAACCCTTCTGCACTGTCCATAAAGAATAACGCTGCAATGATGATTCTTCCGTTGTTTGGGGATGTTAAGCACTGAACAGACCCCTTGGTGTTATTCGACAGGATTAGGCTATGTGCTGGCACCGGGTTTTATCCTGTCCCTTCCTGCTGTCATATATCAGGTCATCTATGAAGTGTGGTGTGTTATAAATAAAGAGACGTTTATTAATACGAATACAAAACTCCTGGTCCGCGAGCCAGGGGAATTAAATCATACGCAGTTAAGATTGCAGGGTTCCTGGGTTCAAACCCGATGCCTTCTGAACCGAAGGCTAGTACGCTGACTACTCATCCAAGGAGCAGTGTTGCCAACCCATAAATCTTTTCTCCGCTAAATTTTAGTTGAAAATCCGCTAAATTCCGCTAAATTTCGAAATGAAGCAAAATAGCGCATAACAGCTGTTTTAATAAAATAGATTAACTCAACACTCGCCAATTTCAGAACAGGAGTTCCTCGTCTTCTTCTCCGCGCACTATAGGCCTATGCTCTGAAGCAGATGTGCTGAATTGATGTGTTAATTCATATGAAGCCACATGGTACTGTTCTTTTTCAGAGAATATGCTGGCAGTTCACAGCAGCAAAGACCATGCAGAAATATTCAAATCTATTTAGAAAGTTATTTTCACTTTCATTACTGTTTTCATTGTTGTTAAGTGCGGAAAGAATTAATGTCAAACAATTCCGCATTTATATTGCACTGCCAATAGGCGCAACGTCCGTATTTGGGATCACTGGAAAGCTCAACAAACTTAAAGTTTAATTATTTAACCATTCTTTACGAAATATCTGACTACTTTTTAACCTTTTCTTTCGACATATTGACGTACCAAAAAGAACCTGATGTCAAAAGAAACAAGTTATCAAACACGACACTACCCGGCTCATCAAGAGTACAGTAACGATTGTAACAAATACTGACTGAGGCTGTGGGCCAGAGCTGGTCTAGAAAACGAGTGGTAGTATGCAGCATAAGTTCAATACAACAGGAATAAGTAAACTATTATCCGTACTAAGTTCTATATTTTTTCTCTCCTGGTGATGAAAGGTGATATTGTTACCGCTGAAAATCGCTAAAAGAAGTTTGAAAATCCGTAAAAAAATCCGCTATCCACTAAATGGAAAATGTATCCGCTGTTCCATTTAAAATTCCGCCAAATTTGGCGGAAAATCCGCTGAGTTGGCAACACTGTCAAGCAGTCGGATTCTTCTTCTTCTTATCAGCATCATTATGTTATGGATGAGGAGAACCTGAAAGAGATTACACTCAGAACAACTGATGTTTGAACATTACAATTCAAACATTGCAGCTGGTTAGACCTATTGCACAGCTTGACAAATACTATAGGCTATGAAGGTAGGGAAGGGAGAATATAATTAAGGTAAGGGAGCATGAAATTAAGATATACTGGGAAATAATGACAGTGTTACACATTGCATCGTGAAGTCTTCAGGATTCTCTTATGCCTTAGCTATGGTAGAGAGAACGGGGAATGCGTAAAGGTATCATTAGGTCGGCGTGAGACTATACTATTACTGTTTTGTCCAAAAATTACTTTTTTTGACAGAATTCTATATAAGGGAGAAACTGTATTTCGACAGGTGTTCATTAACCAAGTAAGAAAAGATTTAATCATCATTATAAAATGCACTATTTAACATTTTCATAGGAATACTTTTTCTGACAGTACACATTTCTTAATAATAAACAGTAGTGTCTATTTCGTTTCTTGCTATTGCGTAATAATACTGTGAAACATACAGTAGCCACAGAAAGTATTCGTACACCAACATTTTAATGTATACCTTATATATTAAGCACCGTGAAGTAATATAAGCACATCCAGTGATACATATGCATAAAGAAAAGACACCTAGCTGTACATTTGCTATGAGATTTACAGCGCTAAACATAATAAACAAATAAACTCGTCTTTTAACACAACAAAAAGTATTCGTACCCTACTTCATAATTCAAACACTTGGCGAAGTCTTTGTTCAAACACAGTCTTAATACTTTGTATGCATGCCTTTAACTTTGATGACCTGTTCCAGACATCTTGGCATTGAGTTAACTAAACATTTGGTATACTCTTCAGATATGTTGGACCGTGCATCTGAGGGTATCTCCTTAATATGTTTTTTACCACAGGATGACGTTTTTGCACTCCTTTGCCTAGATGGTCCCACAGGTTCTCTATGGGATTTAGAACTGGATTCTGCGGCGGAGTGAGAAGTCTTCTTGGGGCGTTGTATAACAACAATTCACTTGTTATCATGGCACAATGCTTAGGACCATTCTCCTGTTGGAAGTTGAAGACTCCTTCCAGATGAAGCTTTTGTGCACTGCTGCTTAAATTATGGCGCAACACATCTATGTACTTCCTGGCATCCATAATACCATCAATAGATCCCAGGTTTCCCACTCCATTCGCAGCCATGCAGTCCCAAACCATAATACTCGCTCCTCCGTGTTTTACCATGGAGATTACGTATTGAGGTTCACGTTCGGTGTTTGGCTTCCGCCATACTTTCCTGCTCCTACCAGTTCCAAACTGTGTAAACTTCGCTTCATCAGAAAAAATAATGGTGTTCCAAAATCCATTGTCTTTTCACAATACTCTTTCGCGAACTGTAGGCGCGTCTGCCTATTTTTTTCACTTCTTTCGTGGACATCTGCTGCGCAGGTTCGCACTGCGCAATGCGTTTATATAGTTTGCACACTCACCGTTTTGTTGGGCCTTGAAGCGAGTTCTGTACCACTTCGGAACGCTTCCTTTCGTGTCGAATGCACAATATTGCGTCGCTTCCATACTGTCAGAACTTTTGGACGACAAGATCTGGGTTTGTTTTCTGTTTGTCCTCTGTGCTTGTATTTATTAACTATTGGACTCACCGTAGTAAAGGTTATGCCGAGCTGTCTTCCAGTTTGAGGATAACTTTTACCTTGTTTACACAGTAACACTAGATTCTCTCGTTGACTCAATGAAGGTTCCGTCTTCTTTCGCTCCATACCAAATAACCTTGCGGCAACGACAGCACAGTGATGACTTAAGAGAGAACCACCCCTCCTGCAGGCACAGCGGTCTAAACTTGTGGCGAAATCAATCACAAAGACAGTGTACCCGCACTGTACGAATACTTCCTTTGCGGTACGATCTGCAGTTTGTATACAGTATAGTGCTGATCATGTTACATTTTTAAACGATCTGTATCTTCAGCGTGTATATCTGATGTCTGTCGTTATGCCGTTTATAAATCTGACTTCAGCTCGTAAGTCATAAAGATGTTCCATCACTTTCCTCAGGTGTACGAATACTTCCTGTGGCCACTGTACAAGCCCCGTAGCACGGATGGGGCTTTGGCTTACGAAGCAACTACTGCTCAGCCTGAAAGACTGCAGATTACAAGGTGACGCGTGGCACGATAATCCTCTCGGCTGTTATTTTTGCTTGAGACGTTGACTCCACGCCAAGTTTCCTGTCTTATCCTCCTTCCTACCTCCACCTCCGTCTCCAAACTCTACTTTTGTCAGATACTAAGGTGAAACATGGTCAGCAAGTCGACTCCCACCTTCGCCTCTGCCTGTACTACGTAAGTGAATTCAGAAATAAATATTGTCAGTCTCTGGAGGTGGACGTGGAGTGCTAACTAAAATTCATTAATAGGTGAAAAGTTCTAACTTGTATGACCAAATTTTAGGAAGCATCGAAAAAGGCACTGGTGAAACTTTTTTCTTAAACGCTCATGGGAGCACCGGTAAGGCATTTGTCATAAATCTTTTATTGGCCAAAATACGAAAATATTGTGGGATAGCCGTGGCTCCTGTTTCTTCGGGCATTGCTGCTACTCTACTGGAAGGAGGTAAAACAGTTCACTCTGTTGTCAAACTGTCCTTGAACATGATAATGAGTAGACATCTATGTGTAATATTTTCAAACAGAGTATAATAGCCCAAATTTGGAAGGAGTGTAAGCTAATAGTTGGACATGAATGCACAGTGGCCCACAATGGTGGATTCGAGGCTCTCAGTTGAACATTAAAGGATAGAAGAGAGGAAAAAGAAACGCTTGATGGGAGGGGTCACCGTGCTGTTAGCTGGAGATTAGCGCCTTATATTACCCGTCATACCTAGTGGAACACGGGCAAACAAAGCAAAATCGTGCCTATAGGCTTCATATTTATGACAACATATCCAGAAAATGACAGTCCTTATAAGAGGCGATCCATCCGCCGGGCTTTTCGCTGAGATGCTACTCAGAATAGGCGATGGAAATTATTCCTCAGTGGAAGGTAAAGTCACCATTCCTTCAGATTTGGGTCCAGAAGATACCTCGCCACCGGAGCCAACTGCTGGAATATATCTTGATATAAGTAACATCCAGGTGAAGCCCATAGAATGTGCGACCGTGCCATCTTAACTCCGAAGAACGATAAAATAGCCGCAGCTAATCGCCGGCCTCAAAATGAGATTCAGGTCTCTGAGGTGACGCAGGGTGACTTACACCTAATTGTTCACTGCAGAGCGAGTCACGGCGACAATAATCGTCGCAATTTGGATCGCAAATACGTAGTTTACTGCGGAAGTTCAGCTGTGGCAGAGATGCCAAATAGTTCTGCTATTTTAATAGATCTGAGTTCAGAACCGGATTCCGAAATCGGGTTTGTGTTGAAACGGTGTGCTACATCGCTCTGATGAAACAAAAAACAGGAAGAAGTGCATTCATGAAAAAAATACTAAGCTATGGGGAATTCCCTTTAACTAAGAAATTTGGAGACAAATTTACGAAGTATTTTAGGTTAAACCGTGATCAAATCGAAGAAGTGCATGATCTCATCAAGAATGAAATTGACAGGCCGATTGGAACCGAGGAAAATCTAGCTGTATTTTTAAGGTAAGCCATTATACGTTACCTATATTACTTAAAGCCTTAAGTAACCTACATTATGATCTGGAGTTAAGGAATCTTCATTATTATCGGAAAGTAAAAATGTAGCTTTTACAGAAGAATATTTATTGAATACATAGAATAATATTCAACGGCAAAGATGTTCTCTAATAACACACAAAGCCTCTGGACCTCAAAGGTAAATGGCGACATTTTTACCAACAGAAATTTCGTTTTCAGAAAAATCGTTAATGAATGTGAGCAAATCTCGCCGATTTCAAGCCGTAGTTGAAGTGTTTTATTCGAACTCTCAATTCCACTGTGGGTTTGGGAATGGACTATCGGGATGTGAAGAATAGGCTGAAGTTGATAAGCTGGCGTAGGATGGCCTGGGTGTTTGATTACTGTACGAGGGCAACTCGTGACGTGAAGGCCGCTGAACTGTGTTGAACTGTGGAGTTCTCGCGGGGATGTGGCCTCCATTTCTGTAACTACATGGAAAATATCGTTTCTAACGACAAACTTAGATGACGGTGGCATGTTTTTGGTCACCTCGTACATAGACATGAAGTGGTAGAGAGGATCACATGGAGCACTCGTTTGTACCAACATAGTTTTTCTTACTTCCGACCTTGATTTTCTTCGTTTTTTATGTTGTTCCATGCTTCGTTTGCGTAAGCTAGCAATTTTTTTCACGTTTTTTAGCAGATGTCGGAGGTGAAATTTCAAGAAGCGCCTGTGATTGAGCTTCTTCGTGAGCACTTCTGATTCCCTGCTGCACGTTCAGTGACTCTCACGGTCTTCGACTACTGTACATCAATTGGACTATCGATGTCACAGTTTTGCAATGAGGTTTCATTATCGTCATTGTATTCGTGTAGGTTCCCTTCTCGTGTTTTATTGACTGTATATGGTTGTAGAAATCCTATCTGTTTTAGAAATTTCCACTGTTTAGCAGATTCAGCCGGTGCTCCACTTTTCATGATTTTCGCTGTCGTTTGAGAACATCTCTCAGCGAATGTCTCACTTTCTCCCATATTGTCTTTGCTTCTGCACCTGCATCGATGGTGTCAAAAGAGCATTTAGATATGTAAAAATATTTACTTTTAAAGTAAATACATGAACAAATACAGTTACAAAACAAGAATTCCCTGCCATTTATTTTTTCTTTTATGTTTTAGGTACTTGGCGACAGGAAACGGATACAGAGCTATTGCATACATCTGCAGAATGGGGGAACGAACGGTCTCTAACATCGTGCTGGAAATATCTCAAGCTGTATGGAAAGTAATGCAACCATTATTTCTGCCGGAATCCACAAACGAACAGTGGGAATCAATCGCAGTTGGTTTCGAACAAAGATGGCAATTCCTGCACTGCGTTGGCGCCATTGTTGGGAAACATGGGATTTTAAAAAACCTGGGAAAACTAAATCCCCGTATTTCAATGATAAACACACTTTCTCCGTCCTGCTAATAGCTGCCGTCGACTCAAACTATAAATTCATCTCTATTGCTGTAGGGGTCACAGGAGAGGTTCATTGATGGAAGCATTTTCAACACAAGCGTTGTGGCGAAAATGATGAAACGCACTTTACAGGCTCCGTCACCTACAGTACTACTCGTACCTCCAGTACAGACTCCAATGCCTTTCAAGTTTGTGGGAGATGAGGCGTTCCCTTCATCTGAGAATATGGTGCGACCTTATCCGCAATGAAAAGTTGCTGACATTTACGAAAATATGAAGTGTTCAGCTATAAACTGTCAGGAGCGCGTCAAAAGGTAGAATGTAATTTTGGTATACTTGCTTCGTGTTTTCGAGCATGATTTGAAATGAAAGTAGGTAGTAATGTCGATGTTGTGAAGACAAGTTGAGTGTTGCACAACTATTTAAGTAATTAGGCAGCTGAAATAGGTGCAGACGACACAATATGGGACACACCAAACGATCAAGTGGGACCACTATTACAAACAGATATAACCCGAAGTTCACAGAAAGCTTTTACAATTCGACGGAACTTTACTATATTTTTTCAACATTACAGGAATGGTTCCTTGGGCAGAGGAAGTGTTTCAGAAGGAAAGTACTGAAAAACTGAGGATTTGTGTACCGGTACAGTTACATTGCAAACTCTGTAAGAGTTTATCCCCAAGTAATGCGATTCTTGCGGAAATAAGGACAACGGTTTCAGTAGGAACATTCGGTTTTTAATTCAGCCATCCCTAGGTGTTGTTGAAATATTTCACAGCAACTGTGACTGCAGGGGAGTTACGAAGAACAGGTGACTTCTTGCCTGCCCTGTGCTTGAATGAGTTATTTACGGTTAGTGAGGAAAGTGTTATAAAAGACTTAATTTTGCCTTTAATTTCATACTCGATATGAATGCGTTGGTAAAAGATGAATGACGTTGTAACTGATCAAGTGAATGTCTGCACATCTAGGGTTAACTCATAGTACTTACCTTTCGCCTAGAATGATCTTTTAGCTTTAGTTTAAGCTAGTTTAATGCACCTGAATTGAAATAGAATGAATATCAATACTCTGTATTAGTACATTTTATTATGTATAATATTGTTTCGCATACTAAAAGCAGGCAGGCTTCATAGCCTGAACCACGCTATGTAAAATAAGTCTATAATAATAATAATAATAATAATAATAATAATAATAATAATAATAATAATACCTTCTCCTATACCACCTAGTCGTAAGTTCCTCATATTATTTGTTATTTTTTCTCACTGAAATCATGTTTTTGTGTATGAAAATAAGTTGTTTTCAATTTGTATATCCCAGTTTTATTTTTCACATGAGTTTACTTTTGAAATTTCTCATTTCAGAACAATTATTTTTGCATTCATCTCTAGGTAAGAAAAATTAACTACAATAAATTGGTATTTTGTTGTTTTAAATTGTGCATTATTTCTTCCTCAAAACACAATATAATATATAGTTTATAGTGGTTTATATAATAATTTTTTTAAATCTTCTTAAATCAGTAAAAATGGTCTACCAAAGGGAATTTTAACCATGACCAGATAAAAAAAAAAGGTCAACGCAGAATTACAATGCAACTTACCACTTCAGATCGCCGTTTCCTTACCCACTTCCACATCTCTGCTTACAGCTTCGTTTTTAAGTTATCCTCGTGGCTTGTATCATACAGAACTTCGCAAACACGCACGGCTTCAATTAATCTTTCACCGGGCGAGTTGGCCGTGCGCGTTGAGGCGCGCGGCTGTGAGCTTGCATCCGGGAGATAGTAGGTTCGAATCCCACTATCGGCAGCCCTGAAGATGGTTTTCCGTGGTTTCCCATTTTCACACCAGGCAAATGCTGGGGCTGTAGCTTAATTAAGGCGACGGCCGCTGCCTTCCAACTCCTAGGCCTTTCCTATCCCATCGTCGCCATAAGACCTATCTGTGTCGGAGCGACGTAAAGCCCCTAGCAAAAGAAAAAAATTAATCTTTCTTCCGTTTCGAACTATAAAACACAATACGATCAACCAAAATCACCGTGAGCCTTGCAGGAAACTGCGGATGAGACTGTGGTCTAGTGCTGTGAAGAGGAGGCGGACCTCCTGTTGATTGAATCGGATAATACGATTACAGCGCTCCTCCGGAGACCTCCGGTAGTCCTCCGATTGAATTCACTGGCGGAAAATTCAAATGCTTAGATGTGGGCAATGTTGCAACGGTGATCTTAGGAGGAATTACAATTTAGATTTTAGTACTAATTCCACAGATGCATGTGTTCCCCTACGTTTGTCATTCAAATGATGTAGTCGTTTCAAGATCGCCGCATTATTTGTTACGTTATGAATAACAGATTTTGATCTGCTGACGTTCAGTTTGCAATAGGTGCAGGTGGATAGAATACTGTAGATTGAATATTGGCATATATTATACTGTTGCAAATGCGTTAACAATATTATTAATACTGGTAGTAAAATAGTTTAAGTGGTAATTATATTCCATTGCATGTAAACATGTATTATATACGATGTTCTTACATTAATTATACTCGTAGCTCATTTATTACGAAACAGTACATCCGGCTCCATGGCTAAATGGTTAGCGTGCTGGCCTTTGGTCACAGGGGTCCCGGGTTCGATTCCCGGCAGGTTCGGGAATTTTGACCTTAATTGGCTAATTTCGCTGGCGCTGGTACTGGGTGTATGTGTCGTCTTCATCATCATTTCATCCACATCACAACGCGCAGATCGCCTAAAGACGTCAAATCAAAGGACCTGCATCTAGTGAGCCGGACTTGTCCTCAGACACTCTCGGCACTAAAAGTCATACGCCATTTCAGTTTTTACTGAAGAGTACGAACTGATTGAAACTGGTTATATGCTGTACCGGGCTGAGTAGTTCAGACGGTAAGCGCTGGCCTTCTGAGCTCAAGCTTGCGGTTTCAATTCCGATTTTGCTCGGCGGTACCTGAAGGTGGTCAGGTGTACCGGCAGTAGCGGCGATTGGGAATTAGAAGTAGGGGGAAAAAATGTAAAGACAACAAAGTACCCCAGTTTGTGGGATATAGCGGGGGGGGGGGGTATATACGTTATACATTAAAACTGAAAAAAAAGCTACTAAATGGAATTTCGACAGAGAGGTAAAGATTCTCAGACTACCAACTTACCTGTGTTGATAATATTTATTTGAGATTTTGATTCAATACTATACAATAAAACTTTCACGAGAGGAACAATATTACACATGTATTACAATTAAATAGACGTACGGCGTGATTATATAATTAAAATCATTTAGTATTTGACTACAAACTTAAAAAAAAACTGACACTAAATAGACTGCCAGACTAACGAATGCACGCGTACCCTTCCTCACAGCACATACAAAGTCTCCACTACAGTACTCGCTGTGGCGCTATAGAAATCGGTTAACCGCATGAACGACTTTGTTGCGTATTTCCGCTAATAATTTCGTTATTAATTAAAGCAAATAATTAGCTGATAAGACAACAGGGCTTGTACAAATTGCTTGTTTTAATAATTCCTATAATACCTTGTTTCATCCAGCTAAAATGGAATACAAATGCAAAGTTTTCTCCACAAAGTAGGGGGCGACTGTCCCCTCTCGCCCCCCCCCCCAATCGCCGCTACTGTACCGGCACATGAAAGAACTCCTGTAGGACAAAATGTCGGCACCTTAACGTCACAGAAAACCACAGAAGTGGTTATGGGAGTACAATAATAATAATAATAATAATAATCCTTCCATCAATTTACCCTCCCGGGTTGGGTGTTCCCTCGGACCTATACCGCCTCAAGGACAGTGTCCTGGAGCGTGAGACTTTGGGTTTTGTTTTATGTCGCACCGACACAGATAAGTCTTATGGCGACGATGGGATAGGGAAGGTTTGGGAGTGGGAACGAAGCGGCCGTGGCCTTCAGTTAGGTACCATCCCGGCATTTTCCTGGAGGGGAAGTGGGAAACCACGGAAAACCATCTTCAAGGCTGCCGACAGTGGGATTCGATCCCACTATCTTCCGGATGAAAATGGGTTCGAACCCCACTGTCGGCAGCTCTGAAGATAGTTTTACGTCGTTTTCCATTTTCACGCCTAGAAATTACTCTCCTTAGCCGTTCCTATCACATCGTCGTCATAAGACGGCATGACGTAAAGCAAATTTTTACAAAAGTAATCGACAAATGAAACACGAACGATAAATGAGAATGTATATATTTCCTATATTCTCCTTCGTCATACTTATACAGCAGTATTTACTATGTCGCCAGCACATCCGTTGCGCACCACGGATGGAACGGCAAGCGAGGCACACATTCAGTACTGTTGCTCCGTCCTCCGCTCGCCCTCCGCTCGCGTGCCGAAGCACCGATTGGTTTCCCAGCAACAGTTTACTACCGGAGAATACCGGAGGGAGCGCTCACTCGCACTACCGATTGCAATCATAGGAGCAGCTGCTCCGTTCCCAGCTCTATTCGCAACAGTAGCTCCGAGTGTAAGGACTTAGTGGGCTGTAATTTCAAACTTACGTCCATGAATGTAGGCGCCCTATAAAAATCGTTACCTACATAAACAAAAATTGATCTATATCACCGATATTTCATACAATACCCCTTAACAAAGAACGTATAGTCATTCAGAATAATTAATGCATCCTCTCATTTGAATGGATGGAAATCATAACGGTATAAGTGACATTTTTTTTAAAATGAGTTAAGTGCAGGATGTAACTCCGGGAGGATGTATCCTTTCACCAGCAAAGAGATACAAGTCATAGCGGTAATATTCTGCGCACTAGTGATGGGTGGTATAACTACAAATAGCATGCTTTATATGAGTGTTGAAGTTGTTTAAATGCCTTTTTCTCTGAATGACCAAAATGCTACTTATACCGTTATGGTTTTCATCCATTCATTTGTTATCAAGAAAATGCAATTATATCGACATATAATACATACCCCATATACCTGTAGGTATAAACCCTGTAGATACAACAAACAATATATCTTAATAGGTTCAGTTGTTCCTCAGAAAAGTACAGGCCCTACCTGTGCAGAACTTACACAGTGGTTCGTTCATTATTATTATCATTATTATGGAAATATTCCCATTATATTGGCGCTAGAATACAGTAATTTCAAGTTAAATTTGAATTCGTTTTTAATTTCTGGACATATGTAAAACACGTGAAAGACGTGGCAGAAGTAAGGGATGATTATTTACGAGCGGAGGGAGGAGTTCAAGTGGTTCAAATCTGTAAATGCTGCTGTGTAAAACATGGCACAAACGACTCCTAACCATTGGTCTTGCGGTGTAGGTGGCAACGCGTCCGCCTGTCACCCGGCGGCCTCGGGTTCGATTCCCGGCCAGGTCAGTTTTTTAATTGTAAATTATTAATATCCCTGGCCTGGGGACTGGGTGTTTGTGTCATCCTTAACGTTCCTTTCCTCGCATTCAACACTTTACCCTACCGACATTTACATAATACACGCAGGTTTCCTCATATATGGTGCAAATAGGGGCAAAGGATCTTCATAGGTCGACGCCCCGAACAAATAGCATTAAAAAAAAGTTAAAGAAGGAGTGTAGTTTCGCGCAAAAACAGCGACGTCATGAATTCCTGTGAAAATGCTCGTTCATTCCTCCCGTATGAAGTTCACACTACGCGCTTGTCATTCAATGTTTTTTTTTCTTTGCTACTTGTTTTACGTCGCACCGACACAGATAGGTCTTATGCGACGATGGGATAGGAAAGGTCCAGGAAGTGGAAGGAAGCGGCCGTGGCTTTAATTAAGGTACAGTCGCGGCATTTGCCTGGAGTGAAAATGGGAAACCACGGAGAACCATCGTCAGGGCTGCCGACAGTGGGGCTCGAACCCATCATCTCCCGAATACCATCTTCAGGGTTGCCGGCAGTGGGGTTCGAATCCACTATCTCCCGGATGCAATCTCACAGCTGCGCGCCCCTAACCACACGGCCAACTCGCTTGGTCGTACCGACTGTAACAGCCTGCCTGTATATTGGTGGGAAGTAGCTGGGGTGTAAGATAACTTTCTTCTTTAGCATGCCATTCCTCTGGTTCATACATTTTCTGATATATCTGGTACGTAACACACTGGTTCATCATTGTATTCGAGCTATAAAATCCCTACTCTGAGCCACTGATTGGAATGAGTAGTGTGCATATTTAACGAAATAATGACAGAGGAGTGGTCACGGCAGTCTGCGACCTGGTTATTCCAGTTCTGGAACTTTGGACTCTTAGATCGGCACCGTAGTACTGTTCGTTGAAAGTGAGAAAGTGTGCGGTTTTTCATTTGATCGAGTATTTTATATGATAACATTGCTTTCAATCGCTACATTCCTATTGACGTTTTTGTAATGACCTATGTTGAATTCAGTTAGGAAAACCACCAAGTCAGTCTTTCTGAGAATCCCGTAGCGAAGCACGGGTACATCAGCTAGTAATAATAATAATAATAATAATAATAATAATAATAATAATAATATTGGCTTTACGTCCCAGTAACTACTTATAAGGTTTTCGGGGTCGCCGTGATGCCAGAATTTGGTTACGCGGGAGTTCTTTTACGTGTAATTAAATCTACCAACACGAGGCAGACGAATTTGAGCACCTTCAAATATCACCGGACTGAGCCAGAATCGAACCTGCGAAGTTGGGGTCAGAAAGCCAATGCCTCAAACGTCCGAGCCACTCAGCCCGGCATGCAATGATAATAGTATTAATTATTTCATAACGAAGTAATTTACAGTCACGGACAAGGCCTAAATTATAACATGTTTATATTTAAGAAAATACATAATTATGTTTGTACGTAAGAATGCTATGTGTAATATCGATAAATAGTTAAGTTATTAACTGAGGGGCCTAGTTTCGCACAATAGTAGCGACAAGTTTTAAATTCCTGAGAAAATGCTCTTCCATTTCTCCCCTACCAAGTTCACACTACGCGCTTGTCATTCAATCGGAGGTTCTGTTACATAATTATTATGTCTGTACGTAAGATTGCTAGGCCTATTTGTAATATCGCCAAATAACTGAAGTATTAACGGAGGGGCGTAGTTTTTCACATTAATAGCGACAAGTTATAAATTCCTGTACAAATGCTCGTTCATTGCTCCCGTGCCAAGTTCAAACTACGCGCTTGCAATTCAATCGGAGGTTCTTCGGAGGCAAACGATTGAAAGCGCCCGGAGCCTCCGCTCCGTAAACAACCGCTCCGTTAACAGCGCTACTGTGGTCCGCAGGGTCACCACGGGCAGCAACTGCGTCACGTCACCCTGCGCTCTAACGTGCGTGGGTCCAAACCACTATGAGTCTGCTTCACCTCACGGATCTGCGCCTCATTTCGCGGCAGGCGAAGGCCGTTGAAGAACAAGACGTTGAATATAGGTCTTTTGATTCAGTGATCCAAAGGGAGGACGCAGTCTACTACCCCGTAGAACAACAGGGCCTCTCACGGTGCATGCGCCCGTGCACTGCACGGCGGTAGGTGCAGGAGACGACTTCACTAGGTTGACCAGAGTGCAAACCCCCACTCCTCTTTCCCTACATATCTCACCCCCTGCGGGTGGGGGACGCACATGTAGAATACACCCGCGGTATCCCCTGCCTGTCGTAAGAGGCGACTAAAAGGGGCCCAAGGGGCTCTCAACTTGGGAGTGTGGATTGGCGACCACGGGGCCCTTATCTGAATCCTGGCATTGCTTCCACTTACTTGTGCCAGGCTCATCACTTTCGTTTATCCTGTCCGACCTCCCTTGGTCAACTCTTGTTCTTTTCCGACCCCGACGGTATTAGAACATTCGAGGCCTAGGGAGTCTTTCATTCACGCCCTTCGTGCCCCTTGCCTTTCTTTGTCCGTTACTTCATTTTCGGAAGTGACGGATCCCTTCTTTCTTCTTCTTTTTTCTCTCTCTCTCTACCCCCTGTGGGTGGGGAACGCCGACGTAAAATACACCCACGGTATCCCCTGCCTGTCGTGAGAGGCGACTAAAAGGGTCGACCAAGGGATGATTGAATTAGAATAATGAAACTGCTTTTGATTAGTACCATCACGCGGGGAACACCATGGGTCGCCTTTACTTGTGAATAGTGTCATTATATTAGGTACACAATAGGTTTGTGATTCGTAGCAGCAGTGTGTGTGGACTGTGGGTTTCCAGTACCCGTGAGTCGTACCCATGTGAGCAACACCACGTGTCTGGGCGTAGCCTGTGAGTTGTACCAATATATGAGCGACACCGTGGGTCTGCGTTGCCTGTGATTGGTACCCACTATGTGAGAAACACCACGGGAATACCGGCGCCCGTGATTAGTACACCTCGGTGAGGAACCTCATCGGTTTGCGTTGGCTGTGAGTGGCGCCATTGTGTGAGAAACACCATAGGTCTGCGTTACCTGTATGAGGTACAATACTTGTGTGTGCTACCATAATGTTTGGAACACCGTGAGTTTACGCTGCCTTTGATTAGTGCCGCAACTTGAGAAATACCATGGTTCTCCTTTACTAGAGATAAGTGCCATTATGCGGGATCGTTGACATAGATATTGGCCCATTTAGACAAGCATAATCGATTCAGGATTGGGCTTCGGAAGCAGTCCCTTGGTCAGTAATATTGTTTCTGGGAATGTGAGGCATTGCGCGTCTTATCCACTGATTGTTTTAAATTCATATTCCTCAGTTCATTCCTCATCATCACGTTTTGAATTCTGGTCAGTGGATGAACTTTTAAATTCTTTTTAAATTGCAATCGCATTTCGTCTCATTTCGTACCATAGGGGCCGATGACCTCGATGTTAGGCCCCTCTAAACAATCATCATCATCATCATCATCATCCTACATCTCTCTCACACGTTCGGCCTGTCACCGCCTTCTTCACCTTCCCCAATGATTTTCCCCTCGCTGGGAAATGTTTATGTGCGATGAGCGGAGACACTCAGTTGTATGGGACAATGTTACCGGTATTCAAAACTCGTCTTTCAATATAGTTTGAGCAGAGAAGTTACCTTCTCTAGCTCTTCTTTTCCTTTTTCTTTGCATATATACCAGTAATATCTGGAACAAGGGATCGGCTGACAGCAATTCTGAGAGCGTTCTTTAAATTACGATCAGAAATACTCGTACGCAATCTAGTTTTCGTACAAGTCAAATCAGAAAAAACAAAAACAAAAAACTTTGACATATGCATGTGGATCCAGACATAGAAATAAACTTAGCTGATTCTCGATGCAGCTTAGGAAAATCTTCCTTCGACAACTTTTCGTAGAATTCGAGCAAAGCCTTTGTATTGAAAAATAGATCTTTTTGATGATCACGTAATTATTGTCCCACAGATTAAGCATTTGTCTTGCGCCTATCTATTTCACCGATAAACAAGCCGTCGACCACCGAACGCTTCGTCGCTCTCAGCACACTACACCATCCGAGACGAGCCGAGTCGGACCGATGCACAGTGCACGGAGCCCTTGTGCCTCGGTTTGCACGCGTGAGATTTTGGGAGTTTGAGAGGCCCTGCCGTAGAATTTCATAATACAGTCCTCTTACTTCTTCCGGTCTTCCATCGCATAAGCTAATTCGTAAAATCAGAGCATCTGTAATGTTACTAAGAAATCTTAATCCGCCTGAATTGTGCATCCCAAGAATACCGTTAATCCCAACGGAATCTCAGTTACAGTTTAAAAGAATATAGTTCCCTCTTAAGGTGTGCTTTGCATGTCGCATGCTCCGGAGTTAGCTCTGCCAGTAGCCTCGTCATCTTAACTGTCGAATGGCGGCCGAAGAGAATCCGCGCTCCCGCGGCTGTACCCTCCGAAGGGAGACTGCGACGCCACAAGGCAGACCGCGGCCTCGCAGCAAGGAAGATCCGTGAGAGGCCAAGGCACGGGACCGAGCTCGGATCCAGCGTTGAAGTGACGACGGATGCCAAGGCAGTATCCCAAGCGTTGTTTATAAAGATGTACTGCGATTAATGAAACTCAATTTTTTCGGTGAGTTTTTGTACTTCAGTATTTTCAGGTAACGTCTTAGCGGAGTACTGAGGAAGAATAGTTTAAATTACGAAATTTACGTGAACAAAGCCGCGAGTAACAGCTAGTACATAATATGGCGGGTTATGCACTGGCTGATGACCTAAAATACTCCAGAGCTCTTAGTAAAAGTCAGCTCTTAGTCAGCAAACATAAGTAGAAACAAAATGTTTTCTGTGTGCTCTGTGAATAATAAGCTGCTTGACACAAATTGATAAATAACTAAATAAATAAATAAATAATAAATAAATAAATAAATAAATAAATACATGAAGCTAGCTCATAATTCTACGTATCGGTCGATAACGTGATCGTTGCCTCATAACACCAGTTTTATGTAGAATCTGACTTGACTTTTAAAAAACCCTTATGCATGGGCAGAGATTCCGACTGCTAGTGCCTTGTCGGGAAGCCAGTGACAATGTCACTCGGCCATCACGCCCCGCTCAAAAACCATCCCCGCTCAGGACCTTGGAGGAGGAGTGGATGCTAAAGGTTACCACAGTTCGTAACTTCCATACTAAATAGTCCTTTCCCAGGGAATCAACCAGGCTGATACTCATTTCTCTTCTAAATTGAAGGGGAATAAATGTTCGCTGAAATTCAAGCTACACCTTCCAAAAATGATCAAGGATGATGATAGTCTCTCCTTAGCCGAGACGTAAAGATGTGCTTGTTGTATCTGAAAGGATGTGGGTTCGATTTCCCGTCGCCTTTGCTGGCGAGACACTGTTATGTATTTTGGTATGGCCTAGAACAAATTTGTTACTTTCATTGACATATCTTATCCTTGGCTTTATCAGTATGAAAGTGAGTCAAGTATGAGCGATACTAGTAATGCCATTGCTTATGCAATTGGTCCCTGTTATGAATGCTGTGGAAATGTTGCTCATAGGATTGATTCCTGCGTACATTTCAGTAGGCTTGACGATAATGCGTAACAGCAACTTTTGGCTCTGTGAGGAAAGCAACAGGAAACTACCTCGCTCATTTACCTAGTAGACCTCTTCAGTGCTGTATAGGCCATCTCAGGCAGCTGTAGCGGAGCTGTTGAGGTTCCAGCCACTCTTCGAGCTGAGTATTCAGCATATGTACACTTGATACAAGATATGGAAATACCCATATACATTCCCTTCCCAGCGAGCTCTCCAGGTCCGTATGCCTCTTGCGAAATGGAAGATTCATTTCTAAATTCGACTTCATGACGGGAAATCGAACCCATATCCTTTCAGATAAACCGAAACTAACCCCATTAACACTACAGCCCTTAAGGGCCTTGGTCTAGGAAGCGACCGCTGCTCAGCCCGAAGGCCTGCGGATTTCAGATAAACCAAGCACATCTTTACGCCTCGGCTAGTGATCCTCTATCATCCTTTATCATTTTTTGGAGTGTGTAGCTTGAATTTCAGTCAGTGGGAATTTAAAGTGAATGCTGGGCCAGTTTTACTAACTTTCAGTGGTCGATGACCTATTAGATAATATAAAACATCATCTTATTGCTAATTTTTGGCATTTAGTAACTAAATCTTAAGTAGAATAGGTGTATCTGAAGACTGCGTGGTCAAGATTAATCTAAGCGGTTAGGATTAGTATACAGAGAGCGCTATGGTTTATTCGCTGCTAATTAAAGTTTATCTTGCAATTGTTTACATGAAACGTATAGAAGTTCAGGACATTTTTATTTTAATTTTAAACGTTTTATTTTCTGACCGGGAATACCATATGGCGTTGATCTAGTGAAGACTTGTGAGGGATATGAGTACAGGTTTGCAAATGGGTGTGTGCTGTTATACATCCGTACTTCCCACAATCCTGTAAGTTTTAACAGGTGTCAAGGAATTGGCTAGTTCCGCCCTTGTACAGTTCCGCATTGATAAAGTATAGCAACGCTCCAAGAGACGAGTTTTTTTTTTTAACGCAGAATTGTGAATGATGTAATTGAGCGACCTCGTTTTATTTACGACGGTCGATTTTTGAGTTAGTTTTGGGAGTAGTGTTTGGCATCGTTTCTCTTTGAGCAGTTTAATTGAGCCTGTATCTTTCTGATTTCCTGATCCTCGCGTGCTCTAGGGTGTGGAATCCAATTTCTGCGTACCCAAATGGCATTTGAAGGTGCTTAAATGTGTGGTTGTGTCTTGATTGCGAACAAGGCAAAAACCGTCCAGATTCCGAACAACTAAATATACCCTGTCCAGATTGCGAACAAGAGATTAGTGGTGGCGTGAGATACATAAAATAGATACAATTTTCAAAACAATCTCATATATAATTTTTGCTTTGCTAGTAGTATTAGGCAGACATTAACTGATTCATGGGGATGTTTTAGATAACCTAACCATATTTTTAAAACTATTTTTCTTATTGAAAATGTTTAATAATTTAGTTTGAGGTAATCTTACCATTTAGAAGATCTTTTTTATTGTATAACATAACTAGAGGGGTAGTTGTTTATGGTGGATTAGTGAGAATTGTATTATTAATAGGTTATTATTATTATTATTATTATTATTATTATTATTATTATTATTATTATTATTTTACGTCGCACCGACACAGATAGGTCTTGTGGCGACGATGGAATAAGAAAGGGCTAAGAGTTCAAAGGAAGCGACCGTGGCCTTAATTAAGGTACAGCCCCAGCATTTGCCTGGTGTGAAAATGGGGAAACCACGGAAAACCATCTTCAGGGCTGCCGACAGTGTGATTCGAACCCACTATCTCCCGGATGCAAGCTCACAGCCGCGCGTCCCTAACCGCACGGCCAACTCGCCCGGTATTATTATTATTATTATTATTATTATTATTATTATTATTGAGCCTCCGTGGCTCAGACGGCAGCGCATCGGCCTCTCGCCGCTGCACAGTGGGTCAAAATCGAAATCTAGGGGGACAAAATTATTTTTACGTTTTAGTCATGAATTTAGAGTGAAAGCAACGTTTATAATTTGTTTACTTCATAATAAACATCAGTTAAGACCTCTTTTAAGCTACATCTACGTCTACACATGCAAGAAATTGTCTATGACTAGGAGTTGGATAGAGCCTAAACTACAAAAAACTACAATGGATTGTACTCAATTTACCTTTAATTTGGAAGACTGCAATTGTGGATAATTGCAGACAGCACTTCAGTCACTATCACTAATCACTCGATGACCCTGACCTTGATGACTCATCACATGTGTCATCTAAAGGATCATCGTCATTCACTGCCTCATGCTGTTCATGATGAGCCGGTACATCTGTTTCTTTCAGGAGTAGTAATACTTCACTGGATAATCTTCTCGTTTTGTGTTGAATTTTGGTTTAATGAGATATTACTGGGTCCGAAGATATCAGCAGCATATGTAATATGTCCTCATTTGTATGTTTTCGTGAGGATTTCGTAGAATGTCCAAATCTGTATTTTCTCAAATATTTGTTACGTGTTCCTTGGGCTTCTTCTGACAATTGCTCGATAGGTATAATACAAAAATTAAATTATATCTGCACCATGAATTAATACTTTATGCACAGTGACTGGCATATAATACCCTGGATGCAGATTTAGATACAATTTTGCTGTATCCTGGGTGTAGGTTTTAAAAGCGGGTGTATTTATAGGGAACTGACAAGAAACAGCACACAAAATTGTAGAAAAACGTCTGATTAGCTCTTCAATTATACCCGTAATTTTGGATGACAAGACTGGATCCTAAAAGAAAACGGTGAGCAGTCTTACCATCATTCGAATTTCCGACGCCTCCAGATCTTGGTATGTCAACATGCAGACCCATTTCTGATCGAAATTTATTTTGTATTTCTTTCTTTCTGTTTCCTATTTTGTCTTATATTCATCCCCTCTTGCTTGCCATTTCTTAATTTGTATTTTGTAAAATATATGTAGCAGGCATTAAAAAAACCGATCCAACAATTTATCCAAATTTATAGCTCTCTTCAGGACAAACTGTTTTCTCTGGGACCAGCACCACACACATAACACCTCTGTGCTGATGAACCTGTAATAGAATTGCAGACTTTTCCATCCACCATGGTCAGCAATAGAGTTTGATTAATAAATACGTATTGATCATCAATTTCTATTTTACTTGGTTGGAAGGACGTTATTTCAGTTTCAACTAATTGAACCTCTCGCCTAGTCAATTCTACAGTCTCCTTTTCAAACAATAATTTAAGAGGTCTGCAAAATCGTGTCGAAGAAGTTCGTGGGCTCTGCCATAAAATTTTCTTTTCATTGTTGCTTTCTACATTTAAAGAATACATTTGTAATGGAACAACTTAAACTACAAAAGTATCAGTGTCACTGCCGTCATCATCTGTAACTTTCTGCTGATACTATGTCCGCTTGAACCATCACACCTCCATTTTAATATAATATGAACTGTATCATTGGTAGAAATAGACTGTTTCAAAACATCATCTTGAACTACTGGAAGGCGCTCAATTGTATGGTCGACCAGTGATTGGAATGTTATTGTGGCTGATGTTTCTGTTATTGTTATTGATTCACTTGGTGGATAGCATTTCTGTTTTGTTTCTCTAATGAGGTGGGAAAATATTACAGTTCCTATTTTTGCATTCAAGTCGCATATTCATATATTGGCTTTTGCTGTAATTATCTACAAGGAATGATAGAGCCTCTTCACCGGTAAGTGGTACAGGTTTTACAGCTGGTGATATATAGGATTTTTAAATTTTAGCATCTCTGTGTGGAGACTTAAGAGTTTCTTTAACCATTTTTGCAGCATTTCGTTTTCCAGACATGTACAATGATACTTGTGTGGCATGAATAAGTTCTTGTTCTGAATGTGCAGAGAGTAGCGGTTGAATTTTTAGTTTCTTTGATATTTCACTACTTTCATGAAAAAGCTTTCTAGGCCTTCCGACTTTCGATGCGGATGGAGTAGGAGGATTTAAATTTTCTGTTAATTTAGAATCATACACAATTTTCGAAAATGTTATCTTCTCTTTTAACCAATCAGAATAATTTGAAATGAATTTTGCATTACTTCTATGAACCTGCTTCCACAGCCTGGTAAAATTATCAACAAAATCCTTTAAATCTCCTTGTAGGCATTCAGTTATCTCTTCAGAACAATTGTCTTACCCCTAATTTACTTTTGACAAAGTCACAAAGTTCCACTTTTGACACAATCTTCGAACCCAGTGCTTCAACCAGTTGTAAACGTGTGAGAACTGGTTGCGCGGCATCTTCTAAAACGTAAAATAACTAAGTAAGTTGCAAAAAGATGCAAAAATTCTTATAACAGGCGTAAACTACAAGACATTATCTAAATTTTAACATTAAGTAGACAGTGACGCAGAGTGACGCGACATACTAAAACTCTAAGTGAAAATATTATTATAAAAATAATAGTTAAATATTACATGATGCAAATATAGCTAAAATTACGTTACAATTACGCCCATTAATAACTGAAACCCGCTACAAATGTAAAGATCATACCTTCAGCTGCATGTTCCATCTTAAAGCATCACACTAACCTCAAAGACAACCAAACCACAGCCACTTACATTCACTCTCCAATTCAGACTGCGAGATACGCACGCACAGCGCAGGAGATAAGATGAGATTCCAGCTCGAACAGTGGTGACAGATTTACACTAAGATGCGTTTATATTCCAGGATAGTGCGGGGCAATTATATGAGAATGCTGTAAAAGTAATAAATTTTGATTTTTTAATTATGAAAAAAATAATTTTGTCCTAGATTTCGTGGTTCAAATCCCGGTGACTCCATGTGAGATTTGTGCTGGGCAAAGCGGAGGCGGGACAGGTTTTTCTCCGGGTACTCCGGTTTTCCCTGTCATCTTTCATTCCAGCAACACTCTCCATTATCATTTCATTATCATTAATTAATAAATCACCTTGGGAGTGGCGACCCCATTGTAATAACAGCCTATATATGTTTCATTCATTACATCCCTGACCCGGTCAATGACTGGAAAACAGGTTGTAAGTTTTCATTATTATTATTATTATTATTATTATTATTATTCAAAATAATACATAAGAAGTGAAATAGTTGTGTTTATTTGGAAACAACTGGTTTTTTTCTTACATGCATTTAACTTTTCTTGTGTATTCCCCGGTATTTCAATTGTGTGTACCAGAACGTGGTGTATCAACTGAGGGTTAATTTTTCTGGCCGCTTTCTTTGACAGACCTGGTTTGTGAAAAAATTCAAATATCTCTGGTAATCATTAAAGGGGCTTTCTAAAGAACTTCAGAAGACTGTAGGTGCCTCTAGTGATGCATACTGCTGCCACAATCCACCTAGATAAGCAGCGTGACATATATAAAATGATATATTCTTGTTCATTATATTCTCGCTTAAGCGTCTGTACTTTTATGCCTGGCCACAATCTCGACTCATTATGTGTGTCGAACCCAAATCATCCCCTTCAGGTACCCACTTGATCGCATTATGGACTCATTAATGTGTGTCAAACCCAAATCATCCCCTTCATGTACCCAGTTGTTCGCTATCTGGACGACACCAAATGTGTGAGCTCTACATCAATACACTTGCTTGTTCAGAAACTTGTTTATTGGCAACCTTTCAGCACCCTGTATCTCTTAAGACTATTATTGGGAAAGAGATACTAAGCCACGAGGTAATGATTCTATATGAGTCCTCAATACGAAAGCTGGTTGTATTCCCAACAGCTCCATCATCAGCTGTCTTAGACAGCCTAGGCATCACTAATGGGGTTTGAAGTAAGGAACTGAGAAGTGAAGTAGGTTCCTGTTGCTTTCCTTATTGAGACAGAAAGAGCTATTTCATACCTATCTTCCAAGCTCATTGAGTTTTACACAGATACTAACACTGCAACGTACCCTTTCGTTCCATTCATTACAAAGATTGCCTGCATAAGGAATGACGTTACTAGCGTTCTCGTATCTGTCACTTTCATACTATCGAATCGGAATGAGGAGATGGAGGTCAAGTTAAGAGTGTACTCATAAAGGCGGATGAATGAAATCATGATCGTCAACGGCATAGGATGCAAAAGGAAAGGGACCAACGACTTTTTCTTCAGCGTCTGTCCCTACTGGTGACGGGGTCCGCTACGTGGATTCGTTGTCTCCATTTAGTTCTGTCCTGGGTCATGTGGGGGTGGAGATTGATGCTCTTCAGATCTTTGTAAAGAGTATCAGCCCATCGCTGTTTTGGTCGTCCTTTTGGTTTTCTACCGACGACTTCTAACATGTACTCCCGACGACTTCTAACATGTAACCCATCTTCGCGATAGTATCCTCCCCTGCCCTTAGTACATGCCAAAAATTCGTAGACCTCTCGCGGATTTTGTTTTGAATCGCTGCAACGTCAGATTTCTCCCTTGTGGTTTCATTAGAGATGCGATCCAGTTTAGTGACGTCAACTATCCATCTCAGCATCATCGTCTCCATGACGCCCAGTCGACGTTCTGTCTCAAGTTGTAGTCGGTCAGCATTCGCAACCATACAGTGCAATAGGTCGGATAACAGTACGATAGGTTTTTGGTTTGAGATCATCTTTCATCCTCCGGTCGCAAGTGGCGCCGGTCGTTGTGCGTCATTTAATCCAGCCTGCCGTTATCGTTGCATTGACCTCTTTGACAAGTCGGCCATCATCAGTGATCGTGGAGCCAAGATACTGGAATCTTGCCACTCGCGGCAGGTCTTTACCGACTACCTGAATGGTCGCTTCCGATTGCTTATGGATCTGACGTCATATATTCAGTCGTATTTTTTATTGCTGCTTGTTATTTAAAGGGGCATACTATCTAGGCCAACGGTCCCTTTGATTTATTGAGGTGCGGCAGTATTGCGCCAGCCGATCGCTTCATTCTTGGGTTTGCCTTTGCAGATCAACCTGGATCTCAGAGGCCAATATGTCATAATCAGCGTAGAGAAGTGTTCTTGATAAAGGGCAGTGCAGGTCTGCTCTTACAGTCTCTCTCAATAGAATGAACAAGAGCGGCGACAGCGCCGACCCTTGGTGAACGCCGATAATGATGGGAAAGTCACTGGATGCTCCTGCGGCGGCCTAAAATTAGCTCCTTGGGTCTACTTAAAGCAGCTGTATCCAATTGGCAAGGCATTCTGTTAATGCCATGCTCTCGCAGTGCTAGCCATATGAGGTCATGCGGTACGCGATCAATGGCCTTCTCAAGGTCCAGGAAGGTGAGATGAATTGGCTTGTTGTTCTCACTACTTTTTTAACCAAGAGCCGTGCACCATGGATTACATAGGTTGTGCCACAATTCTTCATAAATCCAGCTTAGTTTTTTGAAAAGCTCGGCGATCTCACGAATCCTTCTACCAAGAACACGTTCGAAAACCTCCATTGCATGACTCAAAAGTCAGATTGGGCGGTAACCAGCACATTCAGATGGGCTCTTCTTTTTTTGAAAATGGGTATGGTGATGCTCCGTTGTCAGTCTTTTGGTGTTCGAACTTTTTTAATGATCTGCTTGAAGAGTCGGTTCTAATCATTATGCCGCATCCCACTGTTGAGAGTACCAGAGCTCTATTGGAAGATTGTCCGGGTCAGTAGCTTTCCGCAGCTTCATTGTCTTTCAAAGTAGCCTTGACCTATTCGATGTCTGTCTGTGGCAGGTCCTTCCACAACTGGAGTGACCATTGTATCAAACGCGCAAAATAGCATCCCGAGTATCCGCTGCTCTTTGGTGGAGGCTTCTATTGTTAAATATTCTGGAGTTCGGATCTTCGGGTGTGGAGTGCTCGAGAATTTGAATGAATTAAATATTATACTGAAAGGAGGATTGGAACTTGAAATGTTAGGATCTTACTACAGAGTGGGAAGCTGGAAATCTAACAATTGGGATAAGAAGACTTGCAGCAGATGTTCGTGATATATCGGATGTAAGATGGCCCAAGGTAGGAGACTTTTGGAGTTATGATTATTGGATAATGCACTCAGGAACAGCAGAACGAGAATTCGGAGGAGTAGGTATAATTCTTAGTAAAGTATTAGGAAAGAGAGTGAAAAGGTAAGTGCAGCACAATGAAAGAGTAATTCTGTTAAAGATTGATGCTAGACCAAAGGACACAGTAATTGTGCAAGTTTATATGCCAACCACAGATGATGATAAAATAGAAAAGATCTATGGAAAGTTCAACAAATGGATTTGGTCAATGAAGAGCAAAGGAAATCTAATCATTCTAGGAGATTGGAATGCAATTTTTGGAGAGGGAAGAGAAAGTATTGTTGGAACACCGAGACTTTGAAAAAAAATGATAAAGGAGATATGTTCGTAGAATTTTGTACTAGAAGTAATTTAATTGTAACAGACACCCTATTTGAGCACCACTGCAGAAGACGGTACGTGTGGAAAGCACTTAAGTGACACGTAGAGCACAAATATGCTTTATTATTGTAAGAGTGAGTTTTAGGAACCAAGTAAAGGACAGTAGAAGTTATGACAGTGATCACAGCGTAGTAATGAAGCACTGCAATTTGAGGTATAAGAAACCATAAAACGGAGAAATTACATTGGCAGCTAGCGAAACTGAAGGAAGAGGTACCACGAGATTTGTTATGCGGAGAGGGGAAACGAGAACATAGATAATATTAAACCTGATAAAGACGAAAGTGAAGATAAATGGACCCGCATAAACGAAAGTATCATGAACACTGCTGAAGATGTTTAAGGGAAAATAAAATCAGAAACAAAGTAGGGATATGTAATGCCGTTATTCAGATGATAAAGGTGACAATTCGAGAACTCGGAAGATAATATAAGACGTAACGGAATGCGATTACCAAACAGGCCAGGAAATACAAAGATAAGGTTTTGAAAGAAAAATGCAAAGACGTTGATAGACAAAGCATAAGGAACGATAAAATCACTCCATGGAGAAAAAGAGATGAAGTCAAAGAGCATTGTAAACAGAGATATATTTACTGCTTGACGACGGAAACGTGGCTGAGCAGTGGAAATAATATTAAGAATATTCGTATGCAGCAAGACTTACGGGAATATACAATGGAAGAAGAGAGTAAAGTAGAACAAGGTGACATAGGAGAGTCCATTACAATGGATGAATTTGTAAAAACATTAAAAGGCCTAGCGAAAAGAGCATCGGGAACGGATGACAAACCAGAAGAACTCTTGAAAAGAAGTGGGGATAAGGTGAAAATGGATCTTTAATCTTATGAATGACATCTATGATACAGGAGAGCTACCTTCCGATTTTGTGAAATTAATTGTTTCGATATCTAAAAAATCAATGCCCGATTCTCCCTACACTATAGAACATTAAGTCTTGTATCACATCAACCGTTGTTAATAGAATTGTCCTGGATCGCATCGAAGGGAAAATGGAAGAACTTTGACAGAAGACCAATTCGGGTACAGGAAAAAGGTTGGTACCATTTATTAAAAGCTAGGAGTAAGCAAAGGGTTTTACATGTTAAGGTTTCTTTTGGTACCAGATATCATAGTCTGAGTTTTGTACTCTACGCATAGTCACTCAGTTGGCGTAAGTCAAAATTTACTTTGCCATGCCTACATGTGTATCTTGTGGATAAGAGTGATAATAAATCTGAAGATGATCTGCATGGATGTGATACTACATTTCAGTGCATCTCCTATATCATTCGCACGAGTCCAAAACCGATCTCTGCGGGTCGCCAATTGATTTATGTCATCAACGTCCTAAAACTTAAGCTAACTAATCATTAAATTCTGACAGTGGAATGAACTTGAACAAAGCTTTCAAAGTACACTATGCAATTAGATATCAAGCTCATGTTAAATAATTTTATACACTGAGTGGCCAAACGTCACGGTAAGGTATGTCCCTTTAGAAAATATGCCGTGTATGACCTCTGAGCGTTGCGGCTATCTGCGGCGTACCTGGGCAGTCTGTCACAGACATTAGTTTCTTGAGGATGGCAACACGTCGCGAGTTAATCGACTTTGAACGTGGAATGATCATCGGCGCACGGAGCAAGGGTCATAATATTGCGGAGATTACACGCGAATTCGGTTTTCCGACGTCAACAGTGTCGAGGGAGGATCTTCAGTATCTCAGAGGAAATGTTACCACCAGCGTGAACCGCCCCACGGGAAGACCAGAGATGTTTAACGAACGGACATCACGTCGCCTCCGCAGAACCATACTGGGCGCTTGACGGGCTACTGTGAGTCAGATCACCGCCCAGTTGAATGTTGGGAGTCAGGAACTCATTTCTATCAGGACTGTAAGGAGGCAACTGCACTGCATAGGCTTCACTAGCTGACGACCCTTAGCTGACACCTCGACACAGACCTCAACGACGTGCATGGGCCTGCGAACACCAGCAATGGACCATGGAGCAGTGGCAGCGTGTGATATGGTCCGATGAATCCCGGTTCAAGTTGTATCGAGCTGATGAACGCGTAAGAGTGTGGCGTATGCTCCATGAAGCTATAGATCATGCATGTCAACAAGGTTGTGTCCAGGCTCGAGGTGGCTCAGTTCTGCTATGGGCGGCGTTGTCATGGTCGCAATTAGGCCCCACTGTCCGGCTGCAGGGAGCCTTGATAGGTGCACGTTGTGTGGACATCTTTCAGACCATCTGCATCCCTTTCTGGCCCTAGAGTACCCCGATGGAGATGCCATGCTTCAACAGTGCAGTGCGCCATGTCACCGCTGTGGTGGTACGCATGTTGTTGGAGGAGCACTCCAGTGAAGTTACGACCATGGACTGGCTCTCCAGATTTCCCGATCTTAATCCAGTCGAGAATTTATGGGTTGCTGTTGGTGCTGGTGTACGCTCCATGAATCCCGCACCAACTGCACAAGACCAATTGTGGGTAGCATTGCAAGATGCGTTGGTCCAGATCCCTCCAGAACGATTTCGACACCTTGTAGAGTCGTTGCCTCGCCGTATTGCTGCCGTTTTGAGGGCTCGCGGAGGAGCAACTGGTCATTAACATTACATTCAGTGTCTTCCTTTGACTTTTGGCCACCAAGTGTATTTTGCTACAAATACCAGTGAGAACAACCTTTCATGCCCATCTGCGTGTGAGAAATAAGAGTACCGGGCGAGTTGGCCATGCGCGTAGAGGCGCGCGGCTGTGAGCTTGCATCCGGGAGATAGTAGGTTCGAATCCCACTATCGGCAGCCCTGAAGATGGTTTTCCGTGGTTTCCCATTTTTACACCAGGTAAATGCTGGGGCTGTACCTTCATTAAGGCCACGGCCGCTTCCTTCCAACTCCTAGGTCTTTCCTATCCTATCGTCGCCATAAGACCTATCTGTGTCGGTGCGACGTAAAGCCCCTAGCAAAAAAAAAAAAAAAAAGAAAAAGAAATAAGAGTTGGTAACGAACACGGTTAACATACAGCTTATGCAATATTTTCCACAATTTTATAGGGTAAAATTTGTAGTTGGTCAAGTCAGTTCACCAGAGGATCTAACGACACTAAGGAAAGCTCCTGACTTCAAAAACAAGCAGCACAGTTTGGAACTATTTATCGCTCCGGAAGCCTTTTCATTGACCACCAGCCTGGTTAACATCAAAGGGACCGCTTGGGACTTGAGGTGACTCGCATTATTAGTTGTTGAAAGTTTTGTGTAGTGCTGTACATAAGTTCCACATATCATTTCATCAAGGTTAACTTCCAAATCTATCTTTGTACTGTACATTCACAACCATCCATGTTCCAAAACCTAGCTGGTGTACTGTTTTAACATTGGTCAACCAACCCTTCCTCTGTAACATGAACGTCAAATTATAACAATCTTTAGAACTTTCACTCACCCCCTATCCCTTCCTTTTGTAACATAATTTGAAAGCTCCATCTAAGATCAATTTATATGTTTTTTAATGTTCACAAGTACAAGATGAAAATAAATAGACCCAAAACCAAAGTTATTAGACTGCAGTCGAACGAAGTCAAGTGATAGGAGAAAGTTTAAGAAATGAAGTCTTAAAGGAAGTGGATGGATATTGTTACCTGGGTAGTAAAATAACTAACGATAACAGAAGAAAGGATGGCATAAAATGCATTCTAGCAAAGCAAGGAAGGCCTTTCTTAAGAAAAAAATATTTGCTCACTTCGAACGTTGATATTAGAAAGGTGTTTTTGAAGATTTTCGTCTGGAGTGTGGTGTTGCATAGAAGTGAAACATGGACCATAACTAGCTTACAAGGTACCTTCAATCAATGTTAAGAAAACTTGAAACTGATTCATATACTATCTGAAAGAGCACACTGAAATATGTAAAACATGAAATTTTACATCCTATTGTGCATGTATCTACGAATTGTAGGGATGTGCGGGTTGGGATCTTCAGTGTCCAATCGGAGTGAAGTTCTTTTGAACTGTTGGTGTGATGTTATAGGAAGCGGGCAAAAGTGAGAGCACTATGAGTTCAGTGAACCTTGTGAAAATTGTACGCTTGTTAAAGTACGTATTCATTTCTTTTAAATCATAATGCAGTAATCACAAAACATGTAATTAAAGACAAAATTAAGTACTAACTTGCGGTTGTGTTGTAATTTCACTAGGGATAAAAATATTCAAGATAAACATTTAAAAACTGTATTGATTTTGTTCTGATTAAACGTTGGCAGTTATGTTTAATTTCCTTCAGCATACTCAATCTCCTGTGAATGATAATGGAAACTAAGAAAAAAGAATGTTCGAAACACAATAGCTTCTTGCACCAGCAACATTTGAGTAAAGAAAGCTGATCACAGTTTTATTGTCCTCCATAAGGAATTCGCGAGTACCAGTTCCTTTCCGAATACAATAGTCTTGTGCTACAGTATTTAAAGAAATGCATGTCTGACGGTTGTAATTCAGAAGTTGTTTCTGCTGGAATGATTTGCACTGCGCCGAGGAATCCGACTAGTGTTGGATGGACCAGTGTGAGGTAAAAATGTCAACTCCAGAAATATACGGTTAATTGTCATGTTTCCAAATTTCGATCCCTGCAGAACTAAATGAGGGACTTTAAACATACCCTGCTGGACAGTTAGACTTGGTGGCTTTGATTCCTGCAGCACGATAAACAGGGAAGGAAACGTCCCATACATGGTACAGTTCATTCGCATCATTGTGAATGAATGTCTGTGCGCTTTGTGATTGTGTAACACCACATACTATCTTCGTAACCCGGCGATCAAGTGTTCTCCCGGAATGTGACAAATTGGGTATTTATTCGTGATCCTATGTGAAAATGTTAGTTGAAATTCCATAACCACGTTGCACTTGCTGACAAAGGTAAATCAAGTGATTTGGTTTCTTAGCGGGCCCATTTTTGTAAGTTGATATCGTGTACTATCAAGTTGTTATCGCGAGCTTCGATAAATTTCGTAAACGCTAACTCGTACAACTGCTCATATTTGTCTGTGACTAGAAGATGACTTGCCAATATAATCCGCTTTTTCAATATCTTCCTTAAAACGGTGCAACTGCGTCTCGTGCTTCAATCGAGGATATTTGTTTTTCATGGAGTTTCATGATAAGTGAGGAAATGTTTGCTTTGGCTTCCGCTTCTTTGCACTCAACCAAGTGTTCTTTTTTTCTTCCAGTGACCATTCTACTCTGTTTTTCCGGGCTCCGTGGACCTTCTGATGTTGATTCCTGTTTTGATAAAGGTGAAGTAGATTCTTCTGATGGAGATTCGTATTCGTCGGGCACTAACACTGTTTCAGATACTGATTCGTATTCAATAATATCTCATATCTGTCATTAATATCTAAAGCCTGCGTGTATATGCTTTATCAGACTCTAATGTTTGTTTGTCCAACCCTTGTCCCGTTTTTCCTACGGGGTCGGGTCTGAGGTGAGATGAATTTGTCGTGGCGGTTTTTTATGACCGGATGCCCTTCCTGACGTCAACCTCATCAGAGGAGTTAATGAGAGATGAAATGAATGACGTGATATATGATAGTAGGGAGAGGGTGAAACCCGGTGCCGGCACATAGCCTACTCCTGTCGAATAGCACCAAGGGGTCTGCTCAAGGCTGAACGTCCCCATCCGACGGACGAATCACCATCAACAGCGTCATATGCCCTCACTCCATATGAGCACTGCTGAGAGGTTTGGAATTTAATCCAGGCTTTTGGCACGCAATCTAGTGATTAGAAATACTGAAACATTGTCTCATCTTCTTTGGTTAAAAAGTGACTATACAACGCATTCAGTACATTAAGAGAGCTCATTTTTATAGGTAGAAGCATACTTCGGAACGACAAGTACACAACTCACAGTGCCAAGTCCACTGCACTTACAGCTCTCTCTCTCTCTCTCTCTCTCTCTCTCTCTCTCTTGTTTCTCCTTGCATCGCGCTAGCAGTTCAAAAGAACTTCTCTCCGATTGGACACTGACGATCTCCACCCGCACATCTTTACCGCCCTGTAACTTGTAGATATATGCACAATAGAATGTACTTTTCGAAGGTTTTACATATTTCAGTGTGCTCTTTCGGATGGTGTATAAATCGGTTTCTAGTTTTCTTAACATTGATCGATAGTCCCTTGTCAGAATGAAAGAGCATAGAGGTTTTTGGAATGTGGTGTTACAGAAGAATGTTGGTGAGATGTATATATCGAATCACGAATGAAGAGATCATCGTCATCATTATCATCGTCGTATTCTACAGGCTAAGCCCTGTCGCCGCAGCCATAGATGTCTGTCTTGAGCCAGTCTTTTCAACTCAGCATATAGGTCTTGCAATTCATCCTCAGATGCAGGTTCTTGAAATATGGCACTCTAGGTTGTCCTCTTCCTCTTTTCCCGGCAGTTCTTCCTTAAGTGATCTTACGAAGGCACTCCTCATGCCAGAATGTGACCAATAAATTTAATTTTCCGTAACGGTAAACCACTGTACAAGCAAATTCCCAAGATGAGCAGTTATGAATAGAAACTTGAACGAAACTGTAAATGAAGAGGCACTGAATCGAATCGGTGAGAGGAGATCGAATTGGCAAAATTTGACGAGAAGATGGGACATATCTTAAGACACCTAGGACTTGTTCAGTTGGTTTTTGAGGGAATTTTAGGCTGTTAAAAACGGTAGGGGTAGGCCACGGTATGAATATGACAAGCAGATTAGAGCAAAAGTAGGATGCAGTAGTTTTGTAGAAATGAAAAGGTTAGCACAGGATAGGATGACAAATGAAATGGCGTATGGCTTTTAGTGCCGGGAGTGTCCGAGGACATGTTCGGCTCGCCAGATGCAGGTCTTTTGATTTGACTCCCGTAGGCGACCTGCGCGTCGTGGTGAGCGTGAAATGATGATGAAGACAACACATACACCCAGCCCCAGTGCCAGTGAAATTAACCAATGATGGTTAAAATTCCCGACCTTGCCGGGAATCGAACCCGGGACCCCCCTGACCAAAGGCCAGCACCCTAACCATTTAGCCGTGGAGCCGGACATAGGATGACATGGAGTGGTGCATCAAACCAGTCTATGGATGATGACTTAAACAACAACAACAACAACAACAACAACCATACAGTAATGTTAATTTTGCTACAGTTTTATACGACGGCGATTGTATCAAGGGGAGTTTCAACAAGATAATAATCTCCTCCGAACAACAATCAAAGAAGAAAATGGAAGAATTCCGATCTTTCATATAATGAGAGTTGAGCAGGAGAACTCTTGTTTCCGGCCTCGCAATCTTAATACCACTGGGGTCGTAAGACAACGAGAATGAACCAGCGGTTAGGAAATATGAAAGGAGAATCCTAGCACAAGTAATAAATACACAGTATAAGCCTCCGTTTAAATTTGTTACATCAGTCCTATATATATATATATCTTTACAATCTGTTTTACGTCGCACCGACATAGGTACGACTTGTGGCGACGATGGGATAGGAAAGTGCTAGGAGTGGGAAGGAAGTGACCATGGCCTTCAGTAAGGTACAACCCCAGCATTTGTCTGGTGTGAAAATGGGAGACCACTTAAAACCATCTTCAGGGCTGCCGACATTGGGGTTCGAACCCACTGTCTCTCGAAAGCTAGCTTATAACTACGTGACTCAAACCGCACAGCCACTTGCTCGGTAATAAAAGCATATTCGACTTCACTAATCGCAAGACACGCTCCATGCTAGAACTACGAACGACGAATTCCCTGTGTCGAAAGATTTGTTGTAAAGTACGGAGTAAAACAATTATTAGGCTGGCCGCTCTCGGTAATGGAATTCGACCCTGGAATCTGTGATCAGTATGGATCCTAAATCTGTTTTTTGATCAGGCGTATCCTATAGCGGGACTAGCGGAGGTAAAATACAGTAGATGGCTAGTCGGAAACGTGAAACGAAGTGTAGTTTATTTGCACACATTGAAAAGCAGAAAGACGGCAAGTCTGTCGTTGTTTCTACGTAAAACAGAACGCACGGCATGTTTGAACTGATTTACTCGTGGCTTAAAAGCGATGGCATCACCCCTGTGTCAGTTTCTTAGAACGTGAGACAGAAATTTAGTTACTTGTTACTTTAGGAGTAGAATAACTTGCTATGCATATTTTTGTGCGTGACTTCGGCGAACGCGCTCCTGCGCGGTAAGACAAGGTTCCTGGTTAAGATACTGATTTTTTAAGCGTTCTGAGTTCCCTGGATAGGTGAATAATACCCTGCAAATTCGGCTTGTCCTCTGTTTCTCTATTCATGTACATTTCATCTTTCTTTATCATTTTTTTACTTTTTTCCACTCCTAGTCTAGATTACATTTTATGGGCTCAGCTATTTTCTCCACTCTGCATAACCTACTCCGACGGTTTCATTTTTCACAGAGTCGTTGGTGCTTTATTTTTAGATCTAGCATTTTTACCATGCATTCAGTAGGTTAGCTAGCCAGTTGACCGATCGATCAGAAATCGTTTATTTCTGTGGCACCGTGTCGTTCTAATTGAACTGTACGCGCAGGTAATTTCTGAAGTTCCATTTTCCATTTTATGATCTTTACAATGGGCGTTGTTGCATGAAGTAAATGCTGCTGGCTTGTGTAACCACTGACAGGCCATACTCGTGTGGCTCATTCTTAAGACTGCAGGTCTAAATGCAGTGGTGCGCAAGCCTCTTGTATCCCCTCTCCTAGGCATTGTATTGAGCGAGCCGTGACCGCTGGACGCGTGTCTCGTGAAGGTGTTGTTGCAATTACGAACTTCACGAGACCAGGGAAGCTTCAGCTGTGACAACATAATTAAAATATGTATCCACCATCCAGTCAGCGGAAACCTTCTGTACCACAATATATCCTACCTTTTAGTGTTACTGTGTTCAGAACCTCATCACTTTGAAATACATGCAGTTAAATTATGAAGAATGCTCGTGGCATGCTAGATGCTACTTCGAGACCGGCAGCGAAGCAATAGTCGATCGTTTCCAATCTCCATGGTTGCGGGATTTAATCTTTGAAGTCTGATGCCATTTGCTCGGTTCCTTGGCGTAATTGTCAGCGCTCCGCCTTCAGTTCAGAAGGACCCATGTTCGATTTCCGATCGGGCCGGGGATTTTAACTGCGTATGATTTTTCCTTCCTCTCTTCATCTATACACAACGCATTATAAATCACCGCAGCAACACGCATTAGTGAATGCATCCCTCCACATAGGGTTGGCGTTAGGAAAGGCATCCGTTCTTAAAACTTGGCGAAATCCACCTCAAATGCGACTCCCAACAAATTGGGAAAAATACCATGGGAAAAAAAGTCGGTGACATTTAAGAGTGCCTGAATGAGAGACCCGTGCCGATACATTACTTCTTTTCGGGGTAAGTTGGCTCTTAGGAGTAATGATTGTTGAACGGACGTTACCTATTATTATTATTATTATTATTATTATTATTATTATTATTATTATTATTATTATTATTAATTACTGTACGCTACAGTGGAGTTGTGCCCAACCACGACTTAGTAAATCGAGAAATTGATTTCGAACGTGAGATCCTTTCGAACTTTCTGGTGCATGCTGTACTGTATCAATCTGGATATTGGTTGGATCTGGGGAAGGGAGATATTTTGCCACTAACCCGTTCTTCCAATTTTAATTAAATTTTTCAGTGCTGAGGTAGTTCTACATCATCATCATGAATTCCTTCCAGCGAGCCGGGAAGGATGTTTAAGAACGATGTGCCTCCATTTATTACGGTCCTGGTATGCTATTTATTTTTTTACAATTTGCACCGACGCAAATGGGTCTCATGGCGACGATGGGTAGGAGCGGGTAGGAAGCGGCCGTGGCCTTAATTAAGGTACAGCTCCAACATTGGTCTTATGTGAAAATGGGAAACCACGGAAAACCATTTTCAGGGCTGCCGACTAGGGTTCGAACCCATTATCTCCCGTATGCAAGCTCACAGCTGCGCGGCCCTAGCCGCACGGCCAAGTCGCCCGGTGCTTCTTTTCTCTCTAGGCCATCCCATATATTTCCTCTCTTTTCTAGATCTTCTCTTATATTATCTAATCACCTTTTTCTAGGACGTGCACTTGGTCTTCGTCCCGGAACTATCTTTTTAAAAACTTCCTTGGAGTTGGAGTCACCTGCATCTGCTTGACATGTCGTAGCCATTTCAGCCTTGTAATACTGTCTTTCTTCCATGGCCAGGTTGACCTGCAGGTATCTTCGTATCTGATCATTCCTAATTCTGTCCTTCCTTGTTTTCTGTAGTTGCAGTACCGAGCTCGATAGCTGCAGTCGCTTAAGTGCGGCCAGTATCCAGTATTCGGGAGATAGTAGGTTCGAACCCCACTGTCGGCAGCCCTGAAAATGGTTTTCCGTGGTTTCCCATTTTCACACAAGGCAAATGCTGGGGCTGTACCTTAATTAAGGCCACGGCCACTTCCTTCCCCCTCCTAGCCCTTTCCTGTCCCATCGTCGCCATAAGACCTATCTGTGTCGGTGCGACGTAAAGCAACTAGCAAAAAAAAAAAAAAAAAAAAAAAAAAAGATAGTTGCAGTCGCTTAAGTGCAGCGAGTATCCATTATTCGGGAGATAGTGGGTTCGAACCCCACTGTCGCCAGCCCTGAAGATGGTTTTCCGTGATTTCCCATTTGCACACCAGGCAAATGCTGGGGCTGTACCTTAATTAAGGCCACGGCTGCTTCCTTCCCACTATTAGCCCTTTCCTGCCCTATAGTCGCCATAAGACCTATCTGTGTCGGTGCGACGTAAAGTAACTTGTAAAAAAATAATTTTAAAATGTTTTCTGTACAGCTGATTTAAGGAACTTAATTTCAACAGCTTGCAGTTGATTTACTTCTCTTTTATGTATAACGCAACTCTGCGAACTATAAGTCATGTTGAACAGGAGATAAGTCGTAAACAGGGTCTGTTTAGCCCTCTAAGGCACTCCCTTGTCCCGTACTATGTTCCGTACTAAATGGAAGAAGTTTGATTCTTTTCGTTCCCTGGTGAACACTTCGTTCTTGGCACCTCCGTCATTTGATATTGTACTCCCCAGATATTTAAAGGTATTCACACATTCTGTCTTCTATCCCTCGAGGGTGAGGTTTCGAGGTGTATTTGCCCTGCTAACTTTCATTTCCACTGTTTTGCTCTTGCTCACAGTTAAGTTATAATTTATTCTTTAAACTTGATGTTCCAAAGATCCTGTCGTCTCTGAGTGTTTCTCTCAGTTTCTCCCCAAATGGCAACATCATCAGCAATAACAAATGCCATAAGATCTTCCTTGTCTGTTTCTTTGCGTTCCTTTATGATAGTATCCATGAGTGAAATGAAAAGCAATAGGGAAAGATAACTCCCTTGTTGGACACCTCTTCTTGTTTTAAACCACTGAGATCTTCCATCTCCTACTTGCACACTACTTGCACAACCATCATATCCTACAACATCTGAACTTGTTTATTTAGCGCTTCTGGGATGTTATGTTTTTCTAAAGATTCCCATATTTTTCCTCTCTCCACCCTGTCATATGCTTTTTCCAAATCCAAAAACAGTATTATCAAGTCTTTCCCTATTTCCCAAATTTTTTCCATTAGTTGCCTGAGTGAAAAAATCAGTTCTGTGGTACTTATATTTCATCTAAATCCATGTTGTTCCTCTTCAAATTGATCTTCCATTATTCCTCTCAGTCTCTGTTGTGCAATCTTCTCCATTGTCTTAAGGCAGTGTGATAAAAGGGTGATGCCTCTATAATTGGTGCACTTCCCTCTACTCCCTTTTTTAAACAATAGTATTATAATTCCTTTTTTCCACTCATCTGGCAAGTTGTCCTCTTTCCATATAACAACTCCCATTGTTCGATATAGCCACTGTTTTCCAGGGATTCCAGCTGCCTTAATTACGTCTGCTGTTAGTTCAACTGCTCCCGCTGACTTTCCACTTTTCATTTTCTTCAGAGCATTTTCTGCCTCTTTCCAAGTAATTGGAGGTTGTCCCTTCTGTAAACCATTAATGACTTTGGTAACTTGTTCTTGATCACACTTCCCATTCAATAATTTTTCAAAATAACTCAACTCTTCTCTGATTCCTACTATGTCTCTGATAATGATTCCGTCCTCAGTTTCAATAGCATTAATTTATTTCTTATTTGATGTTTCACCTTCCATTAACCCGTATAGCATTTTCTGATTTCCTTTACCATCCTCCTCAATCCTTTGGGTAACAGTTCCCAGCTCTTCTCCTATTCTTCTTTCACTACTCTTTTTATCTGGAGTTTCTTATTCCTGCATTCTTGTTCCAGTCTTCCTATTTTTATTCATCGTCCTACAGATCTTCTGAAACCCAAGCCTTTTATTAGCGCTTTTCAGTGGAGATTGTTCCATGAACCAACATGCTGCTGCGTTGTGTACCCGCCGACAGCCCATACGCGTTTGTCTGCCAGCTGGTTCTTACGACTTCAAATCTAAATGTTGTGTTTTGCAAGCCTCTTGTGTCCGCTCTCCTAGGTATTGGCCCGAGGGGCTCTGAACTTTGGAGCGTGGGTTGGCGACCACGGGGCCCTCAGCTGAGTCCTGGCATTGCTTCCACTTACTTGTCCCAGGCTCCTCACTTTCACCTATCCTATCCGACCTCTCTTGGTCAACTCTTATTCTTTTCCGACCCCGACGGTATTAGGTTTGCGAGGGCTAGGGAGTCGTTCATTTTCACGCCTTTCGTGGCCCTTATCTTCCTTTGGCCGATGCCTTCATTTTTTGAAGTGTCGGATCCCTTCAATTTTTTCTCTCTGATTAGTGTTATATAGAGGATGGTTGCCTAGTTGTACTTCCTCTTAAAACAATAATCACCACCACCATCCTAGGTATTGTGTTGAATAAAATCATTCAAAATTTTAACACATGATTGGTATCGATGCCTACTTATGATTCGAATCAATTCCAGATTATAGGACGTGTTAGCACAGACCCTCATCGCTGGCTTTTCTCTCAAGTGGCCATAGTTCGAATCCCGACAGTATGGGTGGAATTTTTAAAATAAAAGTCACATTCCTCTTGTTCGGGTTTTGCATAAAACTGGATCCCCCATGCCATGATCACGATATCAACAGCCACGTAAAAGTGCAGAATTGCTTAATTCTAGATCTGGAATGCTTATGAAACATAGGTCGTCGTTGTATGCCCTAAGTCGTAAACATGTTAGTTCACGATCGATGAAAGCGAATGCCCGATAATAATCAGGACTTCAACGGTCGCGTGCTGTCCTGTGAATTTACAAAGCACGTCTTTCCGCTCCGGGACGCGTTAGTGCACGCGATCTGAACGAATATATTGTCCGCTTATAACTTTCTTTATCCTTGTAAGAGTCCTCAAGATTTACATATATGCACTACAGTATTCCGCCACCGAAGAAAAGAACTACGTATTATATTCTACGCTTGTGGTAACGATCGTTCTTCACGTCTCACAAGAGAATTGGTGACATTTTCCCTTCGGAAAGAAGTCCCCATATACCAATTCGTCTAAAGGGAACTCCCGCTTTCTCCACTGGGAGTGTTGACTGTTGTTAACAACTTTGGTGTGAACTAATGTGTTAGAACGGAATGTGTTAATCAGGTTGTATTACTTTCAAAGACTTGCATTTTGGCTGCGAAAACATACAGTGTCCGTCATAATTTTTCGGACAGGCAGAGTTCCTTTAAAATTAAAAAAAAGAAAAGATTAATAACAAATATGTATAGTTTAATTTTGCTTGCTTCAGAATGAACAGTTACACATACAGATGCCAAAAATAAACGTGCACTTCATTTCATGATAAACAAAAATTTGAAACTTATGAATGTAATTACAATACAGAATCGCCTGTTCATAAATATTCGGACAAAAATGCGCAAGTACAAGAAAAATATGAAAGGTGGAGTCCATGTAGGAATATTAATACTTCGTGATTCTTCCCTTCGTGTGTGAAGCACTTCAGTCAGTCGGCATGCTCTCCACGAGTTTTCTTGTTGTAAAATGGGATCATTTTTCCCACTCCTCTTGCAGTCGTCTCTTCACATCAGCTTTGGGGGTTATGGGAAGTTTCCGAATGTTGTTTTCCAGTATATCCCATAGATTCTCTATGGGGTTAATGTCAGGACTTTGTGGAAGAGGATTCACAACTTTAGGACAAATGTACAACAACCATAGCCGTACATTATAGGCCGTATGTTTCGGACCGTTGTCCTGATAAGATTTAAAACAGTCCCCAACTCCCATATTTTCTGCACTTTTCTTCAGGTTGTTTTTTAAAATCTGAAGATACTGGCGGTGGTCCATGTTTCCATCTCTAAAATTCCGCTCACATACTCCTTAACCCGACATACAGCTCCACACCATAAGATGTCCCCCTCCATGTTTTACCGTTGCCTTCATATTTATTTCTTCAAACTCTTTATTGGGCTGTCTCCAAACTATGATGCGCCCATTTGAGCCAGAAAAGTTGAATTTCGATTCATCGCAGAAAATTACAGTCTTCCACCAGTTCATATATTTGCTAAGATGCTCCTTAGCAAATCGTTGTCGCTTGATCCTGTTTATTTTTTTGATATAGTGCTTCCTTCGTGCAGTTCGCCCGTAATAATCACCTCTATAACTTATAACACCCTCGGGATTATACTTGCTCTGATCTTCTTTTCAGAACTCGCTCACAACTGCAGTAGCAATAGTGGTTGTAGTAAGATATGGATTTATTTTCACTTTTCTTACTACTGCCTTCTCTTCTCTCCTAGTAAGGACCCTCGGTGACCTGTCTGTGGCAAATTTTCAATTCTGTCCTAAAATTTGTATCGGCAGATAATATCATTAACAGTACTTTTCTTCATGTTCAGCAAATCTGCGATTTGTCGGCATGTTTTCCCTTTTTCATGATGGAATATTACTAATTGCCGTTGATCAAATGTACTGTTCTTTCCTCTGCGTCCCATTTCACTCATGAATCGTTACGTCTGCTTTGTGCATGAGGAAGGCACTGATTGGGACTTGCCTGCACAGCATGCCTCGAGTAGCTAAACATCTGTTCGAAAAATATGGACCAGCAAATTTTCGTATATGAAATAAGTAAAAGGTATTATTACTTTGTAAACTCATCTACAAATCGCAGTTGGATAATTACACTACCTACGAAGTGCATTAAATTCAGAGTTTAGTAATTTCGAATTTATTACCTGTTCTTTCGTTAATAACAGGGGTATTACATGTATAGATTATTCTGTCCGAAAAATTCTGTCACTGTAGATTGTCACACCAGGCAAATGTTGGGGCTGTACTTTAATTAAGACCAGAGCCGCTTCCTTCCCATTTCTAGCCCTTTCCTATCTCATCGTCGCCTTAAGACCTGTCTGTGTCGGTGCGACGTAATGCCACTAGTAAAAAAAAGATCATAATTCCCTGAAATTATTTACGACTTAGGCCTACTTACTTATCGTGTCCTATCAGTACCAGGAGTGTCCGAGGACGTGTTCGGCTTGCCTGGTGCAGGTCTATCTACCTGTCTATCTAATGTCCGTGGGCGGCCTGCGCGTCTGGATGTGGGATTATGATAATGAAGTAGGGAGAGATGAAACCCGGTTTCGGCACGTAGCCTACTCTCCAATAATACTAAGGGGTCTGCTCAATGCTTTACGTCGCCATCCGACGGCCGAATCGCCATCAACAGCAGCATATCCCCTCACTCCATTTGTACACTCAGAAAAGGTTTGGATTTGAATCCAGGCTTTTGGCACGCAATCTAGTGATTAGAAACTGTCTACCACCAACTTTCCTACCCTGCCGGCCAACATTCTGATGGTGATTTTTTTTTCATCCAGGCTAAGTGGCTCAGACGGCTCAGACGGTTGAGATGCTGGTCTTCCGACTCCAACTTGGCAGGTTCGATCTTGGCTCAGTCCGGTGGTATTTGAAGTGCTCAAATACGTCAGCTTTGTGTCGGTGGATTTACTGGCACGTAACATAAGTCCTGCGGGACTAAATTCCGGCACCTCGGCGTCTCCTTAAACCATAAAAGTAGTTACTGGGACGTAAAGCCAGCAACATTATTATACTTGTCTCTCGACCAACGGCACTCGAACCTGCTAACCACGGTGCAGACCTTTATTTTAGAAAAGACCAAGACCAAGCTACTTATAAGCAGTCTGCCACTTGGTGACAACCCTTAATGCAGATCAGTAGTAAGTGATTGATGGGTCGTATGCGGCACGATGCTTATCAACTCGGTCGCTATTGGCACGATAATGGCCTGGTCGCATCCGGCACGGTCGCATCTGGCACGTAACCCTCTGCGCAGCCTCTGCTTGCTTGCCCATGTCCCGATTGCTGCTCGCCAAGCTGACAAGGAAGTACCCATCGCTCCCTGCTGCGTGCTCAATGGGCGAAAGGTCTGGTGATCTCGCAGGCCAAGGCAGCTGGTCGACACTCTGCAGAGCACGTTGGGAGGCAGCAGCGGTATGAGGACGAGCGTTATCCTGTTGGAAAACATCCCCTTGATTACTGTGAATGGATGTCAGTACAACCGATTCATTCACCAGTCTGACGTGCAAATCCGCTTTTAAGGTTCTTTAGGTAACGACGCGAATGCTCCTGCTGTCAAAGGAAATAGCTCCACAGGCCGTAACTCCTGGTGTAGGTCCAGTGTGTCGACGCCGCAGACAGCTTGGTTCAAAGCGTTCACCTAATTTACCAAAGCGCTTACCAATCTGCGGTCGTAACTGGCACCAAGACAGAAACGGCTTCCATCTGAGAACATAACAGATGTCCATTCCGTCCTCCGATGAGTCTAGCTCGACATCATTGAAGTCGCAGATGACAGTGATTCAGTGTTAGTGGCATGAACGCTGCAGGACTCCGGCTCGGAGTTGCCCCTCAAATAATCGATTTGTTACAGTTCGCTATGTCATTCTGGTGCCAACTGAAGCTCTACCGGTAATGGTTGCTGCAGTTGCAGCACAGCCATGCGGCGAATACGGCGGTCTTCCATGGGCGTAGTGGCCCGTGTGCGGCCGCACCCCAGTCTTCTTGAGACAGTGCATTCCTCTGACCATTGTTGCCAACACCGATGCACTGTGGATTCATCCTTGCCAAGTCTTCCTGCAATATCTTGGAAATAACATCCACCTTACCGTAGCTCTTATTACACGGCCTCGATCAAACTCAGTAAGTTGCTGCTACTGCCTTCTTCGCGCCTTAAAGGCAATTTTGACTCTCACCTACCTCACAACATCAACACCGGACGATGACTAACGGTCACGAACTGTACAGCGCGTATTTAATGCAAACTTGCTTTGCAAGGTCATAGTGGCGCTACTAGCACCACTTTTAGTCGTCTAGCGCGCAAATTTAAATAGGCGTAATCTTTCAGGTTTGCATACTTGCCTCTCGAATTTTATTTACCTAACACAACTCCTTGGTGCTGGAATTTAATTTTCCGCCAGTGTACAGGCAAACAGACAGGCAGGCAGGCAGGCAGGCAGCAGGCAGGCCGAACGAGTTGGCTGCGCCGTACCCGTGCGTAGCTGTTAGCTTGCGTTCGGCAGTCTTGAAGATGGTTTTCCGTGATTTCCCATGCTCGCACCAGGCAAATACTGGGGATGTACTTTAATTAAGGCCACCGTTTCTCCCTTCCTAATCCTAGCCATTCCTATCCCATCGTCGCTGTACGACCTGACCTGTCTGAGTCGGTGCGATGTAAAAGCAATTTAAAAACAACATAAATCCCACCAGGTTGCACAAGGTAAGCACATCACAAATTTACCAGTCGTAAAGGCTCCAGTATCAAAACGTCATTTGCAACATATCCGGAAACATACAAAAAATGTAAGAATATGCCCTATCCTGTAAACCCTTGTGCAGAAAACGTCCTTTCAGTGAGCGATAGGTTTAGAGGGAGGGAAAGAGAGAATAATGTTATTTACTTTACGTCCCACCAGCTACTTTTACGGTTTTCGGAGACGCCGAGGTGCCCGAATTTTGTCCCGCAGGAGTTCCTTAACGTGTCAGTAAATCGACCGACACGAGGCTGACATATTTGAGCACCTTCAAATACCACCGGACTGAGCCAGGATCGAACCTGCCAAGTTGGGGTCAGAAGGCCAGCGCCTCAACCGGCTGAGCCACTTAGCCCGGCAAATTTTATTGAGAGTGCAAATACAAAGATGGGCACACAACTTCCTGAAGTCCTGTTAATTTTTTTTTTTTTTCGTAGATACAGATATAATTATTAAAATTTGAAAATGCTCGTATTATTTCCTGATAGTAAGTATTGTCTTATACTGTTCGGAAACGTACTGGTTGGATTGGGCTTTAGCAAAAGCCGTGAGTTTGGTAAATAACTAAATGTAAATAACAACCCTATGGCACTACAGACCAGAAGGACCTTAGCCTACCAAACGACCGCTGCGCAGCCGAAAGCCTTGCAGATTGCGGGGTGACGCATGGTTAGTGTGACGAATCCTTACGGCCGTTATTCTTGGTTTTCTTAACCGGGATCGCCATATCACTTAAGCTCCTCAATTGTAATCACGTACGCTGAGTAGACCTCGAACCGACCCTCAGGTCCAGGTAAAAATCCTTGACCCGGCCGGGAATTGAACCCCGGGTGAGAGACAGGCACGCTACCCTTAGACCGTGGGACCAGCAGCGGTTGGATTATGTAGTCGCCGAAAAAGAATATAAGCTCGTGGTATTGTATAGTCTTCGTATTTAATATTTTGTCAGACTTGATTTTAATTATCAGAATATAATTCACTTCCCGTGTAGATACAAACCCTGCGAATACCCACAACGAACATTATATCTGTATGTTCAGCTGTTTGTGAGAAAAATGGACCTGCGTGGAATTGACACAGTACAATCTGTCATTCTATCTTAGAGCGAGTGTACCTTTTGCTGGCTGTCCATGAGACTTTTAGCTCAACATTATCGTAAAATTTCTTTGGTTTGTCATTTAGCAATAATATTTATTCATTTAGGGGGCCGTGTGTTGCCGCGTGAGAAACACTTGTTAAAAGAAAGCTAATGGAGACTGAATCCAAGGAAACAGTGAAAAGGGAGTTAGTTTTGAATCGTGACACTTTATGAAAAGCTGTACATGGTATACTGTGAACAGTTCATCGGATGCTTGGACTTGCAGGAAGATATTGCTTGCACGTATGGTGATAATAACTCTACAAATATTAACTTTTTGTTAGCGTCAGATGTTGAATTCTGCCTGTTCATCATACAGGAAAATGGCTTCTTTAAAGAAGATTATTGACTAGTCAGTGTCATCTATATGTAAACTTAAAATTTGAAGTGTGAATGTATCTTCCTTGAAACACATTTTTACCTTTTATAAGCAGTGAAGTGAAGGTCATTTGCTGTGTCATGAGTTAACATGAATTGTGTTTGCTTACAGTTCCCAATATGCTGTAGCTGCTCTCTGTAGGAACATTTTCAGCCCTCCCATTTTAAGGAAGCTCTGATCCATTTACCTTTTCCTCATCATATATATAAAACGTGGAAACGGTCTAGATTTTTTTTTTTTTTTTTTTGCTAGTTGCTTTACGTCGCACCGACACATATACGTCTTACGGCGACGATGGAACAGGAAAGGGCTAGGAGTGGGAAGGAAGCGGCCGTGGCCTTAATTAAGGTACAGCCCCAGCATTTGCCTGGTGTGAAAATGGGAAACCACGGAAAACCATTTTCAGGGCTGCCGACAGTGGGGTTCGAACCTACTATCTCCCGAATACTGGATACTGGCCGCACTTAAGCGACTGCAGCTATCGAGCTCGGTCGGTCTAGATTTGGGACACGGTAGGATACTTTGATCGTTGCAGTATAGCAGCAAGTCGTAATCGGAGTAAGGTTCCTTAACAAGACACTGTGATTTGACGTTGCTAGGTTGTGTTCACCTGCCTGAAGCCTTTAGTTTTTAAAATATTGACCTTGGAAGGTCCTGTTGATCCCTTTAACCGTTACCATGGCTTAGGTTTTATTTCTTCTTAACTTCTAATCACCCATCTTTGGGGTACGTCAGATCAATCACTTTTTAGATGTTTGTGCTCATTTTTTCCTCCCAGTAGTTCTTCATTCTACCTCAAGAAATGAGCTGATCTGCAAAAGTCTGAAATGAAACAAGCTAGAGGCGAAATAAGTTATTTAGTAAATATTGCATGTAGTTCAGTCACTGTTACAATACACTTAAAATAATACACTTACTCAAGTTGAAACAGCTTCAATACTCGATATGTAGAAAGCAATGACTGTTATTCACTTCAAGAGTTAAAAAATCAGCTGAGTCTCTTGCATACACATTTTTAGTGCTGTATAGATTCCAAAGTCATTGGTAGCCAGGAGTACTCTAATCTTCGTTGGCAGTGACTGTCTGAGAACGATCAATGTCTTGAGAAAGATTTGCTGCTGTATATTGTAACGTTGACAGGCAAAGAAGTAATGATCTGGTGTAGCCAGAGATAGCCGTCGCACGAACAATAAGGGGTATCAACAACATGTAGGTGATATAAATGACTATTGAAGCTCCCATGATTAAAGCGCAAGCGTATGATGGACGTGATGTATCGTCGATTCCAGTTCCATTTTGAGAACCACGATTTTTTTTTTGGGGGGGGGGGGAGTTCCTGAATTTCAGAGTAATGATATCTTTGCTAGCTATCGAGTCTGATTTCCAAGTATTATAAGCAGGAATTTCAATGTTAGGTGACATCGGAAAGTTGTACACACGTACTGTAGAGAGAACCCGTCATGATGCCTCATTGTGTATCATGCCACGATGGGCAGGTATCCACATAAAATGAATGCTATATCCTCTTGCATTAAGGCGTACATTTTCTGCAGAATAATGATATATGTACATTGGTAGATTGGCGTAGTCTAGGCGTAGATAGCGTAGTAAGAACACTTAGAAAATCGCCTAAGATGACACACTCTACTATTTCCAGTGTGGTCAAGAGCTGCAATAATTGCTACGGCTTCTGCAGAAAATATTGATGTATCCGAAGGCAGTGAACAGTGCGTTGCTACTGGGGTTTCAGGGCAGAAGAAAGCACTTCCTACAGTGGAAGTAGTGTTGTCCCTTGAGCCATCTGTATATATTCTCAGTGCATTAGGCCAGTTGGTTGATAGAAATTACTATAATATTTGCGGCATGCCCTGCATGCTGGTACGAAGTATCATGTATAGTGGGCCTCACCGTCTTGCTCGTGAATAATTGGAAGCTAGAGAGAAAGACATAACTTCTGCAGAGCGGAAAATCTTTTAATATCTGTGGTCGGCGTTGTAGTATAATCATATTTAACAGATGTTGAAGTTCTGAAATGGTGAGAGAATCCGACAGAGATGCTCGCTTCAGGATGAATCTATCTGATAGTATATGTCTCCGTATTTTCAACGACATTTCAGCTGCCTCTAGTAAAATAGCGTTAGTCGGTGTTGAATTCGTAGCCCCTATACAAAGCTGAATACATCGGAATTGTAATGTGTCTAATTTATTAATATAGCGTCTCAAGCCAGTATGATAAAACATGCAACCGTAATGCAATTTAGATCTAATACGGGATCTATATACAACATAGTATGAACAGTACACTGAGATGAGCACCTCACCACGTTCTAGTTGGATGTGAACGGACCATGTCAGTCGGCTATCGTATTAGCCTAAGAAATATGGCGTGAGGTTGTACTGAGAAATTTCAGGACCTAAAATCATGTCAAAGATTGGATGCTGTAGTCTTGATGTGTAAACAACTGCTGTGGACTTGCTTGCTGTCTGTTGCTTATTAGCCAGTTTTCCATAATAGGAACCGCTCCGCGGAGTTGCAGTTTGGTGTCTCCAATAGTATTCGTCGAAGCGAAGAGGCAGACATCAGCAGCATACTGAAGAATGGTGACAGATGAAGGAAATATTGCTTCCAGATCACTGGTGTATATTGTCTATAGTAAGGGGATCAAAACTGCCCCTTGTGGACCCAACAGTACATTCTGATATCAGAAGTATAGCACCTTGGTGCCCGCAAAAACCGTAAAAGTACTTAGTGGAATGTAGATAGAACCGGTTTATTTATTTATTTATTTATTTATTTATTTATTTATTTATTTATTTATTTATTTATTTATTTATTTATTTATTTATTTATTTATCGTATGGCTTTTTGTGTCGGAATTTCCTGCGGACCTGTTCGGCCAGCCTGGTGCAGGTCTTTCTATTTGAATCTCATGGGCGACCTGCGCATCTGGTTGTGTGATGATGATGAAGTAGAGAGGGTGAAATCTGGTGTCGGACAGCCTACTCCTGTCAAATAACACTAACGGATCTGCTTAAGGGTTAACGTCCCCCATCCGACGGACGAATCACCATCAACAGCGTCATTGCTCTTGCTCCATATGAACACTGCATAGAGGTTTGAAATTTAACCGAGGCTTTTGGCACGCAATCTAGTGATTATAAATTGTACACGGCCATCTCCTCTACTCTGCCAGCCAACATTCTGATGGTGAAAATTTTGTCCACCTATGGGACTCGAATCGGCCAACTACGGTGTCAGACAATAGGCACTTAACACCTTAACGATCCATGGTCACCGAGCGGGCGGGTAAAACCAGTAACAATGTTTTTTTTTTTTTTGCAAGTTGCTTTACGTCGCACCGACACGTATGTCTTATGGCGACGATGGGATAGGAAAGGCCTAGGAATGGGAAGGAAGCGGTCGTGGCCTTCATTAAGATACAGCCCCAGCATTTGCCTGGAATGAAAATGGGAAACCACGGAAAGCAATCTTCAGGGCTGTCGACAGTGGGGCTCGCACCCACTATCTCTCGATTACTGGATACTGGCCGCTCTTAAGTGACTGCAGCTATCGAGCTCAATGATTATTGTTGTAAGAGGAAGTGCAACAGAGTAACCATCTTCTCTTAGTCTATGCACGTCCGTTCTGTTATTTCATTATTGGTTTATGACTATGATTTTGTGCACTGTTTTATGGACCAGAAAGTTTAGGGCCGGGCTGAGTGGTTCGGACGGTTGAGGCGCTGGCCTTCTGACCCCAACTTGGCATCTGGCTCAGTCCGGTGGTATTTGAAGGCGCTCAAATACGTGAGCCTCTTGTCGGTAGATTTCCTGGCACGTAAAAGAACTCGTACGGGACAAAATTCCGCCACTTCGAAGTCTCCGAAAACCAACGTAAAGCCAATAATATTAGGGTCTATTATTATAAAGTTTGGGTGATCCTGGGTGAGTTCTTTTCTTTGAGTTTGATTCTTTAAGGGTTGATTTTTTGAGTTCGGTGATTTTTCAAATCAATGTGAAGCATGAGTAGCTGTATTTTTTCTTCCTTTCCCTTATCTTTTTTCATTAGACGCGGCACGGTACATACCTTTTACTTGCAGTTATTGTTTCAATCACGTACACAGGTCAGGCGTTCAGGTCAGTTTTATTCAGTCATAGCTGCTTATCGGTGCATTCATGTTTTCGCACCTAGTCGGACGCGTGCTGGAATTAGTACAAGTGGCTAGTGGAGAGTATTTCTCATTATTATTCAGTGTAGTCTACTACAGGCTGGAAGTTGAGACGTCTAGCAATGGAGGTTGGTGTAAGTCTTTCATCTGTTACTACAATTTCGGAGCGTGAGTAAAGTGGTTGACACCGGATTTAAATTAACTTTTAATTGATTTAGAGGGTGTGACATACCTCATCTGCAAGCTCAGACTTGTCATAAAGATTTTGTCTCTCTCTATATAAAATATGTCCTGACTGCTGACTGACTCATCATCGCCGAGCCAAAACTACTGGACATACATTTTGGGGACACATTTATAATAGTGTAGGTGCTCACTAAGGGAGGATTTTGGGATATTCCTTCCCTTAGGGGGTGAAAAGAGGGGGGGGGGGTGAATTGTTTAAATGAGCATATCTGTATCTCAAAAACTTACCAGTTTACAGACGTAAAAATTGGTATTTGCAATTACGAAGAAACTTTCCTTTAGTTTTCGGAAAGTCCTCTTAAGGGAGTTTAAAAAGCTGAAGTAGTGGTTGAACACCTTTCATGAGGATACTTATTTCTCAAAACCTGAAGGTGTTACAGAAATGAACATTGGTATTTGGAATCTCCTTGAAAAATAAACACGACTTTTATGTTTATAGAAAATTCACTTAATTGGGGGAGGGGGGCGGTGCGTGAACAGGAGTAACAAAAGAGGAGTGAATTTTTAAAACGAGTATATCTACGGTATATCTAAAAAAAGTAACGTGTTACAGACGTGAAAATTGGTATTTTTAATCTCTTTTAAAAAGAAACATGTTTTTTGGTTTCAGAAAAACCACTTAGGTGGGGAGGATCAAAAAACTGAAAAAGTTGAATTCATTTTATTAGGATATTGCTATCTCAAAAACTGAAGATGTTGCAGACTTGAACAGTGATATTTTGAACATTGATATTTGGAATCTCCTTGAAAAATGCACATTTTTTCTTTTTGTTTTAAGAAAATCCACTTAACGGGATTGTTAAAAGGACTGAAGGAGCGTTGAAATCTTTGTACAAGGATACTTATATCTAAAAAACAACTGAAGATGTTACAGACATGAACATTTGTATTTGGAATCTTCTTTAAAGGAACACGTATTCTTTTGTTTTCTGAAAATCTACGTAAGGAAGGTGTGGCTGGAAGAATTGAAAAATTGGTTTAATTCTCTTTATGAGGATACTTATATCTCAAAACTAAAGACATTACAGACGTGAACATTGGTATTTGGAATCTCCTTTAAGAATAAACACGTATTTGGGGGGGGGGGGGTCAACTTAAAGGGTCTGAGAATGAAGTTGAATAATTTTTATCAGTATACTTATATCTAAAAAACTGATGTTACAATGAAAAAGTTTTAATTCTTATTTATGAGCATACTTATTTATCAGTAACGAAGATGTTACACAAGTGAAAATTGATATTTGGAATTTTCTTTAAAATATAAAGGAACGCGCACTTTTCTGTTTTAGGAATATCCTCTTAAGAAGGGTTTAAAAGGGCTGAAAAGGGGGTTGATTTATTTTATAGTGATACTTATATCTCAAACACTGCAGATGTTACATAGCCTACGTGGAAATTTGTATTTGAAATCACCACCAAGTTTTTTGTTTTCGACTTGAGAGAGGGCTATTTTTACTTGGACAGATCGGGTGAGTTTGCTGTTCGGTTAGGGGCGCGCAGCTGTGATCTTGCATCCGGAAGTAGTGAGTTCGAATCCCACTGTCGGCAGCCCTAAAGACGGTTTTCCGTGGTTTCCCATCTTCACACCAGGCAAATGTTGGGCAAATGCTTAATTAAGGCCACGGCCGCTTACTTCGCACTCCTAGGTCTTTCCAACCCCATCGTCACCATAAGACCTGTGTTGGTGTGACATAAAAAGATTCTTAAAAAAAAGAAAAAGAAAAAACACATGGACAGTTCTATGTCGCATGATCCAGAGTTAGCTCTGCCAGTAGCCTGTTCTTCTTAGCCCCAAAAGGTAACACCACAAACGTGGTTTGCAAAGAGATACTGGAATAAATGAAACTCAATTCTTCGGGGAGTTTTTACACCTTAGGAATTTTCAGAAAATGTCTTAGTGCAGTAAAAGGAACGATTACTTTTATGAAGATACGAAATTCACGCGAGCAAAGCCGCGGGTAACAGCTAGTTTCTTATAAAGGAGCAGAGTATGCGGTCTGACGGAAGATACGGCCTAGCACTTCTTTGCACTGCTCTACAACTAACGAAGGGGCGCTTATCTTGACAGATTTAAGCTTTTAACAGTTTTTAATGCGTCCAATGTCTTGTTCTGTTCGGTGCATTAGATTATTATGAGGAAACAAGATAAGTTATTTTGTATACAAACGCCTCGTGCTAAGTAAATACGTTCAATTATATTCATTTCGTTATGTTATGCGTAGGAAACAAAATTATTTAGGTGGTATTTCAAGGGGCTCAAGTACGTCAGTCCTATGGTGGTAGATTTACCGGTCCATTCAAGAACTCCTGCGTGACAAAATTGTCATCTGGGCGCCTCCAAAGACCGTAAAAATAGTTAGTGGAACGTGAATTATTATTATTATTATTATTATTATTATTATTATTATTATTCCGGGGATACCCTGGTGGACAGAGGTGAAAGAAGGTGCGGACATGAATGGGTCTATCTAAGGAAAACAAAAGATTAAATAAAAATTATAAAATTACAGTTCAGGTGCAGAAGATCATAAGTTTAGTAGGGGTATCTAGTACCCATTCTACCAGGCCTTTGTGGAAAACAACAGGTTAATTTACTGGCCCCAAAATCAAAATTGTGTGGAAACGAACTCTTGCACTCCCAGTTTACAACTGATTAAAACCCTATTTGGGCTTGTGGCCCGAAGATACAGAGGCTAAGCCTATGGTACTGATGTGACTAGATGGAGAGAATATTTCAGTTACCAGATTACAAACAGAAAAGGGTCACAAAGTCATGGTCACCTCAAAATCAACTTGAAGGGGAATTCGAGAGGGTACCGCATTCTCTATTTCCTGATAACGGTTAAGTTTCTTAGGCTTGTTTGAAAACTACATTAGAAAATTGAAATTTACATTTTAGGAAAATTGAAGTTACGTTCTTAAGATTTGAAACCTTCCCCTCGAGCTACCTGTCAAAGACTATTGCTTAATTTAACCAGAACTGCCATTACCGTGAGCTGATATACTGCTCGATGATGAATGAAGCACTCCGCCTCCTTTGTAAACACACACACAGTAGACTGCAGAGAAGAATAAGACCCGGCCTTGCCCCAAGTCTCAGATGGAATCCGGTCGAGCCGGTTCCGTTGAGGATTTTAGCCCTCCGACCGGAATATTGGTCTTGGGTGCTATCTTATAACAAGATTGTCTAAAGCTGCATTGATGTTGGGTGAGGGGGACCTGTTGGGACGGAATCGGAACTGGTCAGATGTGACCTGCGCCCTTTTTAGGGGTGACTAATCTAGGATGATCTTGGGATGCTTATAGCGGAGACCAAGGGCATCATAGTTGCCCAGCGACGAGATGAGGGGATTGGGCCTGTTGATTAGTCCGGAATAGAATTTCCGGGACGTCTTCTTTATTCTGGTTCTAATCTGATCAGTCCTTAGAGATTGATGGATGTCCCGATTCCTTGAAACCATTGTCCACCAGAGATGAGACGCAGCGCACTGTTTTGGGTTCGCTGCACCCTATCCAGGTGGGTTTTGGCTCCCATTCCCCAGACCGGACTGGCATACTCTAGTATTGGCCGAAGGGATGTCTTGTGCAACGTGAGCCTGTTTTCTAGATTTAGGCCTTGATCGGCTTTCTTGAGAGGGATAATTTCAGATAAGCGTCTATTCGCTTGAGCTGAAATCGAATTAATTTGTTCGTTGAAGGTGAGTCCTCTGTCTAGGATAACACCTAGATATTTAATAGCATTTCTCCACCGAATCACTTCGCCAAAAAAGACCAGTGGGAGAGGATTAATCCTAGTGTGTTTGGAAAAGATAGTTGCATTACTTTTATTTACATTGATTTTGATTCTCCACATCCGAAGCCATGATTCGAGAGTGGAGAGGGCGTCTTGAATGTAATTTCGTGATCTAGGTGGTTGTCAGGAGACAGAGGACATTGCCGTATCATCAGCATACATGTAGACCTTCGCGTGCATTGGCTTAGGTATGTCGTCCATGTACAAGTTGAAAAGAATCGGGGAGAGAACTGCACCCTGGGGAACACCCGCTATAATGGGGCGATGGCTTGACAGGGTTTTGTTTACTTCGACCTGAAATTTCCTGTCTGAAAGATAGCTTTTGAATATTTGAATCATAGAAGAAGGGATACCAAAGGCGTAAGTTTGAATATGAGACCTTCATGCCATACCTATTCAAGAGCACGCGATATGTCTAGAAAACAGACACCCGTGTGCCTTCTATCATTGAAGTTTTTGGTGATTTCCTCAGTAGGTCTCATGAGTTGATGGACCGTAGAGTGCTTACTTCGGAAGCCGAATTGTTCGTCGTTATTTATCTTCAATGATTGTGTGTAGCCTCCTGAACAGGAGTGTTTCAAATAATTTAGATAAAATAGATAGAAGAGAGATTGGCCTGTAGTTTTGTGGAAATGTGGCGACTGCGAGGGGTTTGGGGATCAGATGACCTTGGCTGTTTTCCATGGGGTGGGAAAATGGCCATATCGGAATATGGCATTGAAGAATTTTGTAATGAATGTGAGTGCCTTCTTAGGGAGGTTTTTCAGGAAGGATGCTGAGATGTTATATGTTATCCAGACCTGAGTTTTTTCTGTTTGTGAGTTTAAGAGTAGCTGAATAAAGTTCTCGGAGTGAGATGAAGTTGGAGGGAAGATTGATGTCGCCTAGCTCTTCGACCTCATCCTCAACTTTATAGATAAAGTCATCAGAAGGGTCATCATTGGGGATGCAGGTGTTTTCAAGTATATCAGCAAGTGCATTTGCTTTGTCCAGGTCTGTATAGGCCAATCCTCGTAATCCATGAAGGGAGGGTATGCCAGTCCGTTTTCTAGTGAATATCCTGGCCATCCTATGAAGAGAGTTATCAGCCACGTTCAACTCATCTAGTCTGGATTCTCAGGCATTTATCCTATGATGTTTAATAAGTAGGAGGAGGTTTCTTCTTTGCCTGTTCCATTTGGCTTTAATGTAGGGATCGCGAGTATTCTGCCAGAGCTTCCTGGTCTTGTTTTTAATTTTGATTTGGTCCAGGATTTCGTTGGGCAGTGTGTTCTTTATGGACTGTACCACTGCAGGTCCCACGGCGGACGTTTCGGCGTCCGAAATCATGGTGTTGGATATTTCGGTCATTAGGGCATCTATTTCTTCGGGACCTTTCACACAGGGATTGTCATTTATATGAGTGTTTATGTATTCTCTAAAGTGAAGCCAGTTAATTTTGCGATTGAAAATTGGAATGTGTAAGGGGTGATAAAGGGGGAGAAGGAAAGGATCATGAGTACAGGGCGTCTATAGTGATGAAAATTTTTGTGTGTATTTCCGCTTACTATAATATCTACAAAATGATATAAATTCATGTCTCTCTCTAATATAGTTTCTTAAAAATGTAGGAAAAATAATGTAAAATTTTGACATATTCTTTTCAATACAAAAGTAAAAATATTATTTGATAAGATATGTTGCTGAAAGTACTTGTATTTCTAGAGGGATATGTTTGCAATAAAATAAAATTAACAGAACCTAAACATATTGAAAATTACAGGAGATATCACTAAAACGCTGCAGCCTTGTACGATGAACACCATTTTTAATTTTGAAAAAATACGCAAATTAATTTTTAACATGATGGTAATTCTGTTTTGTATATAAAATAATGTCAATATTTCATGTGCACAAAACTTCATTGCTGTAACTGTTGTGGTTTTTGAAGGGGAAAAAAAATTGATAAAATTTTACTATTGTAACATGTACCAGACCTCTTAGGCGATTGTAGTCTCAAACTGAAGAGGAAATAGGGAGTTTTTTTTAAACTGCTGCTAGTAGTCGTTGCCTGGCTTTGACCTTGACCAGGTGATGTAACCCTCGCTATGAATAGCGCGTCTGCGCATGAGCTGTCTAGCCAGGGCAGTACAATGTGGACTGCACAGCAGAAAGCTCTTGTTTGTTTTCCCTCGGATATGTCTATCCTAAAAGGCGACTAAAAGGGGCCCGAGGGTCTGTTAACTTTGAAGCGTGGGTTGCCGACTACGGGACCCTTAGCCGGATCCTGGTATTGCTTCCACTTGTGTCAGGCTCCTCGCTTTCATCTATCCTATCCGACCTCCCTTGGTCAACCCTTGTTCTTTTCTGACCTCGACGGTATTAGAGCATTCGAAGCCTAGGGATTATTTCATCTTCACGCCCTTCGCTTCCCTTGCCTTTCTTTGGCTGATTCCTCCATTTTTCGAAGTGTCGGACCTCTTCCATTTTTTCCCTCTTATTCACAACAAATTTAAACTTTTTCGCTCTCAGAAATGAAAATAAGCTATTTTAGTTAGCCTAATTCGCAGATGCTGATTTCGAATCTAAAGCTAGTTTTTCTGTATCATCTAACAGTTATTTGAGAGGACATGATGATCTTCCCGCAACATACTGCATAGGCTATATAGTTCACTTTTGTTCATTTGAGGTTTTATTTTATTTTATATTATTATATTTTGTTTAATTTCAACCCAAATCATCCATAATCCACAATATACAACATAATTATACTAAATATTCTAAAATTGTATTTATGTTGCAATTGAGATTTTACATAGTAAAAATTCTTACCTTCTTGAAACTTTTCCCTCGAAGACTTGCGCCTATAAGATGGCTTCAAAACATCTGTGATAAGTTGCCAGCAGTAATCGGCAAGCATGTTGGACATTCATTTCCCTTTGTATCGCCTTTCCATTTCTAATAAGTCCTGTTGTAAACGTTCCCCATGCTCATCACTGACCTCACGAAGGTTCGGTGGAAAGAAATGCAAGTGCGAATGGAGAAAGTGAATCTTAAGGGACATGTTGCATCGCAGTGTCTTGCAAAGCCGTCAGCAAATCTTCCACCATATATTTGCTCTATAGTTTCCTAGAAAATTCACACAAACCGATTTAAAAGCAAACTAGTTTGTTTTTTTTTCAACAGGATTGAGAGTCCCCTCGAATGCAGAATCATGTAGGAGATCGTATATTTGTGGCCCTATAAAGATACCTTCCTTTATTTTTGCCTCACTCAACCTTTGAAATTTCTCCCTTAAATATTGAAGTGCCCTTCCTGATATGTCTATCGCCTTAACAAAGTTCTTCATCAACCCCAGTTTTATATGCAAAAGTGGGGGGATTATTTTCGTGGCAACAAGTGGCAAGTTTTTAACACTTTCTCTTGATGACCGCTCTCTTATTTCATAATGATTACGCTTATCTCGACTGTCCCACTCACAGAGAAAACATTTCGTGAATTCTGGCTGCATTCCTCTTAGTATACCTGTCACTTTTAGATCTACACAAATCTGTGTTCTGTATAGCCTTAAGAATTGTCTCCATGCTATCATACGTTTCTGTCATATTAACGGAATAGGCAACTGGGGGATTTAACATTCCTTTAGAGCAATAAAACCACGAGGTATAATAAGAAAGTTGCCCAGAAGGGGCGACAATAGCGCTTTCCGCTCCTGAAGAAAGTAACAGTCCCGCTATAAGGTGCGATAGAAATATCTCAACAATGTTTGGTGATACAAAAGGACTAATGCTATTTTTGTGATCCGCGTATCCGAAAACATGGTAATCGACATATTTTGTGTCCGAGAGCAATTCACTGTTGTACTGTGTTAGCGTTAATAGAGGATGGCGGTCTAGTTGTACCAAATACAGTAGAGGCAATACGCGACACTTCCGGATTTAACCTTGCTAAAATGGGAGACAATTTGCAAGCGGCGCTCCTAGTGGGGTGACTTGGAAATTCCCGCTAAATTCAAATATTAATGGAAAAGCATGTACGGAAATGGATAAATAAATGACGTCTCTAGAAAGAAAGTGCCATTAAGATAATTAACTTCACAGTTGATAAAACAATTCCGAATAAACGAATGAAGAATTATTTAACAGGTTATTATTTAAAGAACTGAAATTAGACATATAATCAAGGTGTGAAATGGACTGCTGTGAAAGGGCTTGGTCTTTCATTTATGCATTACTTTTTTAGCTTTAGCATTCCTGCCTGAACTTTTACGGCTAGATTTGTCTTTTTTCTCATTTAAAAAACATTGTATCATCACATTAAGACACTCGTCAATAAAAATATCGGCACATTCCTTACACACTTGATTCAATGAATTAACATTTAAGAGCTGGACAATTTTCTTCTTAACTTGAAGCCTACTAACAGAAAATCTATATATTTATCCTCATAAACATTCAAAATTTCCCTATAAGCAATACTTGCCATTACAATAAGGTAAAGCAAATTTGCGCCATTGCTTCAACGAAATGTGCACATTTCTTAAGTCACCCATATTTTCTTCGGTGCTTGACAACGCATTACGGCATTCCAGATGGGGTAACTTGGAACACAAGCAGCCACACACATATGCACATGCATTTTCCTGAATTAAATCAAAACCCACAGATCGCACCTAAAGCAACACGTCGGTATTGAATGTTAACTGCTGCACTATACAATAAAATAAGATTATATTTTAAGCCACTTAAAACATGGGTCGCGCAGGTCAGAAGTTTAGGAAGTACTATAAATATCTCGTGTCACTTGAAGAATATTTATGCAAACACAATATTTACTTTACATTTTCTTGTCACGAGGGAAACTGAAGAAAGACCGCGAATCCTTCTGCACTTCATAGTTATTGCAGCCAAACACAGCACGTATTTGTCCACTCATGTTGAGAGGAGATATAAAGGAATAGCACACGCTATTTACTTATGCCAACTTACTTCAAACGCATCGCCAAAAACGTCACAAACAAATACGTGCCCTTATGACAGAATCATTAACTCCAGGTCACTCCGCTAGACAGAGCTCTAATCGCTGTCTTTCGATATCTCGCAGACTGTCGCATTTCAAAGCAAATGTACGCAACACACTGAATTCTCAGTTCCCGAATGGTTGGGCGTCTAGAAACCCCGATTTCATTCCAATGGACTGCTTCTTGGGATATATAATAAAACTGTAGATTGTCTAGCTTTTGCAGATGACATGGCGTTAATTACTGGCTGAAGTGTACTTTTCTAGAAGGTTACATGAGAATCGAACCCGGGGGTCTTTGGATAAGAGGCACGCAATATTAATAAATTCCTGTACCTTGGCGTCTCCGAAAACCGTAAAGAGCATTGTTTATCGTGACTTAGTACATAGTGCATCTCAAAGAAAGAATCACTGCTTCCATCGGAACTGTCACTCCAGACAGTGCTCTAGCGTACGGGGCAAGAAACCGATTATTAGCGATTCGATGTCTGCCGTGCCACTAATGGGGCATATATAGAAATTTATTGAGGTATTTAAAAAAACTCCCGTCTTTCTTCTTCATTTTAAGACTATAATCGCATTAATATATTCATCCTAGTGGAAGCGCCATTTCTTAAATAAGGTATATTCTTTTTCGATGTTCTTGTATTATAAACAAATTCTTATTGAACCATGGGCATCAAAATTACTGTCATTCCACGAGGTTCGAATCCCGGTCGATCCCTGGGTTGAGATTTACATTTCGAGAATCTCGTGGCTTCAGGAAGGGCACCCGGCCTTAAACCCCCGGCCAAATCGAAAATGAGCCTGGATGGCTCCAGCGACCCAGAGAAAAATTGAGAAAAGCTGAAGAAAGTTTTTCATTTAAATACAACATTTTATAATATAAATAAAAGAATTTCTTTAGCGTATGGCTGTTTTCAAATCGCAGGCAAACATATTTTCAGATATAACATTTTACAGTCAAATAAATATAACTTGATAAATAGGCTACATTGCAATCGAAAATTATATCGTAAACGAACATCTAGACTGCATACATATTTTGATGATGTAGACGTCGTTTCCATGAATTCAGCTGGCCACCAGGGAAGGCTATCAGTAGATGTTCCCGAACTAGTGGTGGATTGTTTGTCTCTCAACACGAAAGTGACAACAGGTTGAGGATATTTGGCTCCATTTGTACAAGGAGTTGTCCCAAAGACCGCTGTTTGTTCTGATTTACTGAAAGCACACTAAGTTTTACGGTTTAGGTCAAACACGGGTGGTCCGATAGAAATACTGGACGTCTTAAGCTGGTTAGCTGTAGCGTTGTTCTGCCAGACTCCTTTCGATTGGTCATTTGTGCTGAACCCGTTTTCCGCAAACACCCTTGCTGTTTTCAGACGAGGGTGTCGAGATCGGAGCCTATTTTTCTCAATTACTGGGATGTTAGCATGTACGGGAAGAGAGGGTGCTCTGCTTATTTTTATATGTACAGATACTCGAAAAAGTATTCGTTCACGTGAAAATGCTGACGATTTATACATTCTTAGCGTCTCTTGGATGAATATATTGACATGCACGGGGACTGTATGGATTAATATAGAACGAGAAGTAATGTCTGAACTTCTTTTTCCCCATTTCATTGCATCAAGAGGTCTAGATCATTGATTGTACAGGCTGAGTCTGACACAACGCACCTCGTAAAAGTATTCGTACACAAGAAACAGTTCCTTGTAGTCCACATGCAGGGCTCTTCCCACGCCCGTATACATACAATGGCTCGGGAGTACTGCAGTTCATGTACAATCGCTTTGTACACCTGCAGTTGATGCAAGGTCCAAACAAGCGCAATGGGGTGAAAAGGGCACGAAACACCACAATAGGAACGGAAAATAATTATCAAGCTTCACAATGAAACAAAGTCCCTGTCTGAGATTTCACGAATAATAAATCGACCTCGGTCGACAGTTCAGCCCATCATTGACAGGTATTGTGTGACTAAAAGTGTACGGACCGGGCGAGTTGGCCGCGCGGTTCGGAGCGCGCAGCTGTGAGCTCGCATCCGGGAGATAGTGGGTTCGAACCCCACTGTCGGCAGCCCTGAAGATGGTTTTCCGTGGTTTCCCATTTTCTCACCAGGCAAATGCTGGGGCTGTACCTTAATTAAGGCCACGGCTGCTTCCTTCCCATTCCTAGGCCTTTCCTGTCCCATCGTCGCCATAAGACCTATCTGTGTCGGTGCGACGTAAAGCAAATAGCAAAAAAAAAAAAGTGTACGGAACAGGCCTAGAAGCGGTCGTCCCCAAGTACTGTCTCAGAGGGAAAAGACGTTTATTGTTCGAACTGTGAAAAAGGATCCGAAAACTAGTGTCCCTCAGATTGCTGTCGAGTTGGAGAAGCGGGGCGTTAATGTATGTACGGACACTGTGCGAAATACCTTGAAAACAGCAGGATATAATGGTTAAATGTCTAGGAGAATTGTTTTGTTAGTGCAAGGAACCGCAAGAAACGCCTAAAATTCGCTTTAAAACCTGTGGATAAGACGGATGAATTTTGGAAGCGTGTGATTTTTACCGATGAAAGTAAATGCAACGTATTTGGTTCCCTTGGGAGAAGATTAGTGTGGCGAAAACCGAACGCAGAACTGTATCCCAGAAATCGCATTCCTACAAACATGGAGGGGGCTCCGTTCTTGTCTGGGGGGGCCATGAGTACTTCCAATGTTGGAAATTTGAGTTTTATAGATGGAACCATGGATCACAAATGGTACATAAATATTCTCAAAACACATCTTGTACTCAGTGTTAGGAAACTTGGTTTGGAACATAATTTCATGTTCATGTAGGACAATGATCCAAAGCACACCGCCCATAAAACAAAGATGTGAATACTTTACAATGTGCCAAAGCGTCTTCCTACAGCCCTCAGTTCCCCGACATCAATCCGATACAGCAAGTATGGGAGATAGTGGACAAGAAATTACGATCCAGGGTAATCTCCAACAGGAATGGTCTCCAAAGTGCCATACTGGAAGAATGGAACAACATTGCGTCATCGGTTACCGAGAACTTGGTTGCTTCCATCCCACGACGATTGCAGGCAATAATAAAGGCAAGGGGAACCCGACGAAGTATTGGAAAGTGAACAAACGTCTCAGACTGGATATGGTGTACGAATACTTTTTACGTGTGTAATTCTTCAGAGGGAATGCGGTTGTCTTTTTTTGCTGCAGACGTACCTTCATATTGTAAGCAATTATTGATGGTAATAAATAACTAACATTCCAAACTATGCAGTGCGTGTTTTATTTACATTACATTTTGATGTTTGCTCTTAAATCTACGCACATGTACGTCCCGTTCTCGCACAATATGAAGTGACCGAGCTCGATAGCTGCAGTCGCTTAAGTGCGGCCGGTATCCAGTATTCGGGAGATAGTGGGTTCGAACTCCACTGTCGGCAACCCTGCAGATGGTTTTCCGTGGTTTCCCAATTTCACACCAGGCAACTGGGGCTGTACCTTAATTAAGGCCACGACCACTTCCTTCTCACTCCTAGGCTTTCCCTATCCCCTCGTCGCCATAAGACCTGTTTGTGTCGGTGCGACGTAAAGCAACTTGTAAAAATAATAAAAAATAATGTGAAATGTACGAATACTTTTTCGAGTATCTGTATTCCCGATTGAGAGAATTCTTCTCATCGCAAAAATTTCTGGGCTATGTAGCTAAGTGCGGGTTGTCAAAAAGTTGGAATTAATAGTTCACATAGTCTGATGAGCTGGCAGTCGACAAATCTGGTGTGATCATTGTTCAGCCATGCTGGAACAGGATAAACCAGTCCAAAAGCTCAGGTCCTTAAGAGTAGAAGCAGAGGAACCCGATGTTGTACTGCAGAGTTTCTGTAGAATATTGTTTCTGGTTTTTATTTTGGAGTTGTTCTCGACAGATGTTCTATTTGCGAAAATTGTCACAGTCAAGAATAGTGTCACTTCATAGTTGTGAATTATTGCATTGAAAAATGAAATGAAATGTCGTATGGCTTTTAGTGCCGGGATATCCCAGGACGGTTTCGGCTCGCCAGGTGCAGGTCTTTCCTGCGCGTCGTGATGAGGATGAAATGATGATGAAGACAACACATACACCCAGCCCCCGTGCCATTGGAATTAACCAATTAAGGTTAAAATCCCCGACCCGGCTGGGAATCGAACCCGGGACCCTCTGAACCGAAGGCCAGTACGCTGACCGTTCAGCCAACGAGTCGGACAATTATTGCATTGAAACTCTGTTAAAGAGGATGTAATATATATGCTAAATTTTATCATGTAGGAATAGTTTGATAAAATATCCTTCCTTTGATATGGTGTTTGATATAGTTTGTTTGGAGCGCTGTTCAGCTTACTGGACTGGCCTGACTGCTGGTTGAAATTCTTGATCAAGTGCGTGATTTGGCTGTTTAAATTGTTCAAGTTGCTTGCTTCCAGTTACTTGTTCACACTTTCATCAGGCAGTTTCAAATCTCAGTTTCCATTAATCTGCTCGATAGAATTGGAAAGCTGTAGCTGTTCGACACCAACCACTTTCACAATATTTTTTTTTTTTTTCAAAATAATTCCTCTTAGTTCCTTATCATATTCTGATACTAGCTGGATTCTCAGAAAGACTGTCTTTGTGGTTTTCCTACCTGAAGTCGTCAGATGGAATGTAGTGATTAAAAGCAATGTTACCCTCTATAAAATACTCGATCAAATTAATAAACCGCATATTTTCTCACTTTTAACGAACAGTACTACGGTGCCGATCTTAACAGTCTGAAGTTCTAGTGCTGCAATGACCAGACCGCAGACAGCCGTGAACACTACTCTGCCATTATTCCATTAAATATGCACACTGCTCATTCCAATCATTGCATCAGAGTAGGAATTGAATAGCTCGAATGCTATGATGAACCAGTTTGTTACGTATCAGTAGTATCAGAAATTTATCTAACTCCCCAGCTACTTCCCGCCAATTTTCAGGCAGGCTGTTATACTCGGTACGACCGGGTGAGTTGGCTGTGCGGTTAGGGACGCATAGCTCTGAGCTTGAATCCGGGAGGTAGTGGTTCGAACTCCACTGTCGACAGCCCTGAAGATAGTTTTCCGTGGTCTCCAATTTCCACACCAGGAAAATGCTGGAGCTGTAACGTAATTAACGTAGGGGATACTTCCTTCCATTCCTAGCCCTTTCGTATCCCATCGCCGCCATGAGTCCTATCTGTGTCGGCGCGACGTAGAGCAAATAAAAAAAAAACTCGGTATACTGTAGTAATCCCACCTATCGGAGACGAATGGCAACAGAGACACAAAGCAAATCACAACAAACAATGGTCAATGTAATGTTATTGTTGATCAATGTTATGAGCTTTCTGTATTGTAGGCCTTCACATTGTTTTCTTTCGACTCTGTAATATAAGGCCGTCTTATAAAATTAATTATAGCGCCGACTGTAGTTCCTTATTCCCCGACTTTACATACCGATTTTCATTAAATTCGGTTTACCCATTTTCTTGTGACGGCGCTGATATGATCTTAGCAACAAAAATCCATATTCATGAATATCTCCGTTATCGTAGCCGGTACGGTCAAAATGTATAAGACATAAATGATCGGAAATTTAATTTAATTCAAGAATTAAATTTTGGGCCTTTCCCTAAACTACCATTTCGCTCAGCGTGAATAAAGTTATTTATGGCCTAGATTGTAGCGACTTGTTCCCCGACTTTGCATACCGATTTTATGTACGATGGGACAACCAACAACAAATATTTGAGAATTAAATTTTAGGCCTTCCCCTAAACTACAATTTCTTTCAGAGTGAATAAGATTATTTATAGTGTATATTGTAGCAACTTATTCTAGAACTTTACACAAAGGTTTTCATTAAGATAGGACCACTAATAATATAAATATTTGAGATTTAAATTTTAGGCCTTCCCCTAAACTACCATTTCTTTCAGCGTGGAAAAGGATTATTTATGGCCTAGATTGTAGCGACTTATTCCCGGACTTTACATACCGATTTTCATTAAATTCTCTTCGTCCGTTTTTTCGTGATGAGTGTACAGACAGACAGACAGACAGACAGACGGACGGACGGACGGTAATTACGGAAAATTAAAAATTGCATTTCGTTGTTGCTATGGACATGACTGATACAGAAATACAATCCTTTTCAAATTTTGAGCAATGTACAGACAAAACTCTTATTTTATATATATAGATTGTCAATAAGACCACTAATAACACAAATATTCGAAAATTAAATTTTTGACCTACCCCTAAACTACCATTTCGCTAAGCGTGAATAAGATTATGTATGGCCTAGATTGTAGCGACTTAATCCCCGACTTTGCATACCGATTTTATTTACGATGGGACAACCAATAACAAGTATTTGAAAATTAAATTTTAGGCCTTTCCCTAAACTACCATTTCTCTCAGCGTGAATACGATTATTTATGGCGTAGATTGTAGCGACTTATTCGCCGACTTTGCATACCTATTTTAATTAAGATAGGACCAATAATAACATAAATATTTGCGAATAAAATCTTAGGCCTTCCCCTGAACTACCATTTTTTTCAGAGTGAATAAGATTATTTATAGTTTATATTATAGCGATTTATTTTAGAACTTTACATACCGGTTTTCATTAAGATAAGACCATTATTAACATAAATATTTGAGAATAAACTTTTAGACCTTCCCCTAAACTACCATTTCTCTCAGCGTGAAAAAGATTTATGACCTAGATTGTAGCGACATATTCCCGGACTTTACATACCGATTTTCATTAAATTCTCTTCAGCCGTTGTCTCGTGATGCGTGTACGTACATACATGTATACAGACAGACAGACAGACAGACATGACGGAAAATTAAAAAATGCAATTCCTTGTTACTGTGGACATGACTGATACATAAATACCATCCTTTTAAAATTTTGAGCAATGTACAGACAAAACTCTTATTTTATATATATAGATATTGCCGTATTTCGAGTTCACACATACCTTCACCAGCTTTTCCCCACTTTAATGTAGGTATATACAGTAGTATTATTCACACATTGGAGAAACGGACGGTGCTGAAAATCAACGTTCGAACCCTGTGGATTACCAATAAATTATGGCAATGATCACTCTAGAAAGAAGAACTGCGATACTTTTTCCACCTACTTACCTCAGCTACTAACGAAATATCGTGGACCAGTCGAAACTGGCTATAGACAGCCAGGAACTGAATTCGGGCCTCTTACAGTAATGACTAAAAGTATAAAAGGCGTGAACCCAAAACAGAGATCAGGTTAAGATAAATAGGATTTATTATCATAAGGTTGCCCGAACAAATAAAACATGAGCACAAAATAAACAAAGAGGAGACATAAGGGAAACAGTTACGTACACAGTCTTTGAAGTATTCTAAAATGCATGAGTCGTTTGCCTCTTTAATAACCATCTCATAAAATTCTTGCATTTATCTTATTCAACAGTGGCATAGGGAAGGGCAATCTTAATTGGTTCAGTTAATACCAGACAGTGGTACATAAGGTTTGTTGCAAAACATTTCTTTCATTAGAACGAAGCATCAGTTGGAGATAATATAGCGGCTTTTAAAGAAGAAATATTGTCGCTGCTCCAGATAAAACAAGTAATCCAACAACCCGTCAAACCTTCTCAAAAAAGCATCCAACAATTTCCAAAGAGTCGGAATCTCTCAGAAATTAAAGTAGTAGAAGCAAAGCGGACAGGAAAGAATAATTATAGAACATCAGGAGGTTATAATGGGGATAAAAGGGCGTTGCCATAGTTACCATAGCAAAATAAATATGAGTCAAAGATGATAAGTTGAATAGAAAATAAGATCCCGAAATAGGTACATAAAATGGCTGAGCAAGCCAGGAACATCGATAAGATAATCAAATAATAATAATAATATTAATAATAATAATAATAATAATGCTAACGGCAAACATTCATAAGGCACCGAAAACTAACACCGATCCGACAATCACACAACGTTCATGCACATATACACATAGAGACCAAATGTGCAGAATAAATGTAGTATCAAGGCGCTTTACGATAATGACCGTAACAGCATGATAAAAGTCAGACGATGGCTTATGAGCTTGATCCGAGAGTACAGATGAGATTATCTGGGTGGCCGCTACGCAGGTAAGGCTCGCCCAGTCACCACAATAACCAAACAGCACATAAGCTATGAAACATAATTATTCATATTGCATAAAATGGCGAACATGAATCGTACAGCATTAGCGTTTCAAATATATCACACAACATGGGCTCAAGCCAGACGTCGCAGTCGAAGAGGATGTGAACAGGTCTCAAATATGAAAGAATCCACAAACAACTACATCGCACACACACACCTATCTACAAAGGATCAGTGTTACCTTTCTTCCCTACGTAGGAACGAATATATATCAAGTGAACATAAAGAAAAGGGGAAGACACGTAAATAGGTCCGCCACAAAAAAAAACATAAAGAAGAAAATACCGAACAGGGATCACATAGTACACTAACCTAGCATAACTGTGGCAAACCAAGGAAAAGGAAACTTAAACAAATGCCTGGAGTTCGAAGGATAAGAATCCAAACATATTAAGTAAGCATGTACGTTGACTGCAAGCAGAAAGTCACGTAGGGAGAATCGTAAATCTTTTTGAAGTACCATTTAAAAGATACGATAATCATCTCGTAGCCTTGCATCTCCATCTTTTTTACCCAAAATTTCTTCTTATCTTACAGTCAGAGAGCATATAAAGCAAGTTTTAGATTGAAAGAAATGCTTTGGCAATTCGTAATTACGTGTGGTCCCATCTGTCTCATCGGGAAGAAGTAGACGTCAAGTTAGAGAACATTTACCATTTTCAGTTATCTGACTTATGACCTCGCTATCAGAGAATAAAATGTTAAGACAATTAGGTGTGGGTGTGGCACAATTTTCTGAACCGTTTCATGAACAAATGAAATATTAATACGTCCATTATTTCACTCAGACATTCAAGAAAAGTGATTCCATGTTTGTACCGTCAAAGGGTGAGGCTTTAGACCGCTCGGAAGATGATAATGGTCTGTTAATATGTGGGTTCTAATTCGTTGCATGTTTCAGTAGATGGGAGACTTAATATTTGCTCAGGGTCACATTGGTTTCAGAGAGGTAGAGCGGTGGCTTGTCTTTTTTTTTTTCAATTTGCAGAAGTATTTTTGTTTCAACAGCAGAATCTGTCCGGAAGTATCTTTTTTTTTTTTTTCTGGTTCAAAACGCGTTGAGGTGGGCGATGGAAACGCATTAAATGAAATAGAATCTAAAGAAAGGAGCACATACTCACTTGTGAACACCGGGAAGGTTTGCTGTTCATTGTTGCATCATACTGCCAGTGAGGTGACCTGAAGGTTCCGTATTCCTCATTATGGACTATTGGTATTCAGTGGAGGCTAAAGCTTCGATATTTTATTCGCTAGATAGCATAATTTCTCTCTGCATTTTGTTTTGTTGTTTTGTTCCCGTTATAGCTGGCAATCATATGCTTCGCCTGCGGTATCCCTTCTGATGAATACGTCGTCAGTGCCCACGGTGTTTCAAACAGTATTCGATTTTGCTCCCGTTTGCTTGAAATGCTCAGGGCAGAGCGCTGGCCTTCGGAGCCCAGGTAGACTGGTTCAGTCCCGGCTCACATACTAACGTCACGTTTGGACATTTAATGGCACGTGAAAGAACTCCTGTGAGACATCTGGCACCTGGATGTGTATGCAAACCGTGAAAGTAGTTAGTGGGATGTAAAACCCGTATTATTATTATTATTATTATTATTATTATTATTATTATTATTATTATTATTATTATTTCCTCCGTGGTTCAGGCGGCAGCGCGCCATCCTCTCACTGCTGGGTTCCGTGGTTCAAATCCCGGTCACTCCATGTGAGATTTGTGCTGGACAAAGCGGAGGCGGGACAGGTTTTTCTCCGGGTACTCCGGTTCTCCCTGTCATCTTTCATTCCAGCAACACTCTCCACTATCATTTAATCATCTGTCATTCATTAATCATTGCCCCAGAGGAGTGCGACAGGCTTTGGTAGCCGGCACAATTCCTATCCTCGCCGCTAGATGGGGGCTTCATGAATTCCATTCCTGACCCGGTTGACTGCTGGAAACAGGCTGTGGATTTTCATTATTATTATTATTATTATTATTATTATTATTATTATTATTATTATTATTGATTCGTTATGCTCAACTAAGGAGTGCGTGTGAAATTATTTAGCACAACGTTTCTTGTTGTGTTCCCAAAATCTCTTCATCCTTTCGCCGTGCTTCTTTTTCCGCTCTCCCGTCCATCCTGTAGCTTGTTTTTAGGATGATCAGCAAATTTGTGTTTGTTTATGAGATTTCTGAATTTTTTTCTGTCTTGCATGATTTCTTCAGTTATACCAATTTCCTGAAGATCTTTGTTAATTTCTGTAAGCGAGTTGTGATTTTTTTTAGAGATACTGCGAGATTTAGTATTTTATTTGTTAGCACATTGTTATCCATCCTGATCATGTGACCATAGTCCGCCTCCGTAGCGTAACGGTTAGTGTAATTAGCTGCCGTCCTCAGGGGCCCGGGTTCGATTTCCGATACTGCCAGAAATTTAAGAATAGCAGGAGAGCTGATATGTGGTTAAAAAGGTACAGGGAGCTCACCTCCATTGGGGGGGTGTGCCTGCTCAGAGCTGTATCATCTCGGGATGAGGACACGAGTTTACTCTACTTAGATGACCATAGACTTTTAATCTTCTTTTTCTGATGGTGCCTGTGATTTTTTTCTGTTACTTGATAGATTCCCTGTGATTTCCTCCTCATCCGAATGCCATTGTCACATTTAGGTGATCTGCCATCAATTATGAGAGTTTCTGATGCATAAAGGGCTTCTGGTTTGACAACTGTGTTGTAGTGTCGTAATTTTACATTTTGGGATATAGATTTTTTGTTGTACCTGCTCCAGACAATTCAGTATGCTTTTTGTAATTTTGTAATTCTTTCTTTGTTTGCTTGCTGATTTATCCCGTTTGGTTGTATAATTTCGATTATGTATTTCAATTTATCTACTTGGAAGATTTTCCCATATCTAGTGCTTAGAGGATGGTTGTTAAATCCTGATTTTGTACCTTGCATATGCACTGACTTAGCAAATGTCGTGGGATAGTCACCTAAAAGCGTGTGGGGCCTCCTCTGGCCCTGCGAAGTGCGAACTGCAGTGAGACGCCGTGGAAGGTGAGTCGACAAGTCCATGGTAGTCCTCTGGACGCAGCTGACACCAAATCGTTTGCAGAGCGTCCGCCAATGCTGGTCTGTTCGTGGATGCTGGATCCATGGCACGGAGCCTGCGTTCCAGGACTTCCCAGATATGCTCGAAAGGGTTCATATCGGGGCTCCTGGGTGGCCATGGCAGTCGTTGGACCTCTGCTGGAACCATTCCCGGGCGACATGGGAGCGATGTGGCGGCGCGTTATCATCTTGAAACACCGCAGAACCGTCTGGGCGCTGGAAGGCCAAAAATGGGGGGAGATGGTCTCCGAGCTGCTCAACATACCGCATACCATTCAAAGTCTCTTCCAGAGCAACTAGGGGGCCCATTCAACACCAGAAAAATGCACCCCAGACCATAACAGAGACACCAGCGCCCTGGACCACGCCTTTGAGGCAGGCGGAATCCATCGCTTCATGTAGTCTGCGCCATAGACGGTGCCTCCCATCGGCATGGTGCAGTTGAAATCGTGATTTGTCCGACCATGTCACGTTACGTCATTGTTCCAGTGTCCATCCCTGGTGACTGGCGGCAAATAGGCGTCGTTGTGCCCGATGACGTTGGGTTAACAGTGGCACCCGTGTGCGGCGCCGGCTTCCATACCCCATAGAACCCATGTTCCTACGGATTGTCCACTGGGAGACGTGTCTAGCACGGCCTGTGTTGAATTGAGCCGTGATTTGTTGCACGATTGCCCGTCTGTCACTATTGACAATCCGTCTCAGATGTCGCCGGTCACGGTCATCGAGGGTGGCTGGACGGCCGGTCGTTCGTCTGTTGTGGACGGTGACACCCGCATTCAACCATTCACAATACACCCTGGACACGGTTGATCGTGTGAAGCCGAATTCCCGCACCGCTTCCGAAATCGCACTTCCCATCCGTCGTGCACCGACCACCATACCCCGTTCGAACGGTGTCAGTTCACGACGACGTTCCATGTTACACCTGTCACATGGACAGCCACTGCTCACAAGGTCTCCTATATAACTTCCGTTGGTACAGGGGACGTGTGGTGCGCAGACAACACACCCGCGCATCAGTGCTCCGCTATCCCATGACATTTGCTCAGTTAGTGTACTTTGTCTTTTCATATGAAATTTGCAGACCTGTTCTTGTCGCTATTTCAGAAGTTTTTCTACGGATAGGAGTGCTTCTTGTTTGTTGTTGGAGAGGATTAGTAAGTCATCTGCAAAGGCGAGGCAATGAAGTTGAAATTTGTTTTTGAGAAGTCTACCAATATTGATCCCTTGAGTTTCATTTTTCCATTCTCGAACCCCTTTTTCCAGAACTAGATTGGTGATAATCCATCGCCTTGTCTGACCCCTGTTGTAATTTCGAATAGCTCTGAAATTTCTCCTAAAAATGTAACTTTCGCTCTTGTGCCTGTTAGAGTTTGCTTGATCAATTCCCTTGTTTTTCTGTCGACTTGAAAGTCCTCAAGTATGTGTAATAGAGTCTGTCGGTCTTGAGGCAACCTCTAAGGCTCAGTACCTTAGTTATATTCTTGAGACTGACTTCGATCGATCTTCCCACTATCTTCAACTTGTTAGCATGATGGAAATGTCAGTTGACAAAACAATTACCCCAGACCCTAGTACAAGTACTAGTTTATCTCGGTCATCGGATTCTGGGGGACAGAGAACATCACGCGGAAATTGTTGTAAACAGGATAAGGTTTACAAGAACACAGCTTATTTATTTGCTTCACATAGAAATTTACAGGAATAAACATAAAATTGTCTTGAAGCAAAGTAGATAATTAAGCTTGAGAGAGTTTCTGTTTCTATACACTATGTACACTTTGAATGTATTTACACTAGCTTCTATCTTGAAAAGATAGTTCGTAGGAATGTTCAGTTCGTGATAGTTGAAAACTATCAGTTTCACTAGCATTGATTAGCTAATGGAGTTCCTGCTAACTTGAAGTGTCTGAGTTCATGAGCTTGCACAGAATGACAGCTAAGTTCACAATTAGAGAATCTAATGTGTGTGTCGGAGCCTGAGTGAGATTGGGGATGTGTAGAGTACAGCATCGGGGCTCGACGTGGATGAAGGAACGGGAAATTGGAGCAGTGACCTGAGGTGAAACCTCATACTACCAGAATTCCGTCCACCTGGTCGAGACACATTTTTAAGAGGAGTAGCCTCCGTGTTCGACGTACAGTGTATTCTGGAGCAGGACACTGGGGAGAATCCTGGTGAGTGACAGACAGGTAGCTCCTTTTATACTGCACTCGACGAAACAGACACGCGCACTGAAGACTGCGTGTCGAGTCTCGAACTATCCACGCTTGCGTGCGTGCGGCTGGCTGGCGCTGAGCGGAGAGAGCGGAGGACATACAACACGCTCCCCTCCTAAATACGCCGATACGGCGTGAAGCGGCGGCGGCGCTGGCGGTGGCTACGATGCTGGGCAGGAGCGTCTGACGTCTCCATTGTATTGTCCGGAGCTGTGACTGGGCGGAGTGGCGCTGCATCGTCCTGAAAGGAACCCATGGTTATTAAATGGTCTAAAGCTCGTTCAGCAATAGATTTATCTGGCTTAACAAGAGAATCAATAGCCGGATATGGACGGTAGCGCAGGCGTATCTGGTCCTGGTGGCGGCAAATGTTTTTCTCAGCAGTCTGAATCTCGTAGAGACGATGGCCCAAAGATCTGCGGATGATACCAGGTAACCATAGCGGGTTTGACTTGAATGTCCTGATGTAGACTCTGTCGTTGACGGTGAACTTTGTTGGCGATGTCTTAGACTGGGCCGGAAGAGGCTGCAACAGAGAAAGTAAAGTTCTGTGAGGTCGTCCATGAAGCTTTTGTGCGGGAGTGACATTATCAGCGCCGGGCAGAGTTCTGTAGTTGCTTAAGAGTTGTAACAATGCTTGGTCTTTAGTTAAGCCTGAAGAGACAGCTTTTTTCATACTTTTCTTAAAAGTTTGTACAAAGCGTTCAGCTTCACCATTAGATTGAGGTTGAAAAGGCGGTGCTAGGATATGGCGAATTCCATCATATGCACAGAAGTTCTTAAAAGTAGTAGCTGTAAATTGCTGTCCATTGTCAGAAATTAGGACTTGAGGTAAGCCTTCAGTTGTAAATATTTTCTGAAGAGCACGAATGGTAGCTTCTGTAGTAGTAGTCGAATGCATATCCACTACATAGGGAAAGTTCGATAGAGAATCTATGACGATGAGCCACATGGAATTGAGGAAAGGACCTGCGAAATCGATGTGAACTCGTTCCCATGGAGAAGTAGCAGGAGGCCATGAAGCTAGATCAGATTAATTTGACATTGTTCACAATGGCGGATGAGCTTTTCGATGGCGGCATCAATACCAGGCCAGTAGCAGTGTTGACGTGCCAGTTGCTTAGTGCGGGATATGCCCCAATGACTTTGGTGTAACAAGTCGAGAACTTGTTGCCGTAGACAAAGTGGGATAACCACTCGGAAGGTGGTGCCGGTTTCCAGGAGTATAACTCCGGCACGAGTCGTAAGACGATGCTGAATACGATAATAAGTCGCAAGGTGGGCAGGAAGTTTGTTCTGAAGAGGCCAACCGTTGCGGATGTAAGTACGTACTGTAGCAAGTGTACTGTCCTTATCCGTAGCTTTAGCAGTGCAGGTAGCGTCAATAGGAAAACTGGATACGGTGTCTTCGAGTTCTATGTCTAACTGAAGACATTCGGATTCTTGAGAATCGAAGGCGGTATCAGGACCTACTGGTAAGCGAGAGAGGGCATCAGCATTACAATGCTGGGATGTGGCACGATAGGCGATCTGATAGGAATAATCAGAAAGGAACATGGACCATCTTTGAAGCTTTCTGAGGGAATGCTCAGGGATCTTATTACCAGGATGGAATAAGTGTACTAGAGGCTTGTGATCAGTAATGATCAGGAAATGGTTGCCATAGAGACATTCATTGAAACGGCGAATACCAAAGATGATTGCTAAAGCTTCTTTTTCTATCTGGGAGTACCGACGTTGATGCTCATTAAGTGTCTTCGAAGCGAAGGCGATGGGGCGTTCTTGTCCGTGACGATCCTTCTGAGAGAGAACGGCGCCGACGCCGTAATCTGATGCATCAGTAGCTAGCGTGATGAGCTTGCCAGGCTGAAAATGAGTGAGTTTAACAGCTTGAACAAGGGCTTTGTTGATCGTTTGCCAGGCCTGTTGGTATTGTGGAGACCACTGAAATTTAACATTTTTTTTGCGTAGGGCGTTTAATGGAGCTGCAACTGAAGCGAAGCGGGGAATGAACTTGTGATAGTAGTTCGCTTTGCCTAGGAAGGATTGGAGCTGCTTGATGTTCTGTGGTACAGGCATGTTTACAATCGCCGAAACATTCCGTTCACTAGGTTGAATGCCGTTTTTATCAAGGATGTGTCCCAGGTAGTGAACTTGCGGCTGAAAGAAAGTGCATTTAGCGAGATTCGCTCGTAGGCCATTGTCTTTCAACTTCGTGAGAAGGAGGCGCAGATTATGGAGATGTTCTTGGTGATCTTTGCCGGTCACAATAATATCATCAAGGTAGTTAGCACAACCGGGAATGGAGGCGGTGAGTTGAGCTAAATAGCGGTGAAAAATAGCAGCTGAGGAAGAGACGCCGAACGGGAGACGCTGGAGCTGGAGTAGTCCGATAGGAGTATTGAGTGTGAGAAATTGCTTGGATTCTTCGTCTAAAAGTAGCTGTAGATAGGCTTCTTTAAGATCCACTCTAGAGAAGAATTGTCCACCAGCTAGACGACGGAATAAGTCCTCTGGACGGGGAATTGGAAATACATCTGTGTCAATTTGTGAGTTGATCGTAGATCGGAAATCACCACAAAGTCGTACATTGCCATCAGGTTTCTTGATTACGACTAGTGGAGTGGCCCATTGACTGGAATTGACTGGTACCACTATTCCATCTTCTACCCATCTTTCTAACTCCTTAGTGACCTGGTCTTGAAGTGCCAGGGGTACTGGACGTGCTTTGAAAAAGCGCGGCTTAGCTCCTGATTTCAGCTGTATGTAAGCTGTATAGTTTTTTGCGGTTCCAAGCGTAGAGTCGAAGGCTTCAGGAAACTGCTCGAGGAGAGCCGTAATATCAGAAGTAGGTTGCAAACTAGAGACTACGTTGACGTTGTCATGAATCTGGAAGCCGAATAAATTAAAGAGATCCATGCCCATAATGTTCGATGCGGTGTAGTTGTTGACTACGAGTAGTGGAATGACTTTCTGAATTCCTTTATAACTGGCTGGAAGCGTGATTTGGCCTTTAATGTCAATCTTCCGTTTGTTAAATGTAACAAGCTGGATGTCAGCTGGAGAGCATGAAGGTGAACCTAAGTCGTGATATGTAGCCAGGTTAATGATAGAGACAGGTGATCCAGTGTCTAACTGAAAATCGATAGAGCGATCAGAGAATGATAGAGGAACGATGATCTTGTGAGAATTCTTGGTAGGTAGAATAAGATTTATCTGATCAACTTCCATGTCCTGTCGGGGCTGTATATGCTTCGGGCGCGCTGCAGGAGTCTTAGCCGGGCGGAGCGAACTCTGACATACAGTCTTGATGTGTCCTACTTTATTACATCTTTCACAAGTGGCTTTGAAAAAACGACATGCACGACGTTCATGATGTTTGAAACATCCTCTGCAGGAAGGCAGGAGTTGCGACTTGCTTTTAGAAGTGGGCTTCCTTGTAGAAGAACGAGAGGGAACCGGGCGAGAATGCTTGGCAGAGAGCGACTTGGCTGCGCGGTTCAAGGTAGCGGATGACTGGCGGGCTGGGGTAGAGACTTGAGCAACTTCGTGTGTAGAAGCTATTTCTGCGGCAGTGTTGGTAGTAAGTTCGTATACCGTAGCAATACGCTGGACGTCTTCTAAAGAAGGGTTACTCTTCTTGACAGCGTCAAAACGAACTTTGTCCTCAGGAGTATGCAGAATGACCATATCCCGAATGAGGGAATCGGTATAGGGCGTACCACAACCGTCCTTGGAACATATAAACTGGCAGGGTTTAGCTAGACCTCTTAATTCTGCTATCCTCTCAGCATGAGTCTGATGCGGTTGCTTCCTGCTCTGAAAAAATTTGTAGCGAGCGACCACTATGTGTGGGGCTTTAGCATAGTGTTCGAACGGCACTTCAGAGAGTTGCGCCTCTGGACTTAATTTTTGTAGTAATTCGCACGTAGCATTGCCAACCGAACTGAGAAATAGTGCACGTTGGCGCTTGTCATCCGTGACGGAATGACATATAAAATGCTGCTGTAGGCGGGCGAAATAGACTGACCATTCTTCCTTAGCCGGATCAAAAGCAGTGAACGGAGGAATTGCTGAGGGCTGTGTAGAAACAGAAAGAGCTTGAATAGCTGTGAGCAATGCGGCTTGTTGTTGCTGCATGAATTGCTGTTGTTGCTGTTGGAGAGCTTGCAAGACGGCAGTAAGTTGCTCGGCTGTAGCCATGTTGAGATGCGTGAGAGAAAAGAACTTGTGTAGCAGCGTGTACTGAGCTGGCGTGAGGCGAGACCTTCACCGGAACAGCTGGGAGTGTGTGAGAGAGCAAGCAAGCTGAAGCGTGCCTGACAGGTGCTGCGAGCGAGAGAGAGCCTTGGAATGTAGGCTGCCTGTCCGTAGTTCGAAGGAGGCTGCACTGTAGAAAAGGCTAACTGCTGGTAGAGTCCGTACGGGTTCCAATGTGGAGTGGTGATAGTTACGGAGTATAGTGTCACTTTGCCAATGAGTTGACGATACACTGTAAGAGTTTGTTACCTTGTCGCGAATGAGTTGACGAAAGAATGTAAGCAGTTTTGTACCTCGTTGCGAAAGAGTGGGCGACACACTGACCACTGTTGTACTTCGTCGCCAATGTGTTGGTGACAGATTGCGCACAGTTTTGTACCTCGTCGCGAATGAGTTGGTGGCAGATAGCACGTAGTTTTTTACCTCGTGGCCAATGAGTTGTGTTGTAAACAGGATAAGGTTTACAAGAACACAACTTATTTATTTGCTTCACATAGAAATTTACAGGAATAAACATAAAATTGTCTTGAAGCAAAGTAGATAATTAAGCTTGAGAGAGTTTCTGTTTCTATACACTATGTACACTTTGAATGTATTTACACTAGCTTCTATCTTGAAAAGATAGTTCGTAGGAATGTTCAGTTCGTGATAGTTGAAAACTATCAGTTTCACTAGCATTGATTAGCTAATAGAGTTCCTTCTAACTTGAAGTGTCTGAGTTCATGAGCTTGCACAGAATGACAGCTAAATTCACAATTAGAGAATCTAATGTGTGTGTCGGAGCCTGAGTGAGATTGGGGATGTGTAGAGTACAGCATCGGGGCTCGACGTGGATGAAGGAACGGGAAATTGGAGCAGTGACCTGAGGTGAAACCTCATACTACCAGAATTCCGTCCACCTGGTCGAGACACATTTTTAAGAGGAGTAGCCTCCGTGTTCGACGTACAGTGTATTCTGGAGCAGGACACTGGGGAGAATCCTGGTGAGTGACTTTTTTTTTGTTACGGGGGGCCCCCGTAGCCCGCTCCCCCGCCGTGACCATCGACTCAATCTATATGGCCTCCGACATGCTATTAATTTCTAAGAAGAAAGAGATAGCAGGGAAGAGTGGGAAAGTTATACAAGGAGTATCTGCCGGTTTCCGAGATAGACTCGCTACCACGGCAAGAGTTTGTATTGGTAAGGTAGTGTTGAGGTGTGGTATTGAAGGGTCAGGGAAAACCACATAGGCAGAAAGAGAAAGAGCCTACATGTAAAACCTGACATTTTGTGATAGCACATGCAAGGATGTGGACTGGGAAAGGTCCAGTGGTAGTGTTAGTTGAGAAGAGGTATCATGCACCAGCTAGCTATGAACCATAGTCTCGCCGTTCCATCTGCCAGGGGATCAGTCCGTCTGGGCACTGCCGTGACTAGCGCGGGCCTTGCCGGCTGCGGAGCCATGCGTCGAGTACCACTAGGGCCTGCCGCACCACACCACCTCCTTGGGGTCCCTCGTACCCAGTCTCCGATCCCGGAGAATGAGGCCAAGCCCGCCGAGGCGGGGGCCTCCTGGAAGGGGGTGGGTCATGACGCCGGGCCTCCTTCCTCTCTGCCCGCGCCATGGCCCGGTAGACTGGGCAACTGCGATGGGAGGCCGAGTGGCCCCCCGCGCAGTTGGCGCAAACCGCCGCCTCCTTAAGTGTCGCGCAGGCCGTGTAGTGGTGATCACCCCCACAACGGTTGCACTTCACTTGGAGCCCACAGCTCTCCTGCCGGTGGCCCCACCTCAGACAGCGGAAACACTGCAAGAGCTGCTGAGGGGGACGTTTCCATCTCACCTGGCTGCCGCTACCCGCTGAGGTCCTCTCCTGATTTGTTCCTCGGCAGACTGCTGTCCTGGGAGCAGTCCTGGGTTGCGGCTGGGCGGCCCTCTCCTGGTGGGCCGGCGTCGCCTTCTGCTTCCTGGTCCGGCGTCGTCTTCTTCTTCTTTCCTGGGGTTGCTTCTCGGCAGGGGAAGAGGTCTCGTCCTGGTGGCCCTCCTCCCGACCTGGTGACCCCGGGGTAGCTGGTGGCTCCGCTGCGTCGCCGTCATTTTCCATCTCCTGGTTGGCGGCGGCGGCGTCGGTCGGTGCTAACACTCGACTGCGTTCCCTGTCCTGAGAGGTGCATATCGAGGTCTGTAGCTCGACAGACATGCAGGCAGGCTGGGCCTGGGCAGCAGTCTCAGAACGCCAGGGGGCGTCCTTCTCCACTGCTGTGCTGCTGTCCACCATCACGGGCGCGTTCCTGGCTTGCGCCCGGGTAACAGGCCCTTCCTGGTAGGCCTGCGTCTGCGACCACTTCGCCTTGGTTGGTGGTCGACGATCCTGGTTGGCGGCCTTGTTGGTCTGCGTGTACTTGGTAGAGTACAGCCTTCCAACTGAGGTCGCGCCGTCGCGGCGCTCGGGAGCGCCGCCGTCGTACTCGGTCCTCGGCTCCGTCTGTATGGCTGCCTCCTGGTAGCCTGAGACGTCCAGATGCTCCCTGAGTCCTGGTAGCCGGGCAACCTGGAACTCCTGGGACGCGCGCTCCTCGTAGACCTTGAAGCCAGCTGCGTCATTAGGGCGAATGATGATCGCCCAGGCAGGGACCATATGGCCTATGATCTGCAGGATTGGCTCCCCGATGGACTCCGCGATCGCGTTGAGGTGGTCGAATACTCTCAGCGTCCCCTGGTGGTTGCCCTCCCCCCACCGGTTGAACACCCTGGTGAGTGACAGACAGGGAGCTCCTTTTATACCGCACTCGACGAAACAGACACGCGCACTGAAGACTGCGCGTCGAGTCTCGAACTATCCACGCTTGCGTGCGTGCGGCTGGCTGGCGCTGAGCGGAGAGAGCGGAGGACATACAACAGAAATAAATCCGAGCTTCCCAAATCTCTTCCACCGAAGCGAAAAACTCCATTATTATTATTATTATTATTATTATTATTATTATTATTATTATTATTATTATTATTATTATTAAATTTGTTCTCATGTTAAGTTCAATTATGATAATATACCTTTAATAGTCTTGAATGAAGTAATATAAAATTTATAATCGCATTGTGGAATATTATTAATGAACATAGAACCTTGTTTTCTTTAAAAAAATAAGAAAGACCATTCACAAGGTCGTGTTCTGGAGGACCTGTGTACCTTGAAGATTGCTTTATTTCTGCGATGGGGTCCGCTGCATCTCTTATCAGACACCTCAGTTGGTCTGAACGCTGAGAGAATCCTGTTGGAGCCCTCAGTTCAGAAGTAAAATCCGTGGATTGGCCGGAAATCCAACCCAGAACCTCCGGACAAGAGGTAGGCATGCCACCCCCAGAAGGCTGGCGAAAGGAACTTCTGTGGGACAAATGTTTTGGTAACTGGGTTTCTTGCAATATATATTAGTGGAACGTAAAATCATTATCATTATTGCCATTATAATCTTGTTCTCACCCAGCGAGTTGGCCGTGTGGTTAGCGACGCGCAGCTGAGAGCTTGCATTCGGGAGAGAGTGGGTTCGAACCCCACTGGTCGGCAGTTCTGAAGATGGTTTTCCGTAGTTTCCCATTTTCACACAAGGAAAATGATTGGGCTGTACTTTAATTAAGGCCACGGCTGCTTCCTTTCCACTCGTGGACCTTTCTTATCCCATCGTCGCTATAAGACCTATCTGTGTCGGTGCGTCGTATAGCAACTTATAAAAAATCTCTTCTTCTGATCTTGACGGTATTCATTGCGAGATCTAGGGAGTCTTTCAATTTCCCTGCATTCATTGCTCTTCTCTTTCTCTTGGCGATGTCTTCATTATTCGAAATAGACCGAAAACATCATGCGGGAATGAATCGGAAGTTCCCAACTTTCTAGTAACTTATGGTCAATGTTAAAAAAGACAGATAATCATGGTATTTTTCCCCATAAAGTTGCAACCACCACCACTGCATTACGAATTTCACTTCTTTGTCACGATCAGGTCTCAGCTGCATATGTCATGTATATGTATGTTCAGTCCGTCAGCGATGCCGCTGGTGGGATCCTCAACAGCTCTGCCATCAGCTGTCATAGATGGCCTAGGCATCACTGAAGAGGCGTACTGGGGAAATGAGGAGTGAGGTAGTTTCCCGTTTATTTCCTCACCGAGCCAGCGTTGCTATTACATATCAGTCTGCCAAGCCCACTGAAATGCATACACGAACCGACCCTATGAGCAACATTTTCACACCATTCATAGCATGGACTGGCTGCATAAGGAGTGGCATTACTAGCATCGCTCATACCTCAGTCACTTTCATATTGTCAAAGCCAAGGATAAGACAGACATATCTATGAAAGTAACAAAATTGCTCTAGCCTATACGAGAAGATATAGTGCACTGTAAACACTAGGTCCTGCCAGCAAAGGCATAATAATTATAAATTCGATATCTTATTCTTGTTGCCGGACTGAATGACTCAGTCGGTTGAGGCGTTGGCCTTTTGACCCCAACTTGGCTGGTTCGATCTGGCTCAGTCTGGTGGTATTTGAAGATGCTCAAGTACGTCACCCCGTGTCTGTAGATTTACTGCCACGTAAAAGAACTTCTGCGGGACTAAATTCCGGCACCTCGGCTTCCGAAAACCATCAAAAGTAGGTCGTAAAGCCAATAACATTATTATTATTATTATTATTATTATTATTATTATTATTCCGGGGTTTCCCGTGGAACGCAGAGGTGAAAGAAGGTGCCGGTGTGAATGGGTCTAACTACAATGTCAAGAATTGAATTCAAAACTTAAACTGAATGTTATATTTTCAAAAACTTCAAACTTAACATTTTTTGTTTTACAGGTACAAGTAGCAAACATTAAACAAGTCTAGGAAGGACAAGATTAGTGGTATTAACAGATCGTGGGCTTCAAGCCCTCACCTTACTTTTCCTGAGCTCCTAGCTCAAATTTACAAAAGAGCACAAATGTATACAAGAGCAGAAATCCCCTAATTCAAAGAACACTTACTCCCAAAATTACAATATCAAGCCTCCCAGAGGCACCTTTTACAACACTTGAAAAAGAGCTAACGTGCTCTCAGTTTCTCAAGCCTACTCCAGGCAACACCAAAACAATCTTACACTCTTTGGCCTTCCATGGCCCAACTTACAAATTGAAACAGGGGTATCTCGTACCCAACCTATAGGGCCTTTGCGGAAAGAACAGGTCAAGTAAATGGCCCGAAACACAAATTGAATGGAGGCGTACAGTGCTCCAAGATAGTGAAAACTTAAACCTAAAGGGCACTAGGCCGGTGAAACAGGGGCTATTCCCAAACTACTGAGGTGACTCGTACGGAAGGTAATTTACCACATTACAGAATGAAAAACAGTTATAAAAACGTAGTCACCTCAAACCAAGATGAAGGGGAGCTCGAGAGGGTACAACACTCTCTATCGCCGATTTACAGTCGAAGATTTTATGAACCTTTTCACATTAGCCGGCAGAAGTTACATTTTAGAAAAGAAGGTTACATAGTTAACGTTTCGGACTCTTCTCTCGGGTTAAACTGCTGAGCTAGCAAGAAAGAAAGATGTCATGTGGCCATTACCTTGTCGATGTACTGCTGCCTGATGAAAGAGGCCGCCCGCCTCCTGCTTTGATATACACAGTTAGTAAGATGACGATCAATTGGCCCAGAAACGAGAAAATCCGCAGTTTATAAACCCTCGGGGAAAGTTCGAGATCATTCAAGATCAAACTAGTCATACCCTCTCACGTTTATTGGTCAATTTAAAAGTTACACTCAAAATAGAAGAAGAAGAAGAAGAAGAAGACTGTGATTGGTAGAAAATTAAGTACAGAAATTAGGGATTGGCTAGATTCAAAACTGGCGGAAATGAAAAGGAAAAATACCCAACCCAAAAATAATTGAACATCAATCAGTAAAAAAAAACTTATGAATACAAAACTTCTTTGAATTATAAGTTCTTATACCTCGCACCAGGGTGCATGATCATAGTTTTTAGTAGTGACATCTGTGGAAGAATGTCCAAACTTCTTGATGGATAGCAAACAAAACTAGTAGAAATACGGTCAGTTCAGGAAACTTCACAATAACAAAATTACTTCATATTTTAGTGGTGACATCATCTGAGTAAATTTCTAAGTCGGTGTAGTTTCAGTTTCACTATTTCACCAATAGATGAGTTCATTAGGCGCTAGATTTAAATGCGCGGCGTTGGGGTGTACCTCCCGGTACAATGATTATTATTATTATTATTATTATTATTATCGTCGTTGTTGTTATTCCTCCTGCAGTAATTCATTAGCCTCCAGTTGTGTATTGTACGTTTGTTCCATAGTAGATCATTATTGGTGATCAAAACCACTCCCAAGCTGTATCTTCTTGTTAGTATCAGTAGCCACTCTTAATTCTGCTTTAGTTAATTTCCGAAGTGGTACTTGAAGTTCTCTCCAGTTTCATTGAGCCTGTCTCCAATATTTATTCCTCAGACCGTCTCTACACACAGTAAATAAGTTATAAGGGGCTATTGACTACGAAGTCTCAAGTCTTGCATGAAATCACCACCCGCAGCACAATTGAGTGGTTTAATCCAGACCAAACCATTCGCTCCAGGCCTTTTGAATGCATTTTATTTTCCCATCTCCAAACAATCTCGAATCCAACCTTTTTCAAGTTCCGAGGCACGGTACTGCTGACAGATTTAGTCCCAGTTAGAATTAGTTACACAGCACGGCAATTCTTCTTCCTGGCCTTTTCCCAATTTCCCGAGATCGGCTCTTTGCATTTAGCCCATTTTTTCGACGGGGTGTCTATTTTGACACCAATCCTTTTGGAGGCATGTATTCGATTTTGCGTGTTTCTGTTGTGGATTTGGGTGTGATGTGTTGTATGTAAATGAAGATGAACACAAAATAATACCCATCCCCGAGCTAGAGGAATTAACACCGAGCTCGATAGCTGCAGTCGCTTAAGTGCGGCCTGTATCCAATAATCGGGAGATAGTGGGTTCGAACCCCACTGTCGGCAGCCCTGAAGATGGTTTTCCGTGATTTCCCATTTTCACAGCAGGCAAATGCTGGGGCTGTACCTTAATTAAGGCCACGGCCGCTTCCTTCCCATTCCTAAGCCTTTCCTATCACATCGTCGCCATAAGACCTATCTGTGTCGGTGCGACATAAAGCAAATAGCAAAAAAAAAAAGAGTAATTAATCAGACAAAGTTAAAATTCCCGACCCGGCCAGGAATGAAGACTAGTATGCTGACTATGTAGCCGAGGAGCCAGACACAACACCGTTATAAATAGAGTCTCTCTCTCTCTCTCTCTCTCTCTCTCTCTGTGTGTGTGTGACACAGTTGATAATCTTTTTCTTTATTCTTTTGTAAAACTTGTTTTGCGTCGCACCGACACAGATATGTTTTATTGTGACGATGGGATAGGAGAGCGTGTCGACATTGGGGTTCGAACCCACTATCTCCCGAATGCAAGCTCACAGCTGCGCGCTCCTAACCACACCGCCAACTCATTCGGTGAATAATATTTCTTTAGTCCTCTGATATACACATTCGAGTTACTCTAAGGAAATCCTTCCGGTCGACATTCTGGCACCTCAACGTTTTCGAAAATCATAAAATTAGTCGGACGTAAAAGTATTATAAAATTCACAATTTTACAATTGGGTATATGTATTTCATCGGTACAATGTACATGGAAGAAATACTAATCAGTACATACACAGATGTTCCATGCATACGTAGTACAGTCAGAGTTTTGAGACTGACCGCACGATGGCGCTGTGATGCACTATAGCGCATAGGTCACGCCGTGGCGTCCCTGCAAGAGACAGTTGAGTGCAAGCACTGGAAACAGACGGACGGTCGTTGTTTTGACGGTGATTTGAATGCTCCCGTTGGACCGTGACATGTCACAGTTTGAGCAACGGGCAAACATCAATTTCTGCCAGAAATTAGGCAAAACCGCTGCCGAAAGGTTTAAGATGATGCAGCAGGTTTACGGTGAGGAAATACTGAGTCGCAGTGTTGTGGTTTGGTGGCACCGACGTTTTGTGCAAGGACGGGGCAGTTTGAAAGATGATGTGCGTAATGGTCGGCCACAAACAGTTCGAACGGAACGCAAAATCCAATAAGTTGCAACGTTGGTTTCGTGCTAACCGCTCCCAATCGGTAGATGATCTCGCAGCAGCAATAGGGGTCAGCCATGGTACTTGCCACAAAATTCTGACGGATGACCTCAACATTTCTCGTGTTACCCAGCACAGTGTGCCACGAATCCTGTCGCAAGACCAACGTGATGATCGAATGACGATCTGTGGTGACCTCATCAGTAGCGCTGACGATAATCCGACGTTTCTCAACCGGATAACAACTGGAGACGTGACATGGTGTTTCCTTTCAGCGGTTCTTCCAGCAGCTATACCAACGTGGGCAAACGTGCATAACGGCCAACGGCGACTATTTTGAGGGTGGATGTGGTTCTGTTTAAGTGCTTAACGGCCAACGACGACTATTTTGAGGGTGGATGTGGTTCTGTGTAGGTGTACGCTGTGTAATGCGGCATCATGTGCAACAAACAGTATCGTGTGGGTGCCTATCCTCCAGGCGTCAAGTCTCAGAACTTAATGACTGTACTACGTAGATCGTACTTACATAGAACATTGAAAAAAATCAGTTTGACAGATATTTATAGGGTATTTACAATACATAATCAAAATGAGTAGTAGACGTTCTTCATTATTCCTCTGTATATATTGGGTGGTTCATGCCAATAAACTTCCTTACTGTATGGCAAGTGGCTAGGATTGCTACTTTTTGTAATTCTCTGTAAGCGAGTGGGTGGAAATTAAGTGCTTCAATGCTCCTGTGTAGTGTCTTTGGTACCGTATACTACCATTACATATAATCACTACTGGAATGTTGATAACATTGTTGAGTTTCCAAATGGCTATTGTTTCTGTGGCTTCATCTATGTACTTGGATATCTTCTCTGCATGTGGTGATTGAAGGTTGTGAGGATTAGGGGAGGGTATGTCAGTTATGAAGTAGATCATCTTGTTTTTATCTAAAAAGTTAAATCTGGTCTATTACAGGTAATATGTTTATCAGTGAAGTTCGTAAAATTCGTAATTTTCACTTTCCAAAACGGATTGAGGTTTGTACTTCCAATATGCTGTAGTACATTGGATTAGGTTATTTTGTCGGGCTAATTTCTGATGAATATTTTTTGCAATTTGGTCATGTCTGTACTTGTATTCTGTATTTGTCATTAATCGGCAATCTGAGGTTATGTGTTGGATGGTTTCTGGAGATGTATTACATCGTCGGCACTGATCTGAATAGACCGATGGATCATGTATGTGCTTTCTGTAGTTCTTTGTGGCAGTGACTTGATCTTGTATGACGAATATGAAGCCCTCTGTTTGTGGGTATATTATATATATATATACACTGACTGACAGAGCAAATGCAACACCAAGGAGGAGTGGTTCGAAAGGGATGAAAGTTGGGGAAAAAAACAGAGTCGGCACGGAAGAATAATTGATGTTTATTTCAAACCGATATGCAGGTTACACAATGCGCACGGCATCGACTCAGTAGGATGTAGGACCACCGCGAGCGGCGATGCACGCAGAAACACGTCGAGGTACAGAGTCAATAAGAGTGCGGATGGTGTCCTGAGGGATGGTTCTCCATTCTCTCTCAACCATTTGCCACAGTTGGTCGTCCGTACGAGGCTGGGGCAGAGTTTGCAAACGGCGTCCAATGAGATCCCACACGTGTTCGATTGGTGAGAGATCCGGAGAGTACGCTGGCCACGGAAGCATCTGTACACCTCGTAGAGCCTGTTGGGAGATGCGAGCAGTGTGTGGGCGGGCATTATCCTGCTGAAACGGAGCATTGGGCAGCCCCTGAAGGTACGGGAGTGCCACCGGCCGCAGCACATGCTGCACGTAGCGGTGGCCATTTAACGTGCCTTGAATACGCACTAGAGGTGACGTGGAATCATACGCAATAGCGCCCCAAACCATGATGCCGCGTTGTCTAGCGGTAGGGCGCTCCACAGTTACTGCCGGATTTGACCTTTCTCCACGCCGACGCCACACTCGTCTGCGGTGACTATCACTGACAGAACAGAAGCGTGACTCATCGGAGAACACGACGTTCCGCCATTCCCTCATCCAAGTCGCTCTAGCCCGGCACCATGCCAGGCGTGCACGTCTATGCTGTGGAGTCAATGGTAGTCTTCTGAGCGGACGCTGGCCCGGGAGTGCAGGCCTCCTTCAACCAATCGACGGGAAATTGTTCTGGTCGATATTGGAACAGCCAGGGTGTCTTGCACATGCTGAAGAATGGCGGTTGACGTGGCGTGCGGGGCTGCCACCGCTTGGCGGCGGATGCGCCGATCCTCGCGTGCTGACGTCACTCGGGCTGCACCTGGACCCCTCGCACGTGCCACATGTCCCTGCGCCAACCATCTTCGCCACAGGCGCTGCACCGGGGACACATCCCTATGGGTATCGGCTGCGATTTGACGAAGCGACCAACCTGCCCTTCTCAGCCCGATCACCATACCCCTCGTAAAGTCGTCTGTCTGCTGGAAATGCCTCCGTTGACGGCGGCCTGGCATTCTTAGCTATACACGTGTCCTGTGGCACACGACAACACGTTCTACAATGACTGTCGGCTGAGAAATCACGGTACGAAGTGGGCCATTCGCCAACGCCGTGTCCCATTTATCGTTCGCTACGTGCGCAGCATAGCGGCGCATTTCACATCATGAGCATACCTCAGTGACGTCAGTCTACCCTGCAATTGGCATAAAGTTCTGACCACTCCTTCTTGGTGTTGCATTTGCTCTGTCAGTCAGTGTATATCTATGTGTATCAGCCACTCATGCTATGTATGGCTGATCTTACTCATTTGGATACCGTCCATAAAGAACTTTCTTAATCCATAGAACGATCTTTTCCTCGGTTGTGGAGACTGAATTGTAAGTCAGGCCGAGGTGCTTAGATTGAGGGGTGTAAACCCGTAATCTGCTTCAAGCACTGCACTATGTAGGGCAGAGGTTTATGATTTATGTTGGAAGTAGAACTTTAGTGATGCAATTTGTTGGTGTGTAATTTCTCAAGGTCTATCAGTCCAAGACCACCATCAGAACGTGGTAGAGTGTCTTTCTGAGGCTGATCTTGGATGATGCATGTGGTGTTTTGTCAGTAACACATTCACTTTCGTGTGAAGATCCTTCAGCTCAGTTGTAGTCTACTTTGACTCCAATGAGTATGTGAGTATAGTACGCGCACTTTTTAGTGATAGATTTTTGTACTCGGTTGAGGAGTAAGAAGGGAGCACTGCCGGTTCCGGTAGTACTGCCAACTGAATGAAAATGAAATCTGAATTGAATCGATAATATGATCGATCGATATGAATTTTCTAAATCTCTATTATCTTACGCCAACAACTGTGTCACACACACAATATATAATACTATATAACATTTCCCGATGCGAAACGTGTTCCTATCATGAATTCTATAGTTTGGCTGTGCTGTGTAAACAACAACAGTACGAGTACTTAAAGTGTACGCCAGATGTCGTGCAGCGATGATAAGCGATTCTTAATTTTGTTTCAAAGGTTGCCAATACTAATCTCGAAGATAACCGAAGTCGACCGATTCAGCACTAAGAGTGTAAGTCTATCGCTAAAAAGTGCGCAGATAATATGTGAAAAGAGGTATAGTAAACGCGTTGATGGCCTTAACGATGCTCTTTCCTGTGATCTTAGAACGCAGGAACCGTATTACTCGTTAAATATATGTCGGTCTCAATCCCTGTTTTGTGTATTTGTGTTCAATCCGTGCTGATTGATTATATCCAAGGTACCGATATGTTTCATTTTAGTGGTGGGATATCTGTTGCTTCAGAGTGGATGCCTCGTGCTGAGAAAGAAGTCGGTAGCACATTTATCGAGTCCACATTTCATGCAGATGTCTATGGAGAAATTGTGGGTTTAATTGAAACAAGGAGTTCAAGTTGTCTTTGTGTTGCAGCGTACAGTTTCAGATCATTCATGTACAGTACATGTGAGATTTCGTAGATTGTTTTTTGCTTACTTTTGATAGTGAATCCATAGCTTGTTGAACTCAGTAAGTCTGAAAGTGTGTTCAGAGGAAGACAAAACCATAGTGGACTGAGGGAATCCGCTAGGAAAATTGTTATGACGTCAGTTATTATTATTATTATTATTATTATTATTATTATTATTATTATTATTATTATTATTATTATTTGAAACCAGTGTAAAAATAGGCCTAGTGCAGTAGTATCATCATCCGTGATTATTTGCGTAGTTGCAACTTTGCTGAGTAGACTGAAAATCGCTATTACTTTTTCAGTGTTTAGGTTTTCTTGAGCAAAATAGATTTTAAATATCTGTGAAGTAATATATAATTCACTAATTTTTATACAGACTCAAATTCCTTGTAGGTTTGATTGAAACAAAATGTACACTTATCAGTACTGATAATTTTGTTCACATGTTTGATTTTCATTAACATTATTATTTAACAATGATTACTGATTGCGTAGAAATATTATTATAGTAAGAAAAATAGGTGATTTGTAATAAATGTTATATTCGTAACACGAGTTAATTACTATAGCACAATTATTATTATTATTATTATTATTGTCTTAGTGCAGTTTATCGGATTTTATACACGTATTCGGAGTGACAGCCTCTGTGGTGTAGTGGTTAGTCTGATTAGCTGCCACCCCTAGAGGCCCGGGTTCGATTCCTGGCTCTGCCACAAAATTTGAAAAGTGGTACGAGGGCTGGAACGGGGTCCACTCAGCCTCGGGAAGTCAACTGAGTAAAGGTGGGTTCGATTCCCACCTCAGCCATCCTGGAAGTGGTTTTCCGTGGTTTCCCATTTCTCCTCCAGGCAAATGCCGGAATGGTACCTAACTTAAGGCCACGGCCGCGTCCATCCCTCTTCCTTGTCTATCGCTTCCAAACTTCCCATCCCCCCACAAGGCCCCTGTTCAGCATAGCAGATGAGGCCGCCTGGGCGAGGTACTGGTCATCCTCCCCAGTTGTATCCCCAGACCCAGAGTCGGAAGCTCCAGGACACTGCCCTTGAGGCTGTTGAGGTGGGATCCCTCGCTGAGTCCGAGGGAAAAACCGACCCTGGAGGAAAAACAGATTACGAACGAACGAAGTATTCGGAGTTGATGCTCACTACTCGCTGTTCCCCTTTAATGAAAAAAAGAAAGAACACATTTTACTCTTTTAGTTTTCTTTCCTACACCTAAAGCGATGTTGGAATCATGATTAACGAAAGCTTTTTTAAGAAGCGCTAGACATATAATTTACGTGACATTTGTTGCATTTTTAGTGCTAACAAAAAAACTCGTTAAACTATCTGTCACTTCATTTCGATACAGTGTGTTGTCATAATTATGTTTACTGCTCTTGAATTTCGAAAAGGCCAAGGATGTCGTTTGAGGTTTGAACTGATGATTATTATATACACGTGCGCTGTTTAAAGCGCAGTTGTAAGATCTATTCCGGCATTTCATCTTGGTGCTGTGCTAGAAGTGTTATTTCATTTATGTCGTTCTTATCATTATGTCCACAAGGATTTTTTTTCTTTTCTTCAGCATGCATCGATAGTGAATGCCAGAAATGGTTGTTGTGTTTATAACTTAAAGGTTGGGTGAATCATTCAGAAAAGAGTCTGGAAAATAAAAGGGCCTGCATTTCAAAATATACCAGCAAACTTCACCACATACGCCATTTGGGTGGGGGCATAAAATACATCCGCAGTAACCTCTGCCCGTTGTAAGAAGTGACTAAATGGGATACCTCCAGAAGTTCTCGACTAGGGAGCTTGAATTGAATACCACAAGCCCGTTAACTAAGTCTGGCGTTTTTTTCCCGCGTACTTATCAGCGTTTTCTATCTATACTTCCTCTTCTGATCGAGTTGGCTTGGTGGTTCGAGCGTGTAGCTGTTAGCTTGCATTCGGAAGATAGTGGGTTCGAGCCCCACTGCCGCCAGCTTTGAAGATGGTTTTCCCATAGTTTCCCATTTTCACATCAGGCAAATGCTGGAGCTGTACTGTAATGAATGTGACGGTCACTTTCTTCCCAGTCCTAGAACTGTTATCCCATCGTCGCCATAAGATCTCTGAGAGGGTGCGATGTAAATAGCTTTAAAAAAAAAAAGAAGTAAAAATCAAAGCTTGACGTTATTAGGTTTGTGAGGCCTAGGTATCTCTCTTTTTTTATTCCCTTCTTTGCCCTTTCCTTTCTTTGCCGCTACCCTCGTTCTACGAATGGTCGCTCAATTTTGTGTGTACACCACGGTTAATAATTATGTATGTTGACTTGGATGTTTTTTAAGGATCTTTCTACCAACATAAGGAATGACCAGTTCTGTGAAAGGTAATACTTGAAGAGATTTTCCTTTCTACATTAGAAGCTAAATATTGTACGTTAAGCCCAAGCTACAGTAGCTCTCTGTGTTTCGCTGTGTTTGGATTCATTAGGCGAGTGTGTTCGAATTTCATCATCAGCTATCTTTGAAATTGTTTGGAAATTCTTTCTTTTTCAGGCAGATCGATTTCTTGGGAGATTACAGCGCAGCGATTATTTCAGTATGGACTAGAAAAAGTTTGTTACTTTCATGGATTTTTCTAGTGGTTTAACGCATTGCTGACATCTTTGGTCGTTGTACCGTCTCCTGCAGTTGCTCAGTAGACCACTTTCTAGACAAGAATCGCCTACCAGCACAAGCCTGTTTCCGATGATAAATGCATTTAGTCCTGACTTCCTTGCTTGAAATAAATGGAAGCGTAGTACTTTCATATTTTTTTTATTTCTTCCGCATCAAGTTCTTTCCTAATCCAAATTTTCGATCCTTTCAAGTGTTTCGCGTTATCCAACATTTTTCGGGTTTTTAGGCTTGGCACCATAGATACTTTAAATGGCCTTGTTCCCGTATTTATTCCTATTCTAAAAGCTCTATGAATGCCACTCTCAGTACACACAACTTTGACTTTTTCGCGTATTAAAGCTGTTACTTTGTCGAACATCTCGTTAAAATTCTCCTTCTCCGAATCAGCCAGTCCATATATAATTATATTTCTCCCCCTATCTTCCTTTCTTGTGTCAGTTCCTTCATCTCAAGCTTCCTTGCCATTTCTCCCAAGTGCAGAACTTTATTCTTAATTTCCTCCAACTCAAATTTATTTTGAACCAAACACTACTTGATCTCACTTATTCCGTTTTTAAATCGATCTTCATGCCTTGCAATGCCTTGTTTCGGTCCATCAATAGTTCCTGCATAACTTCCTTCAGCTTCTCACTATCCTCCTAAGACAGGCCAGGACCCGGGTTCAACTCCACACCACTAGTCACCAATAGTACCATCACAACAAATGATGTTAACACAAACTATATAAAGTTACAGGGACTGCTGACATTTCGAATATCACTTTCACCCTACAATGCTACCTCCCTATAGCACGCTTGTATTATTCGGTCGACACTCCCATTCTGCGTACGCACTCTTGTCACACACTCGGCACTACACGTCTGTTCACCTCGCTGGTTGGATTTCAACTCTTCTTTTACTTTTAGTACGGCTGCCACAAAAAATATCACTGGGTAACAAAATTTAAATTTTTGTTTGTTAAATGGAAGCGAAAGGGTGTTTCTGGTACACTTTTTCCTGCTGATTTCAAATCTGTTTTTAGAATTTTTCTATCACGCACAGTTTTTGAGTAATTTTCAAAAAATTTAAAAAATGTTAAAAATTGTTATTCCTACTAAAATTTATTATCTTAACTTAAATTGAATTTGCATGCATTTTAATTTATATACACTTTTTTCTGCTGATTTCAAATCCGTTTTTAGAATTTTTCCATCACTCACAGTTTTTGAGTAATTTTCAAAAAATTTAAAAAATGCTGTTGTTCCTGCTAAAATTTATTATCTAAACTTAATTTTCATTTACATACCGTACCTAAAAAGTAAGAGAGGTAGATTTTCGGCTGAACTTAGCTTGAGGAACATCCCTTTTGAGTGACCAGCAGTAGTCAGCCAGCATATTTGGACCCCATTTTCCCTGGTAACAGCTTTCAAATTCGACGATGTCTTGATGGAAATGTTCCCCGTGTTCGTCTGAGACAGCGCCGAGATTTTCAGGGAAAAAGTCAAGATGGGGGTCCAAGAAGTGTATTTTAAGAGACATATTACATCCCATGTGTTTATAGTTTTGTAGAAGTTCACTAATATGTTCCCTGTAATTCTCTGACCTGTAGTTTCCTAGAAAGTTTGTGACTACCTTCTTAAATGATGACCGTGCAGCTAGTTCGTATATTTTTAACTTGCTTTCAATGTATCTTTCATCAGTTCTTTGATCTGAGGACCAACAAATATGCCTTCCTTTAGTTTAGCTACAGATATTTTTGGAAATTTGGTTTGGAGAAATTGAAATGCATACGTACTATGATCAAGTGCTTTTACAAAATTCTTAATCAAACCTAGTTTTATGTGTAATGGGGGCAGTATGATTTTGTCAGATACAACAAGAGGCTGATGAACGACATTTTCCTGTCCTGGAGTAAATGACTGTCTTTTTGGCCAGTTCTTTTTTATATAATGATTATTTCTATCTCGACTACCCCACTTGCATAAAAAGCAGCAAAATTTCGTATATCCTAACTGCAAACCACGTAAGAGAGCTACAACTTTCAAATCTGAACATATCTGCCAGGAATACTTTTCATACTGGATAGCGGATAGTACCATTTTCATGTTCTCATATGATTCCTGTAAGTTAGCTGCATGGGCTACAGGAACTGATGGAAATGTATTTCCATTGTTAAGCAGTACCGCTTTCAAACTTCTTTTTGAAGAATCAATGAATAAACGCCATTCTTCTGGATTATGCTGCTGCCCTAATAACTCGAAGAGACCTGTAACATCATTGCAGAAAACTAGTTCTTCCTTTTCAGAAAAAAGATGCTCAAATTCCTTTTGACGTTGGCGGAAGAAGCAGATTTTGGTATATTTCTCTATAAGGTTCCAGCCTTTTAGTCTTGAAGCGAGTAATTCTGATTTGGCTTTAGACAAATTGAGATCACGAACCAAATCATTTAGATCTGATTGTGTAAGTAAATGAGGCTCAGAAGAAACAGCAGAACTTTCTACAAATGGTTGGTCATCATCCATTTTATCATCACATAACTCTTCACCAACATCAACTTCATCTCCATGCATCAACGATCTATCTGGTGGAGAAGGTATAGGAAGCCCTGGACCATGTAGAACCGGTCTGGTTGCTGATTTCAGAGACGGATATACAACTGTATGTTTTGACTTTGAAAATATACCAGAGACATTAGTCACACAAAAATAGCAATCGGTCAAATGATCCGTAGGTTCCCTTCACTGCATCGGAATTCCAAAAGGCATATGGCGAGTCCCCCTCATCCATCCAGTCAGTAGAGTTACACATGAAGCACAACATATGTTAGGGGCCCAATTCTGATTCAGATCCATCTTGCAATCAAAATACAACTCATAAGCTTCCTTAATTAAAGTAGTAACACTTCGCCTCTGCTCTTTAAGGGTTAACTCGCCACATATATTACAGAAACTATCTGGTTTATTTTTACAGTTGCGAGGCATTTTTCACACAATAAAATAAAACACTACTGTATATTGAACACAAACTATCTCCTTTCAATAGACTTCGGAAGCACAACTCTATGCAGACAGTCGCATGAAAGAAATCTCTAATTCAACTGACAACTGCAATGTTTTAAAGTTTCTAATTGTTGTGGCAACAATGAATAATATGGAATTCTGTACATACTTAAGAGAATAAAAAGTAAAAAAATATAGTAAGAGTATGATAAACCAACAATTATAATAGTTTATTAATCTTTGTTAATGGTAGCATGCTAACCCGTAAATATGAACACAAAGATTTGAAATTACAAAAAAACTGTGGGTGATGGGAAGTTTCTGGTTTCATATTTGTAATCAGCACACAAAAGTACATAAGAAACCATAAATTATACATTTAACAAAATCATTGTTGACCAGTGTATCCTAGGATGTCCCCTTCAACTCATACGTGGCCCAGGTACAACTACCCTTGAAGGTGTAGCCTCAAAGTTGCTTATTTCTCCGTCAAAATTCAATTTCCATGCAGCAATTTAGAATTCCTTTCTAACAATCTGGCATAGTGCCTGTGCTATTTTGTCCCCCACAGGAGAACTTTCCCCGAAAACAACCCGTTTCTTTAAGTTTCTGCTCCAGACCAGCTTAAATACCTTGTACTCAAATGATGTACTATTCATCCGAAGATTTCATCTTACCTTGACTCTACGCCGCTCCGGTACCATACTTGAGATAGTAATGCAGAAACATAAAAGGAGGAAAAATGAAATGAAATGAGTGGTCCAGGGCGAAAAGATAGAACAAGAAAATAAGTTAGAATATCTAGGAGTGTTTTAAACAGGAGGAGGAGTCGGGATGACCAAATAAAGAGAGCAAAGTGGAAGGGGCTGTAGTCAAAATTTTAGTGACGAAATTATCGGGAATAAGTTACAAAACTTTGAGGTTTATCTTCAGGTCGGTAGTATTTATTAATGTATGGGGCTGAAGTATGGGGTCTGGAGGAGAAGAGGGTTATACTAGGACAAATTATGAATAAATTTGGTAAGGTGGTTATGAGATTGCCGCAGTGTATAGCAAATGCTGGGGCGGTATTAATGTGCGGAGAAGAAATAGAGGTGGAGTGTGTTAAAAGAGTAATCAAATATTGGATGCGTTTGAAAAGAGGTGAGGGAGGGGAGATGCTACAGGCTGCGTACGAACAACAAGAGAAAAGCATGTATGAGGGGTCCTGGCTAGCAAAAATTAAACAATGCGTGGAGCGGGTGGGGTTGAGGTACACGTGGAAAGAGGTCTGAAACAAGGGGGATACTAGGTGTCAGAGAGTGCTTATAAGGAGGATTAGAGATATCCAAAGACACAGGCTGTTAGGAGAAAATAGTAATAGAGGATCTCTTAGTGATTTTAATAAGGCAATGCAAGTTTGAGTGTTAAATATCCGGAATGCAGATAGATTGAAGAGAGGAGGCTTACTGTGGTGGCTTTTGGGTTTATGTAAGAATAAGTCCCTATGTATATTGTATGGGATAATGAGTAATGACCTACACTTAATAGGTAGATGCAAATATACAGAACATGTAAGAGGTAAACTTTTGAGTACAAGCTAGCGAGAGTTATTAGAACAAGAGGATGAACAAAAAATCTTAGGGTGGGTGATTTTAGAATTGGAAAGGGGAAGGGACGTGAATAAGTATGTATGTGCTGTCAAAAGATTATGTGAAAGAAAGTTAAATGAATTAAGAACATACATTTACAAGGTGTTCTAAATGCAAAGTTTCGGTGGCGTGGTCTCAGTTGTGGACATGAATTTTAAAAAGGACTTGCAAGTGGTTATTTGGTATGTACAACAGTGTAATAAGGTATGTTTAGACTGCAAGTTGAGAAGTAAAGAGAAGGAGTACACGCACTCAGTAACAGTAGAACAGCTATGGCTGAGTCAGCCGAAGTAATAGAGTAGGTCAGGTACGAAGTGTTTATAGTCTGGAAGTATTAGCTGGCTAGCTGACTCAGCCAGGCTGGAGTAGATAAGGGCGTTGGCCTTCTTGGGGATCGTGTGTAACCAATTATATTAGAGTAGAACCACACGGCCCTGGGGGCTAACTCAAGTTGGAAAGAGAGTGATGGAATGCTCGACTTTCCTTTAGTAGTTAGAGGTGATATATGTAAGAGTGTATTTAAATTAGTAATTGTGTATGGTAGGAGGTTGTAGGGAGAAATGGATGTGTGGGGAGCAGGACATAACCGGAAGAAGACGGGATAGGGCGGGCCTATCCCAAATGTATGTGTTAGAGGGTCTGTAAGTGTTAATTAGAGGGTAGGACGTAGATCGACAATGCAGCAGTGAACGTGAAAGGAGAGAGAGGGATGCGGGTCACATGAGGATCTGGATCTGGATTTCCGCACACATGTGGCCTGCCGCAAAAGGAATGTTGATATATAGCATTGTCAGCTGCTAGGGTTGGTGGAAGTCTTCTTTATGGACCCCATATGACAGGGCCGGACGTGTCATCCCTGGGGGGATGGCTCCTTTTCTCACCAGGGGGGAATGGCACGGCCGGACAGAAGTTGCAGGGGTGGCGCCTGCATGTGGACTGGTTTTCCGCCCGTGTGGGGGCCGCCAAATTAATTTTAGGATTATAGGGTTAAGTTAGATGTAGGGGTGGCCCTTACATGTTGCCTGGTTATCTGCCCATGTAAGAGGCCGCTTAGTAGATTTAGTTATTGTGTATTCTGTTTATATTTGTTCAGTGTGTTGGTATTAGTGTTAGAGGGGTGGCCCTTACATGTGGTGTGGTTATTCGCCCATGTAAGAGTCCGCATAGTAGATTTAGTTTTTTTCAATGAGGGTGGCGTCTCACATGTGGTCTGGTTTTCCGCCCGTGCGAGGGGCCACATAGTAGGTATAGAAGATCAGTGTTGTGGGTATTTCTGTAGTTGTTCATTGTGTTTATTAGGAAATAGGTTTTGGGAACATGTATTAGGGCGAAAAGCCTGTAAGGTTCAATGTGCAATAAATCTATATATGTAAAATAAGAGTTTTGTCTGTACATTGCTCAGAATTTCAAAAGGATGGTATTTCTGTATCAGTCGTGCCCACAGTAACAAGGAATTGCACTTTTTACTTGTCCGTAATTTCTGTCTGTATGTATGTATGTATGTATGTACACGCATCACGAGAAAACGGCTGAAAAGAATTTAATGAAAATCGGTATGTAAAGTCGGAGAATAAGGACGGCAGTCTACACTATAAATAATTTTATAAGACTCCCTAAGATCACAGAGTCTAAAGAAAACTAAATGTGAAGAACTACAATGTAGAAAGCTCATAAAATTGATCAACAATAACATTACATTGACCATTGTTTGTTGTGATGTGCTTGTCTTCTGTTACCACTCATCTTCGATAGATATTGTCCAGCTCCATGGCTAAATGGTTAACGTGCTGGCCTTTGGCCACAGGGGTCCTGGGTTCGGGAATTTTAACCATCGTTGGTTAATTTCTCTGGCACGGGGCTGGGTGTATGTGTCGTCTTAATCATTTCCTCCTCATCACGACGCGCAGGTCGCTTACGGGAGTCAAGTCAAAAGACCTGCACCTGGCGAGCCGAACATGTTCTCGCACACTTCCGGCACTAAAAGCCATACGCCATTTCATTTCCGATAGATAGGATTACTGCTGCGTACCGCGTATTTTTTTAACATTTGTCTTACGTTGCACCGACGCAGTTAGGTCTTATGGTGACGATGGGTTAGGAAAGGGCTATGAGTGTGAAGGAAGTGGCCTTGGCCTTAATTAAGGTACAGCCCCAGCATTTGCCAGGTGTGAAAATGGGAATCCAGGGAATAACATCTTCAGGGCTGCCGACAGTGGCGTTCGAATCCACTATCTCCCGGATGCAAACTCACAGCTGCACGCCCCTAACCACACGGCCAACTCGCCCAGTCGTACAGGTGCAACAGTGTGTCTAAATGCAGGCGGGAAGTACCTGGGTACTTTCTTCTTTAGCATGCCATTCCTCTGTTTCATAAATTTTCCGATACTACTGGTACGTAAACACACTGGTTCATCATAGCATTCGACCTATTCAATCACTACTCTGAGGCACTGATTGGAATGAGAAGTGTGCATATTTAACGGAATAATGGCAGAGAAGTGTTCACGGCTGTCTGAGGCCTGGTCATTCCAGCTCTGGAACTTTAGACTGTTAGATCGGCACCGCAGTACTGTTCGTTAAAAGTGAGAAAATGTGTAGTTTTTCATTTGATCGAGTATTTTATGCGATGACATTGCTTTTAATCACTTCATTCCTACTTACGTTTTTGTAATGACCTATGTTGACTTCATTTAGGAAAACCATAAAGTCAGTCTTTCTGAGAAGCCCGTAGCGAAGCACGGGTACATCAGCTAGTAGATAAATAAATGCAAGTTGCCGATAGAATAGCGGTATTACAGAATATACCTACTCATATATCACCGTAATTGTGGAAACCGTTATTATAATCGGTAAAATACGTTCATACCGGTATATTACGGTATCGGTAAAGACTGCAGGTAAATATAATCGTAAAGAAATACTTTATCGGCGATTTAATTCATACATTAGAATATAAATTACCAAGTGAGAGATTTCAGTTCAAAAGTACGTGAGTATAGGTTGAGCTTAGCCGTACCGAGCCCAGTCGAAAACAAAACACTAAAATCGAAAAGGATCCTGAATATTAAATAAGGAAAATAAATGTTCATCATTAAAGTACATACTTTCTCCTCATCGTTCCAACTTACGCAGTGATATATTAGAATATATCTTGTTAATCAGAACCTATCTGTCCGACTTCTTGGCTGGATGGTCAGCGTTGAGGCCTTCGGTTCAGAGGGTCCCGGTATCGATTCCCGGCTGCGTGGGGATTTTAATCACGTCTAATTAATTATTCTGGTCCGGGAACTGGGTGTTTGTGTTTGTCCCAACACTTTCCTCTTCATATTCAGACAACACACTACACCAACAACCACCACAGAAACACGGAATAGTAATTACATCCCTCCATATAGGGTTGTTGTCAGGAAGGGCATCCGGCCATAAAACAGGGCCAGTCGGTTCGAGCCCCACTATCGGCCTTTCCTATCCCATCGTCGCCCTAAGACATATCTGTGTCGGTGCGACGTAAAAAAAAAGAAGAAGGAAAAAAAAAGGCAAAATCCATATGTGCAACACAGCTCGCACCCCCGACCCCACGGATGTGGGAAAAGCGGTGGAAGAAGAAGAATCAGGACTAATACACAGTAAGCGTTGTTGTCTGTTTATCATTGCGCTCCAGAATACATGCACACGACATTCAACCTTGCCCTCCCAATGTGGTTGCGAAGGCACACGAAAGAAAATGAAAACTGAGGCACTGAAGGCTCTGTCAAACAGGAAGCGGACTGTCCGCGCAGACGAAATGATCGCAGGCCGTCGCGGTCTGGTGTAGTCAAATAGAATGCGGAGAAGTCAGGGTGAACCTGTGTGAAAGCAGTCACATTCAAGTGCGTACTGACTCATTCTTTCGTGAACTGGTGTTATAATTTTGTTGTTTTAATCAAATGTCCAGCACCGCCTGTGGGTGGGGGACGCAGACGAAGAATACACCCACGGTATCCCCTGCCTGTCGTAAGAGGCGATTAAAAGGGGCTACCAAGGGATGCTGACATTAGAACACTGAGACTACTTGTGATCTTTGTAATCGACATGCCGTGTGTCGTACAGGTGTTCATGACCACGCACCAGATCAGTTCATTTCTCCTTATCTTCTGGAGACATTGTTCAGTGTTGGCCCCGCGAATTCTGTGAAAATTTACAACTGTCTGCCAGTCCGCTGCGAACTAGTCTGATTCGCTGCGGTAGGCCACCTTTTGTTTGACCAGGATGATGTAATATCACAGTGTACAGAGTCCGTGCGGACAAAAGCGGCCAGTTCGCGCGCACCGTCCGCTTCCTGTTGTGTATATAGAATTGTCGCGAACTCGTCTGCATGCGTGTTGCTCAAATGTACCTCTAAATTCCTCCCATGATTGCCGTAGAAATACATTTCCTATAAGGCTCGCATTAATATTATAATATTCGTAGCAATTTATCCATCCTAGGTACAACAGAGTATAGATTCGCCCAAAGCATAGCACAGTAAGCCTGCAATCTGCAAGAATTCTAGTATTATTATTACGGACCATTCCGCGGAGCAGAGAGGGAAAGAAGTGTGAGGGGTGAATGGGTGGACAAAGCATGAACCAGAGTTCAAGTTTTGATAACAAAATCTACTAAAAATGCATTTTCTTTCCTTTCTTATATTTTGTTTCGCAAGAGCAATAAAGATTAGACAAGAGGAAAACCCTGACAATAAATACAGATAAACTTATAGGCTAAGCTTAGTATATTTACAATCAGGGGAGAAAAACTCCCATTTCGAATGAGCCAGTGAGAGAACTCAGGCCAATAGGTCTTAACACTTACACAAAGTTACTGAGATAGTCTAGCCTTTACCATAGCGGAGAGAAAATAGTTCAGTGCAGAAATAGAAGCCGTAGCTTCTGGAACAAAGTTAATATAGGACGGGTCTCGAACCCTGAAATACAGTTTACAATTTATACCTTAGGGTACGTTTATGCTGCAGCTTCGCTGCTGGTTATAGCCAGGTTGCTCGCCATGGAGCGTTTATCCTGCAGCAATCCCGCGCGCACGCTGCTCGCAGCTCTCAGGTGTAGTCGAAAATTCAAAACAGCGGAACTGATAATTAAGACTGTTTGTATTTTGCATAATTTGATTGTAGATATAGAAGGGCTGAACACTTAGACCACGAAGACGTACTTCCAAGAGCTACCCCGTCGAGGAGAAACAATGCAGCTCCAGCTGAAGCTTTTGGAGTGCGGAATAAATTCAGATTTTGTTTTAACGAGTGAGTCACAATTCTGTTGGCGAGTGTATCTTACAATAATTTGGTGTACTGAATGTGTAATAAAAAGTGTAAAATGCCTCGCCTGGATTTTTCAGTGCATTTCTTCTGCGGGGGTTGACGGAAGAATGAAGTTATAAATGCTTCATTTCGTAATTTAATAGTGTACTTTTGAATAATGTAAAATAAGGAGTTATGGAGTATCTCATTTGACTTAAGTTCGGTCTCCCAAACAAAATATATTTACGGTTTGAAAAAATAACTGTCGAACTTTCCATGAAAAACGAGGTACTTCTTATAAATCAGCTGCTTGTAATCATAGATGTCCCCTAAATAGCAAGAATAAAAGAACAAAGTTGACGTAATCGTTCCGCATTCTTTTGCCGATTCATTCCATAGTTTGACGATGATGATGATGATAATGATGATGATGATGATGATGACGATTGTTTAAAGTGGGCTAACATGTAGGTCATCGGCCCCAGATGGTACGAGATGAGACGAAATGGATTAAAAGCCATAATTAACTCACTGACTAGGAGTAGAAAAATAGTGATGAGGAAAATTAGTATGAATTAAAATACGCAGTGGATCTAATTCGAAATGCCTTAGTTTCCTCTAAAATTAAAGCGTAAAATGTAATAAAATTGAATAAGGCACTGACACAGAAGTAAAATGAAAACCTACAACCTGTTTTCCAGTCAGTGACCGGGTCAGGGATGGAATGTATGAAGCCCCCATCTTGCAGCGAGGATAGGAATTGTGCCGGCTGCCGAAGTTTGTCGCACTCCTCTGGGGCTAATGACTGACAGACGAAATTAAATTATAGTGGATAGTGTTGCTGGAATGAAAGATGACAGGGAAAACCGGAGTACCCGGAGAAAAACCTGTCCCGCCTCCGCTTTGATCAGCACAAATCTCACGTGGAGTGACCGGGATTTGAACCACGGAACCCAGCGGTGAGAGGCCGACGCGCTGCCGCCTGAGCCACGGAGGCTCTATAGAAGTAAAATAATATATTTAATTCAAATTAAAAATACACAAAGATAGATGAACACATAAACCCAAGCCCCATGGCGCAACAGCCCCGAAGGACCGTGGCCTATCAGAGACCGCTGCTCAGCCCGAAGGCTTACAGATTACGAGATGTCGTGTGGCCAGCAAAGACTTTTATACTAGTGGTTAGCAAGACTGATCCTCTCGGCCGTTATTCCTGGCTTTCTAGACCGGGAGATAAACACATAGTCAATATAATAAAATAGTAGTTAACAATAAAAGAAAAATTAAAAAGAAATAGGAACTTCTTTTAAACACGATAAAAGAGGCCACTCTCTCTCATAAAACGGAGAATGAGGTCCACTGGCCGCTTGTCATCTCGTCACTCCATTTATCCCATATGAGAACCTCTTATGATGATCCGCATTCCGCTGGTTCCAAATTGCATTGTGTTCGAAGATAGATTCAGATTGCAAATGAGCAAGTGATCACTGAACATGTGTATAGAGTGCGAAGAGAGGAAGAGTGGGAGAGCGGGTGACCTTGAAAGAACCAATCACAGTCCAAATTACAGGATAGCCGGTGATGTGCCAGGCTCGAAAATCAAACATGTTTGAGACCATGGATGTAGCGAGGATAGCAACCAGCTATAAGCCGGGCTCCAGGGTAAAAGCACCGATTGAGATCCATTGGTTTGTTTCATCATCGCCTAACATCGAGCACCGAGGCTTGGCAATGTGCCAACAGCGAAGCTGCAGCATAAACGTACCCTTACAAACGCCCTTTTATATGGCTAAGATATTACATTAATGTGTATAGTCAAACACCTCTGACACTTGAAGCAGCTATAATATTCTGCTTTAAAAACTTAAGCAGCTAATACCTTCGCTACCCTTCTCTGATAGGAAAGCCACTTTCGAGGCGTGGATCGAGTGATCCACAAAATCCTAGAGGAGCCGAAGCCCATACCACACGGCCATAAACAGCCAAGGAAAGATGACGGTTAACAAGAAAGGCCAAGAACAAAATATGAACATCGGAGGCTGAAAACACGAAGTACTTCGAGTACAATACCTAAAATAACACTAACAGGGCACATGGCCCAAAAACGCAGTGGTTAATTCATACCACTAATAATAATAATAATAATAATAATAATCGTATGGCCTCAGCTACCGTGTGCAGACATTTCAATTTGACGCCATCTGGCTGTCTGCTCGTCAATTTCGACGTTCCGTTTTACTCTAGGCCTCCACTAGATGGCAGACCGAGTAAACCGAAACTCTCTTGGGCGTCTATGGCTGAGATTTAATGAATTTTGTCGGGTAAACACCAAATGTGTCACCAGAGATCTTTTACATGCCGACATCGTACGACATGGAGTGTCGAATGGACTTTTTTCCGCCCTTCAAAAATCCGACTACCTCTGCCGGGTTTGAACCCGCTATCTTGGGATCCGGAGGCCGACACTCTACCGCTGATCCACAGAGGCAGCTATTCATACCACTGATGGCTAACAAAACGAAATAAAGTTCAGAAGGGGGAAACGAGATAATTTAGAATTTTAAAACTTAGCCACCAGCAAACGAGAAGTAGCAAGGGAAACGAGGGTATACACTCTCGTGCATCTTCACATTTTACAAGGTCTCCATTAGGGGGCGTTTACCTGAAGTTCGAAGACTGCCTAGAAAACCTACATACAGGGTGTTTCCGTAAGAGCGTGCAAAAATTTAACAGGACATAGAGAATGCTCCACTGAACAATTTGAGGCAGGGAACATGGGTTCAGAGAAGCTGGCTTAAGGAGGTATAGAAATAAATTTGTGTACCGCTTTGTCTCGCATTACTGTTTTCCAGCTTATTTACAACTAACATGCGTACAAGTTTACACGTACTGTGCTGTTTATTTACATTACATTCTTTATTTCCTGCAAGGAAACAAGGAGGGCGAGCCTGATTACTAGGAAGTCATGATGCAGGTTTTGTTTACTTTACCTGTCCATAAGGTGGCTCTGTTATATAGTATTTATATTGTTCCATGACAAAACGTGCTATGAATCACCGACAGACCAATTCATTACTCAGTGCTATTCAGAGAAGTAGAATGCGAAGGACCGGTACTGGTACAGTTTCGAAGAACTTACCGACATGCACATTGTGTGTCGGGAACTACGTTGCAATGCTTTCGCTGCTGAAAGGCTGTACAGGGAACGATTTCCTATCAGGCATCATCCGTCACGACGAGTGTTTATTTCTCTCGATCGACGAATGCGGGAGACTGGTTCATTGGAAAGAAGAAACGAGGGACCTGGCAGCATGAGGACAACTCGTACACCCGATTTTGAAGAGAAGGTGCTGAAATGTGCTGCAGCGGACCCCATTACAAGTACTCGTCGTATTGGGCGCTGCACATACTAGTGTGTGGCGAGTACGCCACGAACAACAATTACCCATGTCATCCACAATGGGTCCATGCAATGCTTGTGACTGACTGTGCACCAAGGGTCGCATTGTGTCAGTGGTTGCTCCAAGAATGGATTGAGGGACCATATTTCCTCCAAATCGTGCTGTTTACTGACGAGACCTCATTTGATCGTGATGGTATTTCGAATAGCAGGAATAGCCACTGTGGGATGTGGAAAACCCTCACGCTGTAGTAGTCACACCATCAAGTACGTTTTGCTTTGAATACCTCGGTCGGCATTGTAGGCGACAATCTCATTGGGCCATATATTCTATCTGACCGTCTGAATGGTCACCTGTACTTCAGGTTCGAAAAGAGTTCTACCTGAGTTGTTGGAGGACGTGTCCTTGGCTGCTCGTGCGAGGATGTGGATACAGCATGACGGTTCACCGCCTCACTTCAGTTGAACTTCGGGTGAAGTTTAAGAAAGCGGAGATTGTTATTAGTGGAATACTGTGTAGGAGGGATACTGACTGGAGGGTGATTGGGGATTTAAATGAGACTATGGAGTGGGTATGTGGGAAACTGGGAGTGAAATTTCTAGATCCTAATGGGTGGGTAGGAGAAAGGGATCTGCGCTCGGATGGCCTTCATTTAAACCGCAGTGGTACGTATAAGTTAGGAAATTTGTTTGGAAGGGTAATAGGGAGGTACATTCAGGGAAACGGGATGGCCTAGGGAGCGGTGATAAGGGAACAGGGAACTGGAAATCAAGTAGGGATGACATAAAATTGTTAGTGTTGAACTGTAGAAGTATTGTAAAGAAAGGAATAGAATTAAGTAATTTAATAGATATATATTTACCAGATATTGTAATAGGAGTTGAATCATGGCTGAGAAATGATATAATGGATGCAGAAATTTTCTCACGGCACTGGAGTGTGTATCGTAGAGGTAGGATAGGAAAGGTGGGAGGGGGAGTTTTCATTCTGGTGAAAGAAGAATTTGTAAGCTACGAAAAAGTTAAAGATGAGACACATGAAATTCTAGGTGTAAGGCTCATTTCTAAAGATAATAGGCAACTTGATATATTTGGAGTGTACAGATCGGGAAAGGGTAGCACTGATGCGGATTCGGAATTATTTGATAGGATAGTCAGCTATGTGGGAAACGACATGGAAAGAAATGTGATTGTAGCGGGAGATCTGAATTTGCCAGATGTCAATTGGGAAGGAAATGCGAACGACAGGAAGCATGACCAACAAATGGCAAATAAGTTAATATGGGAAGGACAGCTGATTCAGAAAGTGATGGAACCAACCAGAGGGAAAAATATTTTGGATGTGGTGCTGATAAAACCAGATGAGCTCTATAGGGAAACTGAAGTAATAGATGGTATTAGTGATCATGAAGCTGTTTTTGTGGTAGTTAAAAATAAATGTGATAGAAAGGAAGGTCTTAAAAGTAGGACTGTTAGGCAGTACCATATGGCTGATAAAGCAGGTATGAGGCAGTTTCTAAAAAGTAACTATGATCGGTGGAAAACGGTAAATAAAAATGTAAACAGACTCTGGGATGGGTTTAAAGAAATTGTTGAGGAATGCGAAAACAGGTTTGTACCTTTAAGGGTGGTAAGGAATGGTAAAGACCCACCTTATTATAATAGAGAAATAAAGAGACTAAGAAGGAGGTGCAGACTGGAAAGAAATAGAGTTAGAAATGGCTGTGGAAGTAAGGAGAAATTGAAGGAACTTACTAGAAAATTGAATCTAGCAAAGAAGGCAGCTAAGGATAACATGATGGCAAGCATAATTGGCAGTCATACAAATTTTAGTGAAAAATGGAAGGGTATGTATAGGTATTTTAAGGCAGAAACAGGTTCCAAGAAGGACATTCCAGGAATAATTAATGAACAAGGGGAGTGTGTATGTGAGGATCTTCAAAAGGCAGAAGTATTCAGTCAGCAGTATGTAAAGATTGTTGGTTACAAGGATAATGTCGAGATAGAGGAAGAGACTAAGGCCAAAGAAGTAATAAAATTTACGTATGATAACAATGTCATTTACAATAAGATACAAAAGTTGAAAACTAGAAAAGCGGCTGGAATTGATCAGATTTCTGGGGATATACTAAAGACAATGGGTTGGGATATAGTACCATATCTGAAGTACTTATTTGATTATTGTTTGGCCGAAGGAGCTATACCAGATGAATGGAGAGTTGCTATAGTAGCCCCTGTGTATAAAGGAAAGGGTGATAGACATAAAGCTGAAAATTACAGGCCAGTAAGTTTGACATGCATTGTATGTAAGCTTTGGGAAGGCATTCTTTCTGATTATATTAGACATGTTTGTGAAATTAATAACTGGTTCGATAGAAGGCAATTCGGTTTTAGGAAAGGTTATTCCACTGAAGCTCAACTTGTAGGATTCCAGCAAGATATAGCAGATATCTTGGATTCTGGAGGTCAAATGGACTGTATCGCGATTGACATGTCTAAAGCATTTGATAGGGTGGATCATGGGAGACTACTGGCAAAAATGAGTGCAATTGGACTAGACAAAAGAGTGACTGAATGGGTTGCTATATTTCTAGAAAATAGATCTCAGAGAGTTAGAGTAGGTGAAGCTTTGTCTGACCCTGTAATAGTTGAGAGGGGAGTTCCTCAGGGCAGTGTTATCGGACCTTTATGTTTTCTTATATATATAAATGATATGAGTAAAGGAGTGGAATCGGGGCTAAGGCTTTTTGCGGATGATGTTATTGTCTATAGAGTGATAAATAAGTTACAAGATTGTGAGCAACTGCAACGTGACCTCGAAAATATTGAGATGGACAGCAGGCAATGGTATGTTGATAAATGGGGCTAAAAGTCAGGTTGTGAGTTTTACAAATAGGAAAAGTCCTCTCAGTTTTAATTACTGCGTTGATGGGGTGAAAGTTCCTTTTGGGGATCATTGTAAGTATCTAGGTGTTAATATAAGGAAAGATCTTCACTGGGGTAATCACATAAATGGGATTGTAAATAAAGGGTACCGATCTCTGCACGTGGTTATGAGGGTGTTTAGGGGTTGTAGTAAGGATGTAAAGGAGAGTGCATATAAGTCTCTGGTAAGACCCCAACTAGAGTATGGTTCCAGTGTATGGGAACCTCACCAGGATTACCTGATTCAAGAACTGGAAAAAATCCAAAGAAAAGCAGCTCGATTTGTTCTGGGTGATTTCCGACAAAAGAGTAGCGTTACAAAAATGTTGCAATGTTTGGGTTGGGAAGAATTGAGAGAAAGAAGAAGAGCTGCTCGACTAAGTGGTATGTTCCGAGCTGTCAGCGGAGAGATGGCGTGGAATGACATTAGTAGACGAATAGGTTTGAATGGCGTCTATAAAAGTAGGAAAGATCACAATATGAAGATAAAGTTGGAATTCAAGAGGACAAACTGGGGCAAATATTCATTTATAGGAAGGGGAGTTAGGGATTGGAATAACTTACCAAGGGAGATGTTCAATAAATTTCCAATTTCTTTGAAATCATTTCGGAAAAGGCTAGGAAAGCAACAGATAGGGAATCTGCCACCTGGGCGACTGCCCTAAATGCAGATCAGTATTGATTGATTGATTGGATGTCCGCAACCATCTCAGTGTTGTATTTCCTGGTCGTTGGATTGGAAGAGGAGGTCCTATTCCATGGCTTACGAGGTCACTGACCTGAATCCCTTTACTTCATATGAGGATATCTAAAGTCACTTGTGTATAAGACCCCAGTGTATACGGAGATGGAATTAGTTACCAGAATTGTAGCTGCTTGTGATGTGATTCGAAACTGTCGTGGAATCACCTCATCACCGATATATCTCCAAGAAATGGAAAAAACGCCGCACACACACAACTTTCATCTTCTTTCCTACTCGCATCGGCCGCCGATCGTCAACTGTTTTGCATGTCAGCGGATATCCCAGTGACGTCACACGCTACTCGAATGGACAGCTGTTTCTACTGGCACATGCTCCCGTAATGTCTATTACCTTCGAGAAAGTGCTAGTCTTATCCCTCCCCCAACTCTGCACTATGGTATATATTTGCAGCTTCGGTCATACCCAGAGAGGTGAGAAGAGTAATGGAGTGGCCCCTCACCGCAGCTAGCCTATGGAAAATGTGGACCCACTTCGCAGGATGGGGAAACCCTTGAAGCCACGCCCATTCGGCATAACCGTGCGCTGCTGAACCAGGGAGAATGCGGTTAAAACTGTGATTTCTTCCTATTCAAGCACAAGGCACCTAATTATAATATACTACACCGTACAAAATATTGTAACATATAAAACTGCATTTTGATCAAACTAAAGCAGCTCACAGACCACAAATTTACAAGAACAGGCATTGCAATCACAGTCCAGCTGTGAGCATTACTGCCCTTTGAACTGTGTAACTTTGGTGAAATGTTGTCTATCTTTTGTTCCCTGGATCTTTTCATTTTGCACTCTGAATAAGTGTCTTAGTCGAACGCCTGAAATATCAGTAAGCTGAATAGCGCACTCATTTCTAATTACATTTTTTAAATTTCAATTCGTGAAATAAAGTTTTCATAGTTATCGCATTCTTTTTTTTCATCGTAGCATTCCTTCTACATAATTTTTAATGGTCATTCTCGCACGTCTCAATGAAGCCCTCATTTTTCTAATTATCAATTTCCCTTCTTTGTTTTGACACTGTGCATGTTCAAAGTTTTCTCCATTTTCCTCGTCCGGTGAGTGAACACTTTGAATAAACAAACGATAATATTATTATTTAAAATTGGGACTACCGAACTATAATAGGAGTACATTGTGTTAAAAGCTCTTCCTGTAATAAAATAGGAAATGTTCTCACCTTTTGCATTTGAACAGTACTAATGACACTGGTAGCCCCCTTCAGTACGATATTACTTGGCTCGAGTGTGTCAACATTCCTGATTGTGGTTCCTTCCTTTACTGTAAACCATTATTATTTAGAATGTCATCCAAACGGAGCATAAAAGCATATCATAATTGAAGTCCTCAAGTGAAAATTACCTTAGGCGCTGATGGTTGTAAGTAGCTGGAATAGACAGGAAATACGTTGGGGAAAGCATTCACTTTATGGAGAGAACGTCATTGTTTTAAAATACGGATTGGTGTACTTTCCATGAGCACCCACACCGTCGGGTCATTGGACGAAGGCAGTTAAGAGGAAGAAACGGACACCTGGTGTTCATAGCGTTATTTGTACGGAGCACTTTAGGCTTGAGTAAGTGGGTACATACTTGTTCGGGCCGAGAATTAAAAAATAAACATGCGTGTCTACGTTTGATATGTACTACCCTACAAGAAGAAAAACTTACCGATGAAATATGTGCCGGGTTTTCTGTTCCTGTCACTTCTATTGTTGCATCCATAAACAGAACAAAGACCCATGATAAACAACGGTTACGTTAGGCAACTTGTCATAGGTAACTCACTGGGTGAATACAAACGTATGACTAGCAACTAGCTCACACTGCTCCCCAGCCGGCCGTGGTGCCCAACAATATGGCTGCTGCTTTCAAGGAGTGGTCCCGTTTGGCCTGGCTAAGGGCCACTCCATTACTCTTCTCACCTCCCTGGTCATACCCTATTGAGATGGACTTAAAGCCTGTGTAGAGGGTGGAACTACGACTGTTTTATTTTCTCTTATAGAGTAGTGTATATAATTTTTTCTCGCTCCCGAACGATGGACATGGGCATGAGGTATGACTGACATTTAATTATGTTTTAAAAGCTGCAATATGCTTACACACTTGTATTTACCTAGCGCCTAATGGGGAGCATGCCATTTCCTAGTAAATACTTTATATTTTTACCGGTCTACGCCAGCTGCATAATGTTTCAAGCTTTCTGAAGTGTATGTGTCAGGCATCTATTGTTTTTTTTTTTTTTTTTTTCTAGTGTCCTCTTCAACTTTTAGCATGAACTATTTATTCATCAAATGTGGTCTTGATCCATACACTTGTTCTCCCGTTACTTTGTTTCGAATGATTCAAGGTTAAGTGGGACTGGGTTGACCCGCTTGGGATGTCGTGATGGTGAAAATTGTACTCAAATCATTTGCCTGGTATTCCTTGGCATCAGAAAACTCGTATTCTGATTCTCGAGGTATGTAAGGTTTCCCAGAGATCGTTCTGCAAACCAGGGGTTGCGTAACATGTACAAAGGGCTGTAGGGAAGTTTTGCAATACGCAAACACGGTTGGCTGGACACCCCTGTTATGGTGAGGGACGGAAAGAGGGGTGAAAACCGGTCTAGAAGACAACAAGGTGCGACCTTCACACCAGTTGTTACCAAGCAGTGGGATTGAAAGCAAGTTAAGATGTCAATGTGGTCTAGGGTGAATATCGCGCAACTATCCGCTACAGTTTTGCTCGTGGATTAACTGTTGACCAGTACCTGGAGGAAATGACTCTTGTGCCGGGGAAAGACTGTCCACATCGGACAATAATTTTCCGCTGGTACAAAGAGTTCCAGAGGGGAAATTTTGAGGTTTAAGACGATCTTCGTTCTGGGCGACCGTCTGAATCAATGACTGAGGAAAACATTGAAGCTGTGAGGAAAATGTTGCAGCAAGAGAGGCGGTTGACATATCGGCAGGTAGAAGAAACCCTCCACATCCCTGCACCAGCTATTCATTCAATTCTACACGACCATCTCCATGTTAGAAAGGTGTGTTCCCTTTGAGTGCCCCATTCACTTTCAGAGGAACAAAGGGCACATCGAGTGAAATGGTGCCGAAAAATGCGAAAACAGTTTGAAAATGGGACTTCGCGTAACGTCAATAGCATCGTTGCAGGTGACGAAACTTGGCTTTATTATTACGATGTCCCAGCAAAATCCCAGAACAAGGTGTGGCTGTTTGAAGATGAGGGTACTCTTGTGACTCTGCAAAAGTCAGTGTTAGTGAAGAAAATGATGATTTCAGTATTCTTCACTTTACTCGGGTTGTGATAGAAACACGAAGGACAGTTACTGCGAAGGGGTACAGTGAGACTTGTCTGCCTCAGGTCATCCAGGCTCTCGAGCAGCTCCGTCCAAGGTCACGGCTCAACACTTGGCTCTTGCATCACGACATTGCTCCAGCACATCGTGCTAATGTAGCAGTGGATTTTCTTGCCAGATAAGGGCTGACTGTGCTTGATCACCCTCCATACAGTCCTGATCTTGCCCCATGTGACTTCGCACTCTTCCCACAAGTGAAGATGAAGCTGAAAGGGCGGCGTTTTGCATCCGACGAAGAGCTTCTGGCAGCATGGGATCAAGAGTGTGAAAATGTAACCGAAGAAAAGTGGCAGAGTTGGTTCAGTAACTGGTTTGCGACGTATGGAGAAGTGTGTTGAGTGTGGTGGAAATTATTTTTAAAAGTCTAAAACGTTCACTCACATTGCAAAACTTTTCTAGTGCCCTTTGTATAAGCAATGAACTTCTATTATAAAACTCGGAAGTGTTCAATGGATAAATTCTGCAAGGAACGTTTTCCTCCGTTTGATATCTTAATACAAAGTAATATAGGTGTTTCTGGTTAGTTTGCTATTTTGCCTTCGGGCATGTATGCATCTCCTTTATCCCCCTCCCCTGTTTCTCTTATTGTCTTTTTCTCTACGATGTATATACTGTAGAGACGGTGGTTGGGAATTCCTTTCTTTTCTACGGTACTGTTGTAAATATCACTAGATTTTCTTGTAAATTTGTAAATTTGGTATTGTGTTTTAAATAGATTTTGTGTCAAAGGTATCGGTGCTCTCTTATCTTGCCTTGGCAATCCTATATCCGAACCTAACGCCAATCCCGAAGTGCAACACTTGCTTACTGTGCTCCTTATTTGCTCCGACGTTCACCTCAAACTTTGTCCTTGGTAATCTCAGCTATTGCTTCCATTGCTTTGCTCTTAATTTCTTCCCTTGCAGTTACAACTTTGAAAAAAAAATACGTGGGTGTATCCCCTATTGCACTTAAGTGCTCAACCACGGTAATCCTGTGGTGCCAACCTTAATTATTTACTCTAAGGGATCTTTACTACCAGCAGAAATTTCCGCCTGAGTGGTGATTGGAGTCTACCTAGACTTATTATTATTATTATTATTATTATTATTATTATTATTATTATTATTATTATTATTATTTGTTTTACGTCGTACCGACACACACAGGTCTTATGGCGGCGATGGGATAGGAAAGGCCTAGGAATGGGAAGGAAGCAACCGTGGCCTTAATTAAGGTACATCCCCAGCATTTGCCTGGCGTGAAAATAGGAAACCACGGAAAACCATCTTCAGGAGTGCCGACAGTGGGGTTCAAACCCACTATCTCCCGGATGCAAGTTCACAGCTGCGCGCTCTTAACAGCACGGCCAACTCGCCCAGTATTATTATTACTACTATGCGTATAACACCGCCCTCCCTCATTACAAAACACACCAAGGATATTTGTCAAGGTGCGTCAGAATCTTGTCCCCCGATGTCATGCTTGCATTGAGGTTGATGGTCGTCAGTTTCAGCACATTTTGTAAGATACAGTGCAAATGGCACATCCATTGTGTCAGTGAAGATATTTGCAGTTAACTGTTACTAATGTAAATAAAAACGTACACAGTAATGTGATTGTATTCCTATTACGTCCTTGAGCTGGTTTCTCCGACCTCAGGTTCTGCCTCAAATTGTTCGGTGGAGCATCCTCTATGTCCTGTTAAATTTTTGCACGCTTTTACGGAAACACCTGAATAAAATTGAAATAAAAAAGAAAACCCTACATTAAATTAAGATCCAAGTAAACGCAGATCTTCCTAACCGTTACATACTAAGAAGTAACACTGGAATCTTCCCTTTATTAAACGTAGAATAACTTCACACGTTTAGAGAAAAGTTTCTGCCTCTACCTTATGCCATCTCTTTACTCCAACCCAAGCCTCACATCTCCCGAGGGTGATCTCAGTTACGTTGTTCTCTTTACGGTCGCGATGGCGATTGGCATTAGGTCCAAAATTCACAGTATTTATAGTGAGGCTGGGTGAGATTTCTAGTACAATAATGTAATACATTTTACTATTGGTGGGATCTAATGTCATAAGGCAGATTCTAATTGGCTAATAAACCTTAGAACAGTGATGATAACTCCAAGAGACATCTAATGAAATGTAGAACTTCTTGGATATGATACAGTTTAAAAAGTTCTTAGTGGGTAGCACCACAATCGGAGATACAGCGGCAGTTAAAACTGAGAGAGGCTTTATTATTATTATTATTATTATTATTATTATTATTATTAGGCAATACAAGGTACAAACTTTCACAACATGCAAGCAGTTGTTTGTTATGCATCTAAATGTGTTTATGTATGTTGAGTATTCAGCCCGAAGGCTGGTTTGATCCTCCACAGTTCCGCTAACAGGTGTCATAAATAGCCTAGGCGTCGCTGAAGAGGCATACTAGGGAAATGAGGAGCGAGGTAGTTTTCCCGTTGCTTTCCTCACCGAGCCTCAAGTTGCTGTCACATATCAGTCTGCCAGGCCCACTGAAATGTATCCACCAACCGACCCTATGAGTGATATTTTCACACCATTCATAACAGAGACTGGCTGCATAAGGAATGGTATTACCAGCATCACTCATACCTCGGTCATCTTCATATTGTCAAAGCCGAGGATGAGACTGAGACAGGACAATGAAAGTAACAAATTTATTCTAGCCCATACCAGAAGACGTGTAAACACATCATCTTGCCAGCAAAGGCATTGGATGTGTTTGATGTTCGTTAATATTCAAAGTACTGAAATGAAAATCCACAGCCTGTTTCCAGTCTTTCTACCGGGTCAAGAATGGAATGAATGAAGCCCCATCTAGCGACGAGGAAAGAAACTGTGCCGGCTGCCGAAGCCTGTCGCACTCCTCTGGGGCAATAATTAATGGATGACAGATGAAATGAAATGGTAATGGAGAGTGTTGCTGGAATGAAAGATGACAGGGGAAACCGCAGTACCCGGAGAAAAACCTGTCTCGCCTCTGCTGTGCCCAGCACAAATCTCACATGTAGTGACCGGAATTTGAACCACGGAACCCAGCGGTGAGAGGCCGGCGCGCTGCCGCCTGAGCCACGGAGGCTGTAAATCAGGCCGTTCCAACTCGAGCACTTAGTGCTGGGGCGTACCAGCGCTGCACTCAGCAGACCGTTCCTCTCCTTCCCCACCTACTCCACGCAGTACATTGTATTTTACATCAAGAACAATTATGTGCAAAAAGACGTTTGCAACTTTGAATCTGTTCTGGATACTGTGTCAAAATGTGTAAATTTTTGCTGAAAGCAATGTTTGAACCATCAGCAGTTCAAAGAATGTTTAAAAGATCTCGAGGCAGAATGTAGCGACATTCCCTTTTATTGTATTGTGCGCTGGTTAGGTTTCGTGAAAATGCTAGCAACCTTCTTTGCAATAATTGAAGAAATTGCTTTGTTCATGGAGATGAAAGTTTCTTCACAACCAATTTTGCGGAGTTAACAATGGGTAGCTGACCTCGCTTTCTTGGCGGACATAACATCTTATTTCAATGATTTAAATATTTCATTGCAAGAGAGAAACACATTGATTAGCACCATGTGTGATAGAATTAAGGCTTTCAAAATACAAAGTTTGTTATTGAAAAGTCAGCTTGAAGCCGGAAATTTTGACAATTTTACTTCGTTAATATCATTATATTTGTCTACTTACGAAAATATTAGAGACTATCAGGCGTCGTTACAGACTTTGCAGCATGAATTCAATGCCTAATTCAAAGAAATGTATGATATGGCCCCTCAACTTGAAATATTTATGACCCCATTTTCAGCGCGTCCTAAAAAACCACCATCATATTCCCAAACAGAGCTGATAAAACTACAGTGCAACGCAATCCTAAAAGACAGGTACTACCATTACAACGGTGATTTAATTTCCTTTTACGAAGGTGTTCATCCACAAGAATTTCCCAGACTTCATGCTTTTGCCTTAAAATTTACTTCAATGTTCAGTACAACTTATGCATGCGAACAGATGTTTTCAATTCTGAATTTAAATAAATGTAGAACTAGGACTTCTCTCTCTATGTTGTCGTAGAGGCTGTGCTTAGAATTTCTACTGCCAAATCGATTGTACCTAATATTGGTAAATTAGTTGCCGCAAAACGATGTCAACATTCGACTTAAACGCTAAAAGTGCATTAAGGCAAACGCAATGTATGCACATAATAAATTGTTTGTTTATGTGTTCACAGAATTGTCACAAATAATATTGTTTTCGTAAGCTGCGCGCTGACTTGACGACCTGTGGTTCTGCCTCTGTCACTTCCCCTCCTTCCCCCACCACCTCATCGGGGCTACAGCACAGCACCGGGGCTGCTGCTGCTGCCGGTGCCGGCCGGGGCCATGGGAGCACCTCAGTTGGAATCGTTTGCTGTAAATGGTAAACCACGGAAAACCATCTTCAGGGCTGCCGACAGTGGGGTTCGAACCCACTATCTCCCGGATGCAAGCTTACAGCTGCGCGCCCCTAAGCGCACGGCCAACTTGCCCGGTTCAAAGTACTGGTATACGAAATGTTTTCTACCCATTTTAACTTGCTCACCACACAACAGGTATAGGTCGGTAGATGCAGAGTGGGTCTCGGCCCTTAGGTGGCCACGGCTGGTCCGTGGTCCAACAGCTCTGCACTCTCACCGCCCAACCGAGCAGGGGAGGGGTGACCACTGCTCTACCGTGGCTCTATGCCTCTGAATTCAGGAGACGGGACAGGGCTGGACCTCGCGGCTGGCCCCAACCGTCGGCTGTCCTGAGAATGGTTTTCCGTGGTTTTCCATTCTCCTCCACTAAGGCGAATGCCAAGACAGTTCCTAGTATAGGCCACGGCCGCCAACCCTCTCAATTTCTCCGTGCATCTCCTTCACCGTAACAAATCTCCCGGTCTGAGAGACGGCGTCACCGTCTAAGAGGCCCGCCTCCCCCTTCGGGAGAGGAATGAAAACATTTTAATAGTAGCAACAGGTGTTACGACTGTAGCTCGACTAAAGGTTGCTGTATGCCCCTACTACGTAACGAAACAGCAGACTGCACAGGTCAGTGCGTACCTCAACGAAACAAGAAGCAGTCGATCAGAAGGGCCGTTTCTTTACTGTGTAAACATAATAACTAGGCTTGTCAGAACTACTGAAATGCCTTCTTAAGTACAGTATTCAATTTTAATCCTGGATGCTCTTACCAGTATATCGTTGATGTACTTTTTCCTATAGCGGTAGTGGCGAATACCGGAATAATACCAGTCTTTTACTGATATTTTTTATAGCAATACGGCTTCTGCAGTCTGTTCGCCGAAGGCATTCTGGTAATCGCGTACTGATGCTGCTGACTCGGGAGGAAATGAATCTGCAATTGTCTTAACAGCTTCAAAGTGCCATCGTAGAAACTAACTGCTTGAAGCCAAGTGTCCCATAGGTTCAGATGGCAAGGCTACGTGTGGTAGATGTCTTTTATAATATTGGAACTCTCATTGGGGCTTTCACAGATGGTTTTTTAGTTGACGCTATTAGATTATTTACTTTTCGTAAAATTACTTCTCACTTCTTTAGCGACACGTTGTAATGCGTGTGTTAAACGTGGGAAATGAACAGTGTTAGGTTAACAAAACGTGCAGTGTTTCTGCGGCTTTCAACATATAGGCCGCAGCATCTGAAAACAAAACGAGTACTTTATCTGCTTGTTTGCTCTCAGGCTGCAAGACTTTCAACCCATCGTTAACAGATCGTGCAATTGTTGCATGGTTTGTTTGTTCCAGGGTTCCCGAACAGATTAGGTGTAACTTGGAGGGGGCTTCTGGAGCCGGTTTCCCAACGGTAAGATTGGTAATGTCGGTAATGTAGCATCCCATGGCGTCTGTCATTTCATCTACTGGGATCCAGATACAGGAGTTTTGAATATCACTTCAAATATATACCAGTATATCCTGCTAATACTTTTCCAGATAATTCTTTCAAAGCACAGACTCTTCTGGAATTGGCCTATTGCAATACTTTCCAAGAAATGAACCATATTCCGGCACCTGAAGTTTGTTCTACAGACAGTTTGCCCGGCAGATGTTTTTTAAACCGAGTTAAAAGTACTTGTTTAAAAGGCAGTCGATGTTTATTGTTTATGTGCAATGCACTACATAAAGGTCGGTCAAGTTGTGACTTCTGGGAACACCCTATGGCCTATAGCTTTGTTACACACTTGGCACATTGGCACTTTCCTAAATCAATTGAAACCAAACCCCATGCTGGAAGATCCCCGAGGGTCCTTGGCCTAACAAGCGACTGCTGCTCAGCTCGAAAGCCTGCAGATTACGAGGTTGTCGTCTGGTCGGCCGAACGAGTCATCTCGGCCGTTAATCTTGGCTGTGTGAACGAGCTCGATAGCTGCAGTCGCTTAAGTGCGGCCAGTATCCAGTAATCGGGAGATAATGGGTTCGAGCCCCACTGTCGGCAGCCCTGAAGATGGTTTTCCGTGGTTTCCCATTTTCACACCAGGCAAATGCCGGGGCTATACCTTAATTAAGGCCACGGCCGCTTCCTTCCACTTCCTAGGCCTTTCCTATCCCATCGTCGCCATAAGACCTATCTGTGTCGGTGCGACGTAAAGCAACTAGCAAAAAAAAAAAAAAAAAAAAAAAAAAAAAAAAAAAAAAAAAAAAAACTTGGCTGTCTAGACCGGCTTAGGTCTGCTGCTTTTGACACAAGACTAGATGTAATTGGAACCATTTTTAACAAGCCCAATTCCCATAAGTAAACTGGCTAAACAGAGCACCACAAATACACACCCGTCAGCCGACACAGTTTCAGTTGAGGTATGAGGATGCAAGTCTATGTGCTATTCTCATCCCATTGTCTTGTCTCTAGCATATTCTTTGCTTTCCTTTGTGCCTTAGGATTTCCTAGAAAATATTTTCGTATTTCACACATAATGAATTTATATTTACCTGACACACGCCCCTCGCCCCTCGCCAATATACTGCTTTCTACTTCTAACAAGGTTAAAAGACCAATGCAATGCACCTGGCTATCCCAGATTCTGAGAAAGAGTTAACGCTATTGGACGCTATTGTAGGTATGGAGTTAAGGCCCGTCTTACTGTATTTCACAGACAGAGAGTTGTAAACATAGAGTGAGTAAAATATCCACTAGAGGTAGCACTGGTGCTGCAGTCGCATGCGAGGTTTGGCGAGGTTGAGCTAGTGCGCTGTTTGGCAAAAGCTGCGTTGTTTGGCATTGTCACTACGGGAGCTTTCTCATAAATTGACGTATACAGGCTGAAGCGTAATTCGCGCACTCGGGCGTCGCAGCGCGACTCCTCACATGCCAGCAATAAAAAAAAAATGTCTCTTACAAAATTTCGTCTTGCGAGTATATCCGGTAGAAAACGGACGTTAAAGAGTAGCAATCTGGCAACACTGTAACCATATGTAGGGTAACTACCGCTGTCAGCACCTTCACGTCGTGCTGTACAGTTGGTGCAGTGGGTAGAGTTTTTGGTTGGCATGCAGGAGGTCGATGGTTCGATCCTGGGTTGAGGCGCATTTTTTATTTGCTAATTTCCATCTGACATTACAGACACCGTTTATGAGGTCACATGTATCCTACATTTACAACATAATAATAATAATAATAATAATAATAATGCATTGAGATACGTACTAAACAGCATGCGGTTACCAGACGCAATGTTGAAAAGCAGAATTATTGGGACCATGGTGATAACACATACAAATTGTAACCGAGTTTGGACATTATTCGCAGAGCACGTTGCTAGGCCTACTGGTAACGTAAGGCCCTAACGAAATGTAATGGACCTGAACGAGACAAGAATAATAGTTGGTACTAATCTATGGGACCACTGGAGGAGGGTACAAAGAAAACAGGTTTCACATCTAGTAGATGAAGTGGTGCGAATAAATTCACGCCCACCACGTGGAAAGGGCGCCTTTCAAAGCTGACCAATGAAAACGATTGTTCGTCCATTTCTAGGATCGTAGTATGTAAGTGCAAATGGTTTCTAGAGGACCCACTGCAATCGCTGTTGACGATTAAGGTGCCAGATACCATACCACCTGGACTACATTTACGAAATAAAAAACATACGCCTCAACCCAGGATCGACCACTCGACCTCCTGCATTCTAACCCAAAACTTTATCCATTGCACCAACTGTACAGTACGACTAACTGCTGCTGACAGAAGTAGTTACCCTACATGTGGTTACAGTGTTGCCAGATTGCTACTCTTCAACGTCGTTTTTCTGCCGGTATACTCGCAAGATGAAATTTTGTAAGAGACATTTTTTTATTGCTGGCATGTGAGGAGTCGCGCTGCGACGCCCGAGTGCGCGAATTACGCTTCACCCTGTATATTTCTCTGAAGGAAAATGGCAGTCTCCTATGGCTGCACAGAGAGGTTCGTAAAGGGCAGTGGCGTATCATTTCACAGGCACGTTTCTTTGAAATTAACTTTTGTGCGTATAAAGTAATGTTTTGCGCGACACGTATTGTCATACTGATTGGCCCACTTGCGCTGGCTTCGCGGTTTTTTTCTCCCCTGTCGGCGTAAATGAGATTATTTGGACCTTGTCTTGAAGACTGAAATTGATGTTTTAGGAAATATAAGGGATGGCAGTTTTCTTTCACAGAATGGCCATGCCTTTGAATGCAAATATGCAGAAAATCACGTCAGGTTGATCAAACTGATTGTGAAAGAGTACAAGAATATAGGCCTACGTATGCATCGTGTTGGCAGGTCATACATTCAGGAACCGGATGTTAGAAGTAGGCTAACAAAGACAATTTTGTTTCATAACCAATATATTGTTACACTGTTACTCTTCATTACAAATAGAAGGTAATGTTGATTTCTTAACATACTTCTTACAGTACTGATTATATTGACGGATTACTCGTGGTCATGAATATCAGTTTTTAACTTGACAGATTTCTTTACTTTTCTTGTAATGTTATTGATGTGCCTGATACCCACTGTCGGCAGCCCTGAAGATGGTTTTGCGTGGTTTTTGCCATTTTCACACCAGCCAAATGCTGGGGCTGTAAGTTAAACAAGGCCACGGGTGTTTCCTTCCCAATCCTAGCCCTTTCCTATTCGACCGTCGCCATAAGACCTGTTTGTGTCGGTGCGATGTAAAGCAAAAAAGAAAAGAAAGAAAAAAAGATGTGCGTGATAGCCTGGATGTATATGTAGTGTTACGTTTTTCACTTTGTGTGTGTATTTATAGTAGTAAAAGGTTATGAATATATTTTCTGTATATACAGTTTGTTACTTTCTCTTCGTATAGCCTAATATGTGTAGAAGCCCCATTCATACCTTATCAGATTTTAATAATTTGGAGGCTAGATGTGCAACACCATGTGAACATTGGAGTCCTTTAATTTCATTAATATTATTATTCCTTTAAATGCCATATGTGGCTGTATACAAGCACAATAAATTATTGTAAATATTTTTTCAGTTCCTTTCCACCATATACTGTAATTTACCACTCTCCTTTTCCATTAAAGAAAGTCATTTTACAACTTTAAATCTTGAAATAAATCAAACATTTTCCGAAAAGCTAAATAAAAAATTCCATAATAGACTGAAACCAATTTTCCATATGTAATAACGTTTAGAAAACAGCGATGGAATAATAATAATAATAATAATAATAATAATAATTTTATTGGCTTTACGACCTACTAACCACTTTTACGGTTTTCGGAGTTGCCGAGGTGCCGGAATTTTGTCCCATGAGAGTTCTCTTACGTGGCGGTAAATCTTCCGACATGAGGCTGACATATTTGAGGCCTTTCAGATATCACTGGCCGTAGCCGGGATCGAACCCCCCCTCCAACTTGGGCTCAGAAAGTGAGCGCCTTAAGCGACGACGGTAATATATTGGCTACTTTGCCCCAAAATCTTGCCAGCACTTTAGGTCTATAAACTCGCTCATTCGCTTCATACGAGAATGTTTTCGGTCGTCCTGGCCATTTACACAAAAGAAAACGAAATGCACGTATCCACATTCTAAAAGTGTTTGAAAAGGCTAAGCGTGAACAGTAAATTGATTTTGTGTTAAATGCGAATGAACGCCGTCCTCTTTTATCACGCACTTCTTTATTAATGCTTTTTGGGCTTGCTTTGTACTGGACGGAAGCATCGCAGGTATATTTAAGCCTCTGAGAATGTTTACATGTAAGAATTTTAAACCATATCAATATTTACACAATTTTAATAGTCCCTTAGTTACATTGACGACTACAGCAGAGCGAGCTTCTTGCCAAACAGCTGAGATTTCAACATGGTCTGCTCGCTACAACGGTAGACGGTGGCGCCGCTGCTATCTCTAGTGTATTATTTACTAACTCTATGGTTGGAAATCCCAATTGTGAGGGAACTGTTCTCTTAAGCCTTCTTCTTCCTCTTCTTCTTCCTTTTCTTCTTCTTCTTCTTCTGTCCCTTTTCCCCACACCTTTAGGGTCGCACATGTGGATTTGGTCTTGTTTTACGGCCGAGTATCCTTCCTGATGCCATCCCTATGTGGAGGGATGTAATCACTATTGCATGTCCCTGTGCTGGTCGGTTGTACGTATGCTGTGTTGTCTGTGTATGAAGAGGAAGGTGTTGGGACAAATACAAACATCCAGCCTTCGAGCCAGAAGAATTAATAAGATACGATTAGAATCTCTGACCCGGCCAAGAATCAAACCTGGGACCCTCTGAAACGAAGGCGTCAACGCTGACCATTCACCCAACAAGTCGGATGAACTATTTCCTTAAGCCAACTTCAGCAATTGAAATATTTTTCATATGAAAGGAAATTCACCAATTTTATTATTTTAATAGAATCGGAAAAATAAAACGAATTGGAACATTTTTTGAAATTTTGAATAATTACCAAGTATGTACAAAAATGTTACGTTCACGTAATATGTAAAATATGTAACATTACTAAGAATATGCAAAATGAATCAGAACTACATTCTCAGGCATGTTTCATTTTCTGTCGTCTGCAACTTCTTCTTCTTCTTCTTTTGTTTTTTATTGAAGAAAAAAGTATATTTGGGAGTTGTGCAGAAAATCAATCAGCAGTGGTTTTGAACTTCCCCTCGAAAACTAAATTGACGCGTTCTTCCTAAATTGGAACAAAAATGTCAAAATTGAAAGTAATAACAATAATATGTTGTTTGGTTTACGTACCACTAACTACTTTTTACAGTTTTCGGAGACGCCGAGGTGCCGGAATTTAGTCACGCAGGAGTTGTTTTACGCGCCATTAAATCTACCGACACGAGGGTGACGTATCTGAGCACCTTCAAATACCACGGACTGAGCCAGGATCGAGCTTGCTAAGTTAATTAAATTTAAGGTGGGAAGTTTTGAAATGAACGCACTCTATATTAGAGGCATGGAAAACCATATTATTTTATAACTCCTGTTATAAAAAATGGCGTGTGGCCTCCGAAGAGGCCTGGTGCAGATCTTTAGAGTTGACGCCGTATAGGCGACCTGCGTGTGTGAAGTAAACTCGACCCCACTGTCGGCAGCCCTGAAGATGGTTTTCCGTGATTTCCCATTTTCACACCAGGCAAATGCTGGAGCTGTACCTTAATTAAGGCCACGGCCGCTTCCTTCCCACTCCTAGTCCTTCCCTCTCCCATCGTCGCCATAAGACCTATCTGTGTCGGTGCGACGTAAAGCAACTACCAAAAAAAAAAAAAAAAAAAAAAGAAGTAAACTCGTGTCCTCATCCCGCGGTTGTGCAGCTCTTTTTAGGCACACTCCCAATGGGGGTGAACTGCATGTACCATTTCAACCACTTACCTGCCCTCCTGCCATTCTTAAATTTCTGGCAGTACCGGGAATCGAACCCGGGCCTTAGAGGACGGCAACTAATAACACTAACCGTTACGCTATGGAAGCTGCTGTTGTAACAGTTATATTTAAAACATCCTTAAACATTTTTGTAAGTAAATAAACAATAAATAAAAATGTTTTTATCATTCAACATCCTTACCCTTTATTAAATTTTATAACTACCCAACTCTTATTCTTCCAATGATACTAGCTACCTATCGGGGGAAAATAGAGCTGAATATAGTGTCCACTGTTGTCGCACTCTAATAAACAGGTAACTCGATGCCCGCTCTCTAGCACAGACTGTGTTCACTTCGCCCATTGGCCGCTTTTCGTTGAGTTGAGGCTACACGACTGAGTGACTACTCCCAATGCTGCTTAACTTCGTAGGTTTCACGGGATCCCGTGTTTCATCCTGGCTACACTACAGTTTATTCATATCAAAATGAAGACTGTGCTAGCATTAGTTAGTACATCCCTGCACACAGGGTGCATCAAAACTTCAGGAATGGATTCCTCGTATAGAGAGAAGACAAAAGGGTCGACTATAACAACATGGGTCGGGAAATGTATAATTTCAGGAATGGATTTCTCACAGATACAAGAAAAAGTGCGTATAGCAAAATGGGTCCGGATATGCATAATTGCAGAGCTATCCGACCTTTGTTTGGCCACTACGCTGTCCTGACTTAAACTCCCCGGGGACACGTAAAGTCTAATGTAAATTCGACCACTGTTGACGAATCAACCATCCGTGTGTGCACTGTGAACGCCTGTTAGGCGGCAGTACGCACTACAGCAGGCATATTTGGTCGTCTTCGGCACTCGATGTAAAGACGAGTGGAGGCCTGTATTCAGGCAGGAGGAGGTCACTTTAAACACATCATCTGATACGTGAACAGTGTTCCAACTGGCGTTACAGACGTATTCAATGTAACAGTGCTGGTAGTGGCCAATTACACTAACATTACTAAAGTTCGGACAGTTCTGTAAATTAAGCATTTCCGGACCCATGTTGTCAGACATTTTTCATCTCTCTCTTCATGAGGAATCAATCTACTCCTGAAGTTTTGTCATTGAATTTTTCAAACACCCTGTATGAGGTTAGCGTCAGGAAGAGCACCCGGTCGTAAAACAGGGCCAAATGCGCCATTGTATTGGGGAAAAGCGGCAGAAGACTAGGGACCCAGGGCTTTTTCTGCTATGTTGCAGGTCTTTTCAGCTTTCTTCCCAAATTGGAAATCAGCGGTGTTGTAGCTAACTTGTAATAATTTACTTTTTCACAATCCTCCATTGGAGCAGTAAAATCGTTCCTGTAACTAACCACACATTAACCAACTTTCTTTTGTAATCTGTATATCGATCGATTTTTTTAACATCGTGGTTGCCAAATAATGTTAAAGGATCCAATAATAGGATGTATAAGAATATATAATATTTATTTCGCCTCTTTCATTTTATTTGAAGGAAGAAAATAACCATCTCCAAGTCCCTGTCATAAATGAAGTGAAGTGAATCTTTGAATGTCAAACAAAATAACCAAATAGTCGTGTATAAGACAATAATCCGCGAGTACATACATGAAGTTGCTTTGTGTGGATTAATGAGGAAGGTGTTGGGACATTTCTCTTTAGATTGAATATTGTAGATTTCTTGACTAGTTGTCGTTTATCTTGTGCTTAGTGGTCTCTACGTTTATGAGCTATTGATCGTTCAAGAGTGGACGAGCTGTGTCTGTTAGTAGTTCGACCTCAAATTGCGGAAGTATTTCTGTTTTAATAGAAACTCCATTTCTCACATATATCCTTTTCTCTGATGCTAAAAATATATGCTGACTATTGGACAGTAAAATTGAAGGGCTTGTTAAGAAAAATGGGTATAAAATGTGCTACATATCGCCTGGCTGTGAATACTGGTACGAATGTTCTACAGATCGTACTGATTTAAATAACTGTTTTTTTTTTTAAATTGTATTTCCCTGCAACATTCATCCGTGAAGGTGAGACAGTCTGGTCGAAACGTCATTGGCTGGTAGAGTTCAGCCTGTGGATGCTAACAATCTTCACAGGTATTTATAGCGAGTCTGTCGCTTCTCACGCTAAGAATGCGGGGAGTGTACAACCAAATCGTTAAGACTTTTGTCTTCGTTAGTAATAATCCTTCCACTACATAGGATCAATTTAATCGCTGTCGTGTGTTGAATAGGTGATCCTCTTTAAATCGAAAAACGATGTTGTCTGAAAATAATATGGATATTTAATTGACCACATTTTTGTGTTATGGATGCGATAAATATGGAAATAAGTGCCAATTTATACAAGGTTATCGGGAAGCCCACAGTATTCCTGGACACTATATATAACTTCTGTGTACGCCTGTCATCTATTCAGACTGCGGTTGTAAGTTGTCACTAATTGGATTATCAAACGTCTGAAACGTGTTAATTTTCGCATTATATCTGTAGGAAAGCTGTACTGTCAGATTGGATCGATTTGTGTGCACACTTGGTGACAGAAAGAGATCGTTTGAAATTTGCTGAACGCCCTAGTGCAAGGACTACCGAGAGAACACACATTATCGTAGACATTTCTTGGCTAGTTAGTAAACACAGGTTTGTCTATACGTTGTCATTATAAGGGTGAACTTTAATGTTTTAAGAACGAGTATATCATTCTCTACAAGTTGTTCCCAATGCTGCTTATCACTTTCCTAACATAATAGAACGGCGCAAGTTGATTTGCAAAGTCATATTAAAAAGTAAGGCACGAAAATATATTTTATTATGAAAGACCATACCTCCGTACGATGTAAGCAACGTTTGACGTTGATTCATGTGTGTGTGTGTGTGTGTGTGTGTGTGTGTGTGTGTGTGTGTGTGTGTGTGTGTGTCAGGAAGTGTACACTGCACCTAAAAGGAAGGCTATGTGTGAACAGTAACAATAATATTCGGTTCAGTATGCAAAAGTAAAGCTCTCTATGGGCAGGCCATGAACGCCTTTTTGGGAATAAAAGAGCTAAATGGGATAGAATGCTTAGCTCTCTACTCGGCCTACTTCGCCGCCTGGAATCGAACTCGTGCTTATTTCCTATTTAGGATCTTGAAAGCCAGGACCACGTGCTTCTCGCGAAGTTGAAGCCACCTTTCTAAATTATTCCACTATCTGAAGAGCAACCAAACTCACGCTTTCCGGGTAAACGAAGCATGCCTTAACTTCCTTGACTTGGAGCGGTTTTTGCAAGAACAGCGCGATATACTGCATGATAGGACAATAATGTACGAATAAATTCTGCTTCTACACAAAGACATTTAGAAAGGGAAATTATGTGAAACCTAAGAAAACGGCATTGCTAAATTTATTTTACCGACGAGTCTACTTACAGGCATTGCAGGTCTCCATTACCGAGTTCACAACCCCGCCTTGTAGCCATGATCGTTAACGCGTCAAGTCTCTGTAGTGTCACACAGTGCTTAGCCGATTCGAGTCCCGGTAGTGGAAAAATAATTCACCATCAAAATGTTGCTGGAAGTGTAGGAAAGGTGATGGTATAAAATTTATAAACACTCCGCATTGTTCATATGGAGTGAGGTCATATGAAGCTGTTGATAGCAAATCGTCCGTCGGATGGTGACGTTAAGCCTTGAGCAGATCCCTTTGTGTTATTCGACCACCACACTGGGTTTCACTTGCTCACCCACTCACTGTCTCTACCCCATTATCCTCATCGTCACCATCTCGCACCCAGACGCACAGGTCAACCACAGGTGTCAAATAGAAAGACCTGCACCAGGCGAGTGGAACATGTCCTCGGACAGTCCTAGCACTAAAAGCCATACGCTTAAAAAAAAACAACAACAACAAACTGTGTTACAGTACATGATCTGTTTGTATTTTTCAATAATGGGTGACAGTAACGGGGTTTGGAGCTGTATGTAACGTTAATGTAGGCCTACTCGTGCATCTTTTAGTGCCTAACCGCCCTAAATAAAATAAATTTTTGCTGTTCTCCGACCCCGGCACGAAGACCTGAATTATCTTCAGTTTACCGTGTGAATTGACTATGTAGCACGGGCCGTGTAGTTGTAAGCTTACATTCGGAGGGTGGTGATTGTGGTAGGTTTGAACCCCACCATCAAACTGTTGGTCTGCAGGGTAGGAGATGTGGTGGTATACAATATATAATCACTATATTGCGTGGCAAAAGCCTGGATTCAGTTCCAAATCCCTCCGCAGAGTTCAGATTGAGTGAGGTCATGTGAAGTTGCTGATGGTAATTCAACCGTCGGATGGGGGGATGGTAAGTTTGAACCACACCACCGGCAACCCTGAAGATGGTTTTCTATTGTTTCCCATTTTCTCACCAGGATCTGTGGCCGTACCTTAATTAAGGCCACTGCCGCTTCGTTTCCTATTCCACAGTTGCCGAAAACCTTTCTGGGTTTGTGCGACGTTGAAGCCTCTAGCAAAAAGAATGTCTGCAGTTTCTCTTTTTCGTCCTTAAGGACCCTTCATAATTTATACTTGCACCTCAGCTTTTGAGAAAGGTGGATGTTTTTAAATCTAACTGGACGGAGTGTATACTCTTGACGTAAAGTGCTTTAACCCTGAGCATTAATAAACCAATTGGGACGTTTGTTGTAAGTGGAGGAAGCACGTCTCTCTATGTTAACTGGTTAAGATAATGTCTGTTTTGTGTAAAAACACAGCGAGTTGGCCTTGTGGTTAGAGTCGTGTAGCTGTGATCTTATATTCGGTAGACGGCGGGTTCGAATCCTACCGTCGGCAGCACTAAATATGGTTTTCCGTGGTGTCCCCATTTTCACACCAGCCAAATACCGGGACTGTACCATAATTAAATTATTGTATGCTTTTTTGTACCGATTATCGATTTTTTAATATTTTGCTTTACGTCGCACCGACACACATAGGTCTTATGGCGACAATGGGACAGGAAAGGCCCAGGAATGGAAAGGAAGCGGCCGTGGCCTTAATTAAGGTACAGCCCCAGCATTTGCCTGGTGTGAAAATGGGAAACCACGGAAAACCTCATCTTCAGGGCTGCCGACAGTGGGATTCGAACCCACTATATTCCGGATGCGAGCTCAAAGCTGTGCGCCCCTAACCGCACGGCCAACTCGCCCGGTGAATCTCGATTTTGTTTTGGCCAAAGTGACTGTCTTGCTCACGTTGAAAAAAAAAAGAAACTAAGCGGAAAGGGAAGGCAGCCAAACGCACTGACAGTTCTCAAGAAAAAACAAATATGACTCAATACATGTAGCAAACACAATAGCTCTTACAGGCCCTGTATATCAGGAATGCATTGCAACTTGACAATGATCCACTAGGTCCTCCGGCTTAAGTCACACGTGTTGAGGTATGCTGCGGAAATTTTTCTTAGCCGAACAAATCGTAACGGGTGCAAATCAGTTCACTCTGTGAATCATGAAACATAGTATGAGTTTCATCTGTTAGAAATTCAGAGCTTTGTGGACTTGTTGCAACAACATATCTAAAAAGCAAATCGTAGTTCATATTCATATTGAGGGTAAACGCATAATCGAAACTGTAATAACATAACAAATAACACACTCATTTCTTAAAAGTATGGAATTTATGCCCGAACAGATAATGTGCTTTGTCAATAGCAGTACTCGAAAGGATGACCATTAGTAACAGACTTGTCTAAAGGTTGGATTTCGAATCATGAGAATACCTATTACAGTGGTGAGAAGTTAAGTCTGAGATTAAAGAAAATAAACAACTCTACAGCCGTCATTGAAATCTTGCCATTGCAAAGCTTAGTTGAATTTATTGCTTATTCAGGTTTCAGTTTTTGTGTGCTTTATCTTTCCTTTGATATATTAGTTTTAACAATTTTTCTTATCTTTATTTCTAGGTGCCAACGGAATGATGGCTTAACACCACCACTTTGCTGTTAGGCGTGTCTCCTACTTCAAAATGAGGTAACACACTTTTCATATTGCTAGAGAACGTTTGTCCGAATGCAGTTCTCTTCTTTGTTTTATTGCAGTTTTCTTCTTTGTCTTATTGCAGTTCTCTTCCTTTGCGCTCCGTTGCTAAAGGTAATTGGAAATTTTCTCTTAAAACGACCTGAAAAATGTGTGAGAATAGTTTAAAAACATTTTGTTAATGATTGAGAACGTTTATATTGTTACCCTTTTGAATAACAATTTCCTTTTAAGCTATACTTTGATATTGATTGTAATTTTTGCTGAGACAGCCCGTTTTCTTAAGAATCTTTATTTATTTATTTATTTATTTATTTATTTATTTATTTATTTATTTATTTATTTATTTATTTATTTATTTATTTATTCTGGAAGATACAAATCCATTAATTAGAAACGCATGCATATTATGTGTACTCGTTTATTAGAATACTAATGATACCTGCATAATTCCAGTCGCTAACAACTACAATAATACTTCACATTCGTGCCAGTGACGTGCAGTAACGGTACTTAGTCTTGCTTAAGCGTGATGTTAATCTGTTAATGTCAGTGCTGCAGGTGAATTTGGGGACAAAAACTCATTAAAACTACAATAAAAAATACATAAGTCTCGTTGAACCTATATCTATAATTTAATTTACAAGTTTGCAAAACGATTTAAAATAATAACGTACAAGAAAATATATCAATGTCAAACACAACACAGCAGTCATTATGTATTTTTAAGCAATTTAGCAAGGAAAAATGTATATGATGATCGGTTCTACATCGTGGCAAGTGGAATAATATGAATTTAGGACGCAGAGAAGAAAGAAGAACTTGTAATATACGTTCTGAAATTAAATATGCACTATCAACATTTTTTTTTTAAATGTACAGATAGTCAAAGGACCGGTTACCTTTCTTCTACTTAATAGAGTCTTACAACCAAATGATTGAGCATATCGAGATAGTTGCCATACTTCGGGTAAATTCCTGTGATTTTTGCAGATAAAATCTCAGAAACTTACTTTCCTCATTTCAATAGCTGCATTGCATTTCGAGTGCCAAGGAATCCAAATAACGGTAGCATATTCCAGCCCGCTTCTTACAAATGAGTTGAACATTAGCATAATGCTATTGGGTTTAGTGAACTCCTGGAAACATCTTCCCTTAAAACCTACCATTTTATATGCAACAGCAACCAAATAATTTATGTGAGAACAGAACGTTCATTTTGAATCAAATGTTACATCTAAATCCCTCGTAGAATTCACTGCACAAAGACATGAATTTAAAATCTGTTATTCAGAGCTGACTTTAGCCTAATTTCTAAGTCTCTCCGTACGTGTACCAAAATCTGGTAATGCTCCGACTAACTCGCGACCTCAAGAGTGTTTGGTTCACACTCTAAATTAAGAACTTGACAGCGGGTCAGGATTTTGGGGAACATATACACTGACTTAGCAAGTGTCATGGGATAGTCACCTAATAGCGTGTGGGGCCTCCTTTGGCCCTACGAACTGCAGTGAGACGCCGTGGAAGTGAGTCGACAAGTCCCTGGTAGTCCTTTGGACGCAGCTGACACCAAATCGTTTGCAGAGCGGCCGCCAATGCTGGTCTGTTCATGGGTGCAGGATCCATGGCACGGAGCCTGCGTTCCAGGACATCCCAAATATGCTCGATAGGGTTCATATCGGAGCTCCTGGGTGGCCATGGCAGTCGTTGGATCTCCGCTGCATGTTCCTGGAACCATTCCCGGGCGATGTGGGAGCGATGTTGCGGCGCGTTATCATCTTGAAACACCGCAGAACCGTCTGGGCGCTGGAAGGCCAAAAATGGGTGGAGATGGTCTCCGAGCAGCTCAACATACCGCGTACCATTCAAAGTAGCTTCCAGAACAACTAGGGGGCCCATTCCGCACCCCAGACCATAACAGAGACACAAGCGCCCTGGACCATACCTTCGAGGCAGGCGGGATCCATCTTCATGTGGTCTGCGGCATACACGGTGCCTCCCATCGGCATGGTGCAGTTGAAATCGTGATTCGTCTGACCATATCACGTCACGCCATTGTTCCAGTGTCCATCCCTGGTGACTGGCGACAAATGCGCGTCGTTGTGCCCGATGACGTGTGCGGCGCCGGCTCCCATACCCCATAGAATCCATGTTCCTACGGATTGTCCACTGGGAGACGTGTCTAGCACGGCCTGTGTTGAATTAAACCGTGATTTGTTGCACGGTTGCCCGTCTGTCACTATTAACAATCCGTCTCAGATGTCGCCGGTCACGGTCATCGAGGGTGGCTGGACGGCCGGTCGTTCGTCTGTTGTGGACGGTGACACCCGCATTCAACCATTCACGATACACCCTGGACACGGTTGATCGTGTGAAGCCGAATTCCTGTACCACTTCCAAATCGCACTTCTCATCCGTCGGGCACCGCCCACCATACCCCGTTCGGACGGTGTCAGCTCACGACGACGTTCCATGTTACACCTGTCACATGCACAGCCACTGGTCACAAGGTCTCCTATACAACTGCCGCTGGCACGGGGGGAGGGGGGGGGTGTGGTGCGCAGACAACACACCTGCGCATCAGTGCTCCGCTGTCCTATGACATTTGGTCAGTCAGTATACTTCAACAGACACGGGCATGTAAACCAGGGCGAAACGTTCATATATATTATGGGCAACAATTCATAACAAACTACAGTTTATTCTGAAATGCAAGATACATTTATGACGAGGGGATAATATGCACATGAATAATCTTTTACACTTTCTTGCTCCAGTGTTGTATAACTTTGCGTAGGATGAGTTATCTAGTTCCATTTCCACCCTAACATCGCGGTGGGATCTTACCATAACTTGCGTAGATGTCTAGGGGAAAATGGTACTACTAAAGCAATTTCTTAATGATTCTGAGTGGGCTAACGCTCTAACTGGATTATAATAAACACAAAATTAATCAAATATAATTTCTCAAACTCGTGGATTTAAAAACCACGTTCACAAACGTATTCACACATGATAGCAATAAACACATAAAAGCACTAATGCAAGCTTACCTGTAAACATTATGTCAAAACTTATCATCACAAACAAAAATTACTTGATTTCAATCTCACGTCGTCTAACATAAAATATTCATACACACTGACATAAATCTCTGAATTTCACATCCCAAAGTATGCATTATCAACGTTGCAACAAAAAGAAATAATCACAATCCATCAGGTACTAACATCAGGCTTATCTGGATGATCCTGCAATTATCCTCGCCATGTAATTTAATTTTCACATGTCACTCGCTCTATATAATTCTGATTATTTGTGGAAGATTTACACAGCTCAAAACACGACAGATGAGGTACGGGCGTAGGCGCAAATAGAGCAATAGGCCTCTTCAATATAAGACACTCCTTGGGCTCGAAACTCGCCTCTGCGGAATCGAACTTCGACGGCAAAATATAACAAACGGAGATCACATGCTCCTCATACAGCGTCGCGCACTATTATGGAGATTTAGTTTCTCGTACTTCTAAAGACCTTGGCCTCACATATACAGGTCCATGCAAACAATACAGCTCTACCAAATACAACCGAAGACCTGTCAACATCGCATACATCCGCATACTTTAAAGCCCCCCCCCCTTTTTTTTTGCTTTACGTCGCACCGACACAGATAGGTCTTATGGGGACGATCGGACAGGAAAGGGCTAGAACTGCGAAGGAAGCGGCCGTGGCCTTAAGGTACAGCCGCAGCATTTGCCTGGTGTGAAAATGGAAAACCACGTAAAACCATCTTCAGAGCTGCCGACAATAGAGTTCGAACCCGCTATCTCCCGAATACTGGATACTGGCCGCACTTAAGCGACTGCAGCTATCGAGCTCGGTTAATGGGCTTTTAACGATAATTCCTATATCCCCTCAGCATACTCAAAAAGTAAGCCATATGCTCTGCAATAATTTCTAGTCGCGATATTGAAATAATATTACCAGAATTCTATTAATTACCTCTGATTTCAGAAGACATTTACTTTAGTCCATTATTTGACTTGATTTGAAAATAATCCTACCATAACACGAGCTGTAAAATATTCATGAGCATGCCTCAATCACATCATTAATTTAATTTTCTATTGATGATCAAAATAAATTATTGGTGGCTCGCTATCCTCGAAACTGTCTTCCTTAAAACCACCTTATCAACATTCTCGAAATGTTGGAAATGACGCTTCATCATAAAACTATAAAAGATATAAATATTTTCCCAATGCGTTCGTCGGACATTGAACTGATATTCATCATCTATACTCTACACATAATCAGTGAATTACTTATAAGAAGACACTATATCACTCCCATACAACACTTATTAACGCACGGCCGGGCTGAGTGGCTCAGACGGTTGAGGCGCTGGCTTTCTGACCCCAACATGGCAGGTTCGATCCTGGCTCAGTCCGGTGGTATTTGAAGGTGCTCAAGTACGTCAGCCTCGTGTCGGTAGATTTACAGGCACGTAAAAGAACTCCTGTAGGACAAAATTCCGGCACCTCGGCGTCTCCGAAGACCTAAAAGCGTAGTTAGTGGGACGTAAAGCCAATAACATATTCACGCATGAACTCGTATCGATGCAAACTAATTTAGAACAGAGCATCCAACTGAAGATGTCCCACTATCTAGATGCTGCTATCTCAAATCGAATCAATACTATCGCTATTATAACAAAAACCTTAACTAATCCCGTACTGAGATAATATTGACCGAAACTCGAAGTAAATTAGTCTAACGCATCTCAAATCGACAACATGCCCCTTTCACATCCAACCCATGTGTTTTGACATCATCTCTACGGTACGTGAACATTAATAGCTAAAAACCGGGCGAGTTGGCCGTGCGGTTAGAGGCGCGCGGCTGTGAGCGTGCATCCGGGAGATGGTGGGTTCATATCCCACTGTCAGCAGCCTTGAAGATAGTTTTCCGTGGTTTCCCATTTTCACACCAGGCAAATGCTGGGGCTGTACCTTAATTAAGGCCACGGCCGCTTCCTTCCAACTCCTAGGCCTTTCCTATCCCTTCGTCGCCATAAGACCTATCTGTGTCGGTGCGACGTAAAGCCACTAGCAAACACCCCCAAAACACCCCCAACCACTGCTTAATTATCAAATTGACGCTCCTCTCCATTGGCTGTCAAAGTCCTCGTCTTCCACCTCCAGTACGTATTGAACATTCCTCGTTGATCCCGAGCAATCCATAAATCAATGTCCAAACTATTTTATGTATATCTTTGACAAATGGTTCAAAATTTATTTTGGGGTTCGATATAATTTATGTACACTGTCCGTTTTAAGATTTCTTTGTACAGTTTGACAAGCCCTAGCGTCTCCTCACATCTGCTTGTTTTACTGATACTGTATAAAGGGTTCATAGGATATTCTTTGTCTTTTTAGTGAAACCTTGCACTTTCTTTGTATCTGCTTATTTTTATGACATCTTTGCCATCATCCCGGCTTGGTTCTAGCTTCCTTTTGTCATCTTATCTGACCCTGGGTCCAAGGGTCTGCCTTTTCCTATGCATTGCATGATTTGTACAGATCACGCATTTCTTTGGTAAGATTAATATTTCCATCTCACATTTTATTCCATACCATTTACCCAGATTTTCAGTCATTGAGGACGTGGCTAATGCCCATACGGGCTCACTAGTAAATGCAATAACAGAGATGTTTTAAATGTTGAAATTCAGACAATTTACGCTACTCCATTCTAAAACACTATTGAAGTGTTCCTGTAACTTTCCGCAATCCTGTACTGGTTGAATTATTTTAAATATCTTCACATCACCGCTGAAAATTAGAATATTACATTGAGTTAAGGACAGAGGGACGGAGGTCATTAATCAGCAATAAAAATAATAAAGGGCCGACGTTCATATCTTGGGGAACACCTGATCGAGTGTAATAGGTGGGCATGTCATATCATATATAGTAAACATATTGCTATTTTGATGGAATATGAACAATTTCAACATACTTTTAGAATGTCCACAATAGGCTAATTTCCGTAAAAGTTTGTCGTGATCCACAATGTCAAACGATTTAGCACGTAGTCAAGTCAATAAGTATCTGCAATTTTGCTCTAATTGTCTTTAGGTTGGCTCTATGGCGTTGTGGGCTCGGGCTCACCATCCGCTGGATGGCACCGTCGTCTACGTCTGTGGTAGGGTTCAGCGTTATCAGATCAGTACAGCTTGCGCTGTTGTGACGTAAAGATGACCGCGCCACTCTGTTTGCACCAAGGAAGAACAGCGTTCCGTAATTCGATTTTTGTGGTCTGACTGTGTACCTGGAGCGGAAATTCATAGAATACTTTCAGCACGATATAGGGACAATGTTTTGCCACAGCGAAGTGATTACCAGTTGATTGGACAGTTCAAAAGAGGTCGCACGGGTGTGAAGGATGAGGAAAGATCCGAACGTCCATCTGCAGCCGTAACTGATGCTAATATTAAACAAGTGCGTGATATGATCCTGAATAACAGACGAGTAAGTGTTCTATCAATTTCTGGCCCTGCTACACCTGCTAAGTACAGAATATATTGTGGGTTAGGGCAAGTCTTTGCCTTCAATTATTGGAGTGATAATTTAATGATTTGATTTTATAATTACTAAAAGTTGGCAGAACTTAGAGACCTATCAATGTATCATGATTCGCCGGCAGGTAATTTCGGAGAGAATAAAACAAAAATGAAGCAAATCGGTCCAGTAGAACGGACGGACTGATTTGCCAAAGCTATTTTTAGTGAACTATTTTAATATATTATAGAAGATTATTGAACCAGGGTGTATACAGTTTTTCTTTCTAAGTGCAGTACACACATTTATGTAGAATGCGGTAAAAAAAATTGCCCAGAGCTTGATGTACGTCGGCGTATTTTAATAATACGCGCCAGTCGGTATCAACCATTTCTCTGCACAATAATTCAAAATCGGCCTTAAGGAGATTGTATAGGCCTACATAATTGGATTAACATATGTTTAGCCTACGCCACAAGAGAGATCATACTTGTTCACTGACACACAGTGATATTAGTCTCCCAAAATGATTAATGGCGGTTAGCAAATAACTGTGTTGAAAATAATTTTGCAGTACTTCAATAAATCAGATTGTTCAACTCCTTCTACGGTCAGGTTTATGCATATTGTGATCCAGTTTCTGTTCTGAAGAACAAGTTTTGTTCGGTAACTGTCCAATCAAGGTTTGGTCGGTTACTGTTCGATATAATGTTCGGAAATTATCGATTGCCTGAGCAGTACATTAGTGGATCTAACTTTTAGCAGGTGCAGCTATACGCCTACGCTGTGCAGGATTTTAAATAACTACTATCAATAATTTAACGTAAGTGTAGCTTGATTTAATAAAATATAACAAATGAATCGCAACACGAGACTGTTTAAAAGGCCCAACTCGCGTTCTGGAAATCATCTGTGGAAAACTGTGTAGGCCTGGCTTTCGGGTCAGCTTGTATTCGCCCTCCACTACAGACGCTGCGGAAAACCTTTCAATACAAGTCAGTTCAGTTCGCTATCTGGAGCTGGCAGTGGCATTATCAGACAATGTCCTGGCTAATATCGGGTGTTTATTCGCTACAAAGTGCAATAAAATACGCGTCAAGAAGCGTGTTAAGGTAGTTACATGGTGTAAGGAGTGGTTACAGAGTCATATAAACTTGCTCTTAGAACTGAATATTTGCCACGAATATTTGACCGGGCGAGTTGGCCGTGCAGTCAGGGACGCTCAGTTGTGAGCTTGCATCCGGAAGATAGTGGGTTCGAATCCCACTGTCGGCAACCCTGAAGATGGCTGTACCTTAATTAAAGCCACAGCCATTTCCTTCTCACTCCTAGGCCTTTCCTATCCCATCGTCGCCATAAGACCTTTCTGTGTCGGTGTGATGTAAAGTAAATTGAAAATAATTTTAAAAAACGAATATATGATGAAGGATGAAGAATGTTAGCATTGGTTACGGCATTCATTAAAAATAATGATGTACCGAGGGGAGCGATTTAGCCGTGCCGTTAGGGTCGCGCAGCTGTGAGCTTGTATTCGGCAGATAGTGGGTTTGAATCCCAGGATCGGCCGTCCTGAGGATGGTTTTCTGTGATTTCCTATTTTCGCACCAGGCAAATGCTGGGGGTGTACCTTCATTAAGACCACGGGCTCTATCTTTGCCTTCCTTGCGTCGCCGAAAACCTTCGATGTGTTATTGCGACGTTAAACACTATTAATCTGTATTAGTTGATGTAATGGAAATTCATATTAGTGTATATTTTCCTTCATGCAGGAATCATCGGGTCAGGAATGGAATGAATGAAGCCACCATCTAGCGGCGAGGATATTGTGCCGGCTGCCGAAGCCTGTAGCACTCCTCTGGGTGAATGATTAATGAATGATAGATGAAATGAAATTGGAGAATGTTGCTGGAATGAAATGTGACAGGGAAAACCGGAGTACCTGGAGAAAAATCTGCCCCGCGTCTGCTTTGTCCTGCACAAATCTCACATGGAGTGACCGGGATTTAAACCACGGAACCCAGCGGTGAGCGGCCGGTGCGCTGCTGCCTGAGCCACGGAGGCTCATGTTGGCATTACTTCAAAAAGTAATTGAAGAACGTCACCCGTCAGTCAGAACGACCACCGAGCTCAGTAGCTGCAGTCGCTTAAGTGCGGCCAGTATCCAGTATTCGGAAGATAGTGGGTTCGAACCACACTCTCGGCAGCCCTGAAGATGGTTTTCCGTGGTTTCCCATTTTCACACCAGGCAAATGCTGGGGCTGTACCTTAATTAAAGCCACGGCTGCTTCCATCCCACTCCTAGCCCTTTCGTGTCCTATCGTCGCCATAAGACCTATCTGTGTCGGTGCCACGTAAAACAATTTTTAAAAAAGTCTGAACGACCAGTCCACTACTTTTTATGTCAGATACAGTTATGCACTTTATACATATTAGTTCGTATTTAATTTCGTATAGTGCGTATAACCTTCTATTCACTTGCAAAAACATGAGCATTTAAAAAATGTAATGTTTAAGCGAGCTGAAAAATACAGATAAACTGCTGTATTTTCCTTTGGTTGTTTTTGGCAATATGGCTAGTATAGTGGTGCCATCTATAACTACCTTGACTTCCGTAAGGCTGGGTTCACACGGTGCACCGCCGTCTCGATCTTCTTATACTGCCTGCTCTATGCCACTAGCTTAACACAGGAAGGCGCGACTACCAATATTTCTCCATGTCGCCGTAAGAGTGCAGCAGTAGACGCACAATCTTCGCTGTCAGTGTGGGTGTAGCACTGTGTTATTGGTGCATGAATGTGTGTGAAAACCTGAGTTATTTCGTACAATGAGTAAACGTGTGTGGTCACTTCCGTTTGTACAAGAGATATTTTGTATAGAACTGTCAAATGAATTAATCATGCTATGCTTATAGATATTTCAAAAGTGATTTTAAGGTGTTGGTACCTGTTTTCTTTTTTCGTTTGTGCAAGGTATATTTTTCGTAGAACTGAAACTTCAGATTCTTTCGCCGAAATATTCAACTGTTGTGTACCATTTTGCCAATCTCGGCAAGGTGGTTCGCAGCCAGAAAAGATACGACTCCATGAAATACCGTCTAGAAGGGATTAAGAGAAAAGCGTCTATCGGCTTTATCTAGGCAAGGACCTAATAAAGGAAGTAATTGGATATCCTCAGATTACTCTAGCATCTCTGCCTTTACACCTTATTACAGAAGGTGATGAAGCCTCCGCGGCTCAGGCGGCTGGGCGCCGGCCTCTCACCGCTGGGTACTGTGGTTCAAATCCCGGTCACTCCATGTGAGATTTGTGCTGGACAAAGCGGAGGCGGGACAGGTTTTTCTCCGGATACTCCGGTTTTCCCTGTCATATTTCATTCCAGCAACACTCTCGAATATCATTTCATTTCATCTGTCATTCATCAATCATTGCCCCAGAGGAGTGCGATAGGCTTCGGCAGCCGACACAATTCCTATCCTCGCTGCTAGATGGGGGCTTCATTCAGTCCATTTCTGACCCGGTCAGATGACTGGAAACAGGCTGCGGATTTTTTTCAGAAGGTGATTAAAGCCGTGGAGGCTAGTGGATTCCTTGTGATAAGAATTGTGACGGACAATCACAAAACAAACGTCTTAATGTTTAAACATTTTGGACAACCTCAGATATCCAGACGATAATATTCCAATCAAACTAGAAACAGGAAAACAAATCCTAATTTGTGGGTTCTAGGTTCGTGTTGTTGAAGAGAGGATGGAGTGTGACATTTGTGTCAGCAACATCTCACTGCCTAAAGCTTCGACACCGCTAAATGGAACGGATTATGCATAAGGACAGAGGAGTAGTTCGATACCCAAAAACTTGTTTTGTTGCTCTGGTGAAACATCTGCAGGAGTTCGTTTAAGCTGCTGTGCCCTATTGTCGAAGTTCTTCAAACGTACTTGCGTAATACGAGGACTTGCGACGTCTTCCCGTTCAGAATACCGGGCGAGTTGGCCGTGCGGTTAGGAGCGCGCAACTGTGAGCTTGCATACTGTTGGCAGCCCTGAAGATGGTTTTCCGTCGTTTCCCATTTTCACACCAGGCAAATGCTGGGGCTGTACCTTAATTAAGGCCATGGCCGCTTCTTTCCCATTCCTAGGCCTTTCCTATCCCATCGTCGCCATAAGACCTATCTGTCGGTGTGACGTAAAACAAATAGCAAGAAAAAATCCTTTCAGAATGTGTTTTGTTACAGTGCGAGGTCAAAGAACATCAGCAAACTGTTAGTGATATTATCCTAACCAAGTTCGTAAGACCTCTATTATTTGATATTGTGTTGGCTAGAACACAAAATTACGGTACCACTCCAAACCTTCGTCCAGGAAAATCTTTAAATTGTGCATGAAGAGGCCAACTGCGACTTCATACAGGTAATATTACCGATATTTAATATTACTGATGTAATTTACGAGCTTAAGTAAACATACGACCATACTGCATAGTGTTTTGTAGGCTGTCGTCATTAGAATAAGTTTAGAACATTGTGCGTCTATGTCTGCCATCTAGCGGAGAAATTTTGTCGCAGCGTAGTCGCAAAAAGGCTCGCATAGAGCAGGCAGTATAGAAGGATCGAGACGGCGGTGACACGGTGCGAGTTGACTAGCATGATGCGCGCGCATGCTTGGCCCGCCACTTGCATCATGTGAACAGTTGTTACGAGTCCAGTTTAGTGATGGCAAAACTTTTCAGAATATCGATATATCGGTTTCTCGATATATCGGTATTAAAATATCGATGTCATTGATATATCGGTCTTCAAAATATCGATATATCGCCGATATATCAATTTTTAAAATATTGGTGCTATTATCCATTATTGTAAGTCTAGTTTTACATTCAACACTATGTTTAAAGGATCCATTATTAGGTTTAATCTTGACACAGATCAGAAAACAAGCTTAAAACAATGACCAAGTACCATGACTTGGTCACTACAATGACACATTATAAAACATTTACAACCGATAGATGTTATGATAAATAGAAAAACAATATATGCAAGGTGTCTAGAAGCGAGCTAATAACTTACACCGTAAAACCATATGCAAAAACTACAAACGTATTAATTTGTGTACGAAATACACGTAATAATAATCAGAGCTCTATAAAATAATACAACATTTTCTTCCAACTTCTTTCTCAGCACAGTAATTCCATTTGTTCGTGAAAAAAAAAAAAATGATGATGATCTTAGGTCTATTTCCAATACCTCTTAGGTAAGCCATTTAGAAAAAGCAGCTTGGATAACAGTTTGCCACTTAATCGGTTTCTCTTTTCCGTGATGGTGTTACCGGCCTTTGAAAACAGTCTCTCTGTTGGGACAGAGGTCGCTACAATGCTCAAGTATTGCCTAGCTAACGTGTAAAGCTTAGGATAAACTGGTTTCAGGTCTTCCCACAACTCGAGTGGATTCGCCCTGTGATTTACTGCCACAGGCGTTGACAAGTACAGACTTATCTCCGACTGTAACTCCAATGAGGATTCCGGTGTTGCCATTTTTCTTGTTGATTTAAGTGCTAAAGATTTATGGTGAGCCCATATGTCTATTACATCTACATCTGATTCCATCTCAGCCTCGGATTCTGAAGATGATGGTTGCGGTGCTTCTGACAAAATAGCGAAAAGTTTCTTAATGTGATTTAGGGCTCTTGAGGCTGCCATTGAGTCCATGAAGTGGATATTTTTAAATCTAGGGTCCAAAAACATAGGTAGAAACCTAGTATCAAATTCTTTGAGAATGCTAGTTTTCAAGCTGTTTCCAATGAGTTGTTTCGGTGATGAAGAGGAGATTGACTGGAACAAGTAATTCAGCAGTGGAATAGTCATACTGGCTGTCACATAGGTCTCTCCTGAAATTTCCCTTGTTAAACGTTCCAAGTAAGACAACATGATTTTTACTTCTCTGGCATTTTCTAATTCTACTGCAGACAGCATTGGTGGAGAATCTGGTCGACTTACTAGAACGCTGCTTACAATGTTGGACAGAAGTTGAAATAGCTCAATCATGTAATATGTAGAATTCCAGCGTGTCCTAATGTCAAGAACTAATTTAAGCACTTCTTCAGAAATTCCTCTTACTTTTTGCTCTTCTCGGAATTGATCGCTAACATTCACTGACCGCTTGATGTATTTAACGATTTCTCTTATCTCTTGCATTATATCATGTAGCCCCTCAGTGTTCTGGATAGCAGATTCTGCTAATAAATTTATGGAATGAGCCAAACATCTCATGTGCTTATTTCTCCCAAATAGATCACCCACTGCCTTCACCATTGCTGATTCATTGTCTGTAACAACACACAACACCTTATCTATGGGGATACCCCACTCATTTAATGCAGACAAAATTTGGCTGCTCAAGTAAACAGCAGTATGGGATTGCTGTAACTGAAACACGCCGAGTGCGATTGATTCGACTGACGACTCTACGATGAAATGAACGGTTAAGCCAAGAAAGCTGGTGGTTGTCATCATCTCAGACCAAACATCCGTTGTGATTGTAAAGTATTCCACGTGTTTGGTCATCTTCTTAAAATTAGAGCTTAGCAAATCATATTTTTTGTTAATCACAGTGTTTCTGGTGGGCACTTTATAGAGAGGAGTTGCTTCCTTCAAAAGACGCTGGAATCCTTCTCCTTTAACCACCGACAAGGGCATACCAGCTTTGCAAATAAAGTATAAAAGTACTTCAGTGATGTTACAGTGCCGCGAACCACCCTCTGTAACAAAACCAGAAAAGTATTGCTACAGAGAACAGAAGGGTGGATTTAAAATAGGCAGTTAACGGCTCTTTAAAGAAACAGGCCTACTTTCTGCTTAATAGGTCTAAAAAATACTGTAGACTACATTAATTATTTATAAAACAGGGTAATCTCGTAAATGGTTAAAAATGAAATCCTGGCTGTGTAGCTACAATAAAGGGTCAAAATGTTTAGTAAAACTAACCTGAAAATTTCTTAATATCTCCTAATGATTGCCGGATAGATGGCTGGACAGCTGTAGACGTACTCGGTGACGACAGCTCAGCGTTGGTCAGCGATGTAGTGGAGGTAGTAAACTTCCCAGTACCGGTAGCAGTTCCCGGTGATGATACAGACGCAGACGCTGCTAAGGATGTTGTAGGAGGGGCTTCAACCTCACCAGATTTAAAGAGCGATTTACTGTACCCTGCCACTGAATTAAGCATTCCTTTCGTGCTTGAAGTTCCCTTAACAGGCGACGAATATAGTATTTCATGTTTTAATGTATGTATTTTCAAATGAGCCTTCATATTTATGGTATTGCCGGAACTTTTCAGAATTTTGGCACACGAATTACACTTCACTTCAGTTTTATTGATTTTTGTGAAGTATCTCCACACATCACTTTTATTTGTAGCCATTTATGAAACTACTTGTTGAAAACTATATATCGCTGAAATATGTAAACGTATGAATCACTTAAAGCAGCACTGTGAAGTATGAACAGCACTAGCCGCCAAGAATATGCCACAACTTCCCCGTACCTCACTGACAACAATGTCAACATAGTTAACCACTAGGCTTGCTGTGGGTGGCCTGTGTTGGCTGGCGGCTTTATTGAATTACAAAGAATGCACGATGAATGAGTTGATATTATCACTGTATTATTACCGAAGTGAATTGTGAAATAAACATTGAAATCCCGTAACTGTAGCATGCAGATATTGAAAGGGCCTGAAAGAGAATCATATAGCAGCAAAAAGTATTACAGTAGACAGAAATATCGATATATTAAGCACAAAATATCGATATCGACAATATATCGGACCTCAAAATATCGATGTCGATATATCGATATTTCCCTCTCCAAATATCGATATTTCCGATATATCGATATTCGTTTGCCATCTCTAGTCCAGTTGCCTGAGTTTGAGAGAAGCGAGTCAACTCGGACCGTGCCCAACTTTCTACAAGCGAGTAACGAATTGCGGAAAGCTTGAAGACAGTGCAAGGAAGGAAGTGGAGCGATACGCAGACAATAAAATTTGTACAATTGTATGAATCTGAAGAAGTGTTGTGGAATACTAGGCTTCCCACTTATTAAAAAAAAAAGATGTCAGGGATTCAGCGTTGGTGCGGATTGCAGAAAAAATGAATATTCCTGGGGTAGGCATCGAAGAAATCATCAAAAAGATTTAAAACATTCGTAGCACTTACAGACAAGAACTATTGAACATTAAGAAATCTAAGAAGTCAGGCACATCACCCGAAGAAATTTATTCACCCAAAATTCAATGGTTTGACATCGCTGATAGATTCCTGAATGGAGTAATTTATTTATTTATTTGGTAATACGAAGGTACACAGGCTAAGCCCAATTACGTTCCTTATTGACATATAGACTTTAAAGTGTAAATACATCAAAGAAAAATAGTAACAATAATAGAAAGAAGTACAGAAGAAAACTAATAAGCATAAACCGTTTTAAAATTATTACTACAAATGAAAACATAATAATATAGGCTATAGATCAGCCATAGAAAATTACTAAACAAGTTCAAAAAAACACAAACAAAAACTTGTGAGTACCTAGCATTCCAGCAAAAAGGAATTTAATAATGATTTAGTATTTGCTTATTGAACAACCTAGCGCCACCAAATAAATCAACTTGTGCACTAATTGAATTATAAACTGACAATGTTTTGACTAGTGGTGAATTAGAGTGATGAACGCTTCTTGATCTTGGGATGTGAAATAATACTTGCTGTCGTGATGTTACTTGTGGTACGTGAAATGGGATGAAGGTAAGTAATTCTTGACAGTCAATATTTCCATTCAAAATTTTCCTCAATATCTGTAACGATATTAATGTTCTCCTGTTTTTCAAAGACGTGAAATTGAACAAACTTCTTAAATAGTGGGTTGAAATGTTGTAATAGTACATATATCACACCCCCGAATTATATGTAGAAGTTAGAGATATTATTGTCAGTATTCGATTTATTACTATTATTATTATTATTATTATTATCATTATTATTATCAGTATTTCATTTGTATATTTTACCATTTATATTGTTAAGCTGGAAGATATCCACATATGTAGGTATGAGTAATTTGTTTTGCACGAGTGGGAAAACATTGCTTTAATAACTCCGGTAATTTCGTTGAGTCATGTGGCTACCCCAGTGTTTGTTGTGATGTACTTGTGTCGGGATATTCCATGAGTCATGTAAATATCCCAGTGTCTGATGAGATGTGTTTGTTGATGTTGTTGTAATAGGGAAGTTCGGTGAGTCATTTAATAAACCCGAGTGTTTGTTATTGTCTTGGAACCAAGTATGAGTTCAGGGCATGGTATTGACCAGTAGAGGTTCACTCATGATTGGCTGGCAAGCACCAATCCAGACGTATCATCTGAGAGGAGGGGGATGTTGATGTATATAAAGGTTGATCATACGGCGGCAACCGGGGACATTGTAAAGGAACGAGAAGGAAGACAACTACAACCTATCACTACGGAAGAGACCCACAACTGACACTGTACGGGAAGGAAGTGGTGCTGATACACGGTACTGGAGTGGCCCGGCTGCAATGGACTGGACTTCAAACGTTTGTGGAGCGTAGTCTTGTTATGTTCGTGGAAAGTGGCTGACTGTGGAGAGTGCTTGCGCATTAAGTATTGTAGCACTTGTGGAGGTTAGCATTATATGTTGGTGAAAGCTATCTCAGACTTTCCATAATTTATGTTGAGGATCGACAGACGTGTGTATATATCTTTACAACAAGTGTTAAATTATGTGAACACAGTAGTACAAGGTACAGTATCTGTGTGATGTGATAACTGCCGTTTATGAGAATCGGTAAGTCGAATTGATATAGAGACAGTGAAGGGTATTTATCTTCATACATGTACATTGTTCATCGGACTATCTACAAATGGTAGCTTAGTTCTCGCTTTCTTTTTCCCACGATTTTCATTATTATTGTTGTTGTTGTAAATATGGAGTCTTCCAGTAATATTTTATGTGTATATTATATGTATAATGTTGTATGTTGATGAGGTGCTCATGCACGGAATTTGTTAAGAATATAGTTAGCTATTTTATAATCAGTATTATTGATGAACCTAGGTGCAGTTCCTACCTAATTAGTCGTTTTCAGGAGGTTAGGTAAGGCCTGCAGCAGATGTACCAGTACGCAGCATTATGTACACGCCCTGGGATATACAGTTTATCATGCTCTTATCTAAATTCGAGGGATCCATTCTGGTGAACTCTGGCGCCCATACTACGGACATTTATGTTAATTATGCTTATTAATTTTATTAAGTTTTTGAGTAATTTTATTTATATATTTTATTAATGATTTTATTTATAATTATCATCAAAAAGTTACAATTGGCTTCCCAACGTGTGGCTGAATGATTGGTACATCTGTTAGGCTTATAAGCGTAGGTGCACATGTCAGGTGTGGTTTGAATTCTGCCAACTATGTCAGTGAAGTGTTTTATATGTTTCATGTGTATTTTGGAGTATGAAGAAATGTTGTAGCGAGTCCAGTATTATAAAATTGAGAAGTAGAGAGGTTTTGAAAGTTGTTGGTACTATGAATCAGGATAAGAGAAGTCAAAAGAATTCCACCACATTGAGTGTATCTAATTTAAGTGAGAGTAGCGAAATGGCTGATAGTAGGAAAGATCAATTGGCAACGATTGGAGAGGAATCACGTAACCCGTCTCAAACTCAGAATGTAGGGGATCAAGGCGAGGCTTCAATGTTCAGTATCCTTAAATCGCTACTTAATGAGTTGAAGGGTGAATTAAATGCTGTTAACAGTAAAATCGATAATCAGAGTGTTGTTTCTAATAGTAAAAGTGATGAATTGTCGAGTAAAATCGATAGTTTAAGCAGTGCTGTGAATGGCAGAATAGATGAATTAAACCAAAAGTTTGACCATCAAAGCAGGGAAATTCAGGAAGTCAATAATAAGGTAGAATCTCAACGCTTGGAATTGACTGAGAAAATCGAATGTCGATTTAATGTAGTTAGGAAGGAATTTGTGGAAAACAGCAAGGAATGTGATAAAAGAATAAAAATAGTGGAAGATAAAGTCGAAGAAATGGACAGAATGAAAACCAGTCAGAATGTTTTAGTGAAGCGAATAGATGAGAAGAATGAGAAATTGGAGAAAGACCTTAAGTCGGTAAAAGATGACCTCAAGTCAGTAGAAGGAAATGCCAGAATGGTAGTTGAAGAAGGAATTAAAGCATGTCATGTGAAGTTAAGACAGGAGATCAGTCAAATCCAAGTAGGTAGCAGTATATGTAATAGGTACGTATCTTGTACGAAGGACTCAGAATTACCCAAGTTTAATGGTCGGCAGTTTAATCCGATGGAATTCTTGAAAACGGTGGAGAAACGGTTTTCCAAGAATCTTGACGATGGTTTGATTGAGTGGAGTATGGTTAATGAGCTGTTGGATGTTGCATTTGTTGGAGAAGCGAGATCTGGGTTTCAAGTTTATAGACAGGGTATTTCGAGTTTGGAGGAATTTAGGGAGAAATTTAGTTCTAAATTTTGGAGCGAAGCCATTCAGGGAAGGGAAAGAGATCGCGTGCTATTTGGCAAGTATAAACCTCAGGAAGGTGTGTCTGTGACGGAATATTTCTTGGCGCATGTTCTGATCAGCCAGAATATTGAAGGTCTAGCATCGGAGAGAGATACAGTCCGCCAGATGTTGAGGCATTTTCCTGAGAAGGTCGGATTAGCTGCATGTATGCAGAATATTGTTACGATTAAAGAATTAGAGCAGCTGTTAGAGAGGTTTGATGCTTTGGAAGGGCAGGGGAGAACTAGGCAAAGTGAAGGTAGAAATTACGGGGATAATGGGAGACAAGGTAATCAGGTAGCGGGAGATAGGAATAATCAGAATTTCAGTCATACTAGGCAAGGGAATCAGGGTGGTAATTCCGGAAGGGGAAACAGACAGTCTAATTAGGGAGTTATTCACCACGAATATTTTGGCAGAAGACCTAATCAAGGGGAATCAGAAAGTAGGGGGCGTACGTATCAAAGTCCTTCAGATCAAGTGCAGAGACATGATAATAGTGAACAGTCCACGTCAAGTAATTTAAACCGGAATCGGACTTCTTAGTTGGGTCAGATAGGCAGTCCGATACCGAAATTTCTATTCACGTGATGAAACAGGTAAGTTACGACGTAGACGTGAAAGAGGAATTATTGTATGACCATGTGTTTTGTGTTCAGCGAGATTTTGAGATTAGGGGGCGTGATGAAAGTAAGAAAGATGTGTCGGATGTCTTACTTTGTGCTAGTGGTGATGGTAATAGCGGTGTTGCGATCGATGATCTTGTGGAAGTTTCTGAAATTGAAAGTGAAGTTTTTTGTGAAGTTGATGAAGGTTGTTTTGTGAGTGGAGAGTGTTTACGGAGTATACATCATGAGGATGTTTTTGTTGATTTAAGTGTACGTGAGGAGAGTAAAATTAGGTCCATTTTGTGTGAAAATGGTGACTTTAAGATTAATGAAACTTCTGATAAGAGAGTCGAAAGTAGCAGTGCTGTTCGCATGAAAGTGGTGCGAGTGGGAGCTGATATGGAAGGTGGTGAAGATGACTTGATCATTGGGTCATTGAGTGGTAATGATAGCAATTTCGAAGTGTATTATGGTAAGAATTTCAGTAATAGAGTGAGCGTGTGTGTGAATGGAAGTGTGCGTGAGTTGAAGGAAAGTCCATTCAAGCGAGTGTGTAATGTTTTATTTAATTCTGAGAGATGTGTGAATGATGTGAACGACGTGCTGTATGATATCGAGGTGGAATATGTGAAAACGTATGTGATCTCTTTGCTTGCATTAATTATGGTTTTGTGGAAGAGTAAACATTGTGAGATTCCTGCGCATTTCAGAAGAAGGGATTTCTTGGTTATGAATGTTCTGAATGATAGCTTGTATAATTCTTGTGTGACTGGATGGGATGAATGTTTGTGTGTGAGATAGATTGTATTAGAGATGTGTTCGGATTTTATTGCGGTACGCATTCCTCGTCTATCGATGCCAATGTTAAGTTTATGTATAGTTTTTTCATTTATATTAGGGTCCGTATACTGTGGACAGTAGAATAGGCAAGTGTGCTTATCAGCTTCTAACTTCTGACGACTAGGTCCTTGGGACATTTAATATCTATAGCCTTCGCAGATATAAGATATAGGATCTGCACCTTGGATGTATATATTATCAATTTTAATGTATGTGTACAGTAGCAAGAAGGGATTGTGTTCAATGCTATATGAAACGATCAGAGTTGTGTGTATATAGCCATATTATTATTATTATTGTTTGGACAAATTGTATTTCGTGTGTGCGAATACAATGCAGTAGACGCAATGTATACATCATTATTACAGTAAATTATGTGTTCAATTATGTCATTATAAGGTTATGTATGAAGTTCTGTTTTATGGTGAATCATAATATGTGATACCATCGATTCACCAAGGGGGCGTTATGTGATAGTACATATATCACACCCCCGAATTATATGTAGAAGTTAGAGATATTATTGTCAGTATTCGATTTATTATTATTATTATCATTATTATCAGTATTTCATTTGTATATTTTGCCATTTATATTGGTAAGCTGGAAGATATCCACATATGTAGGTATGAGTAATTTGTTTTGCACGAGTGGGAAAACATTGCTTTAATAACTCTGGTACCGGGCGAGTTAGCCGTGCGCGTAGAGGCGCGCGGCTGTGAGCTTGCATCCGGGAGATAGTAGGTTCGAATCCCACTATCGGCAGCCCTGAAGATGGTTTTCCGTGGTTTCCCATTTTCACACCAGGCAAATGCTGGGGCTGTACCTTAATTAAGGCCACGGCCGCTTCCTTCCAACTCCTAGGCCTTTCCTATCCCATCGTCGCCATAAGACCTATCTGTGTCGGTGCGACGTAAAGCCCCTAGCAAAAAAAAATAACTCTGGTAATTTGGTTGAGTCATGTGGCTACCCCAGTGTTTGTTGTGATGTACTTGTGTCGGGATATTCCATGAGTCATGTAAATATCCCAGTGTCTGATGAGATGTGTTTGTTGATGTTGTTGTACTAGGGAAGTTCGGTGAGTCATTTAATAAACCCGAGTGTTTGTTATTGTCTTGGAACCAAGTATGAGTTCAGGGCATGGTATTGACCAGTAGAGGTTCACTCATGATTGGCTGGCAAGCACCAATCCAGACGTATCATCTGAGAGGAGGGGGATGTTGATGTATATAAAGGTTGATCATACGGCGGCAACCGGGGACATTGTAAAGGAACGAGAAGGAAGACAACTACAACCTATCACTACGGAAGAGACCCACAACTGACACTGTACGGGAAGGAAGTGGTGCTGATACACGGTACTGGAGTGGCCCGGATGCAATGGACTGGACTTCAAACGTTTGTGGAGCGTAGTCTTGTTATGTTCGTGGAAAGTGGCTGACTGTGGAGAGTGCTTGCGCATTAAGTATTGTAGCACTTGTGGAGGTCTAGCATTATATGTTGGTGAAAGCTATCTCAGACTTTCCATAATTTATGTTGAGGATCGACAGACGTGTGTATATATCTTTACAACAAGTGTTAAATTATGTGAACACAGTAGTACAAGGTACAGTATCTGTGTGATGTGATAACTGCCGTTTATGAGAATCGGTAAGTCGAATTGATATAGAGACAGTGAAGGGTATTTATCTTCATACATGTACATTGTTCATCGGACTATCTACAAATGGTAGCTTAGTTCTCGCTTTCTTTTTCCCACGATTTTCATTATTATTGTTGTTGTTGTAAATATGGAGTCTTCCAGTAATATTTTATGTGTATATTATATGTATAATGTTGTATGTTGATGAGGTGCTCATGCACGGAATTTGTTAAGAATATAGTTAGCTATTTTATAATCAGTATTATTGATGAACCTAGGTGCAGTTCCTACCTAATTAGTCGTTTTCAGGAGGTTAGGTAAGGCCTGCAGCAGATGTACCAGTACGCAGCATTATGTACACGCCCTGGGATATACAGTTTATCATGCTCTTATCTAAATTCGAGGGATCCATTCTGGTGAACTCTGGCGCCCATACTACGGACATTTATGTTAATTATGCTTATTAATTTTATTAAGTTTTTGAGTAATTTTATTTATATATTTTATTCATGATTTTATTTATAATTATCATCAAAAAGTTACAATGTCAAATGGACAAAATACATTGAAAGTTTTATAATATAAATATCTTAGAAATTTATTTTGTACAGTCTCAATGTGACGTGTTTGGTCCTTATAAAGGGGGTCCCAGATTACCGATGAATATTCTAACTTGCTTCGTACTAAACTTATATACAACTTAATAATAACTTCAGGTTGAGTAAATAATTTGGAATTTCTAACAATAAAACCAAGCATCTTGTTAGACTGACCTATTACTTTTGCAATATGGCTATTAAAAGTTAACTTGCTGTCGAAAGTAATTCCTAGATCATTAATAGAGATTACAATTTCAAGTGTTGTTTCACCAATATAATATGTCGGATTTATATATTCCTTTTTCCTGGTAAATACCAGAACTTTACATTTTTTAACATCTAGGAATAATTTGTTGCTATCACACCATAATATAATATTATTAATATCCTGTTGCAAATCATTCACGTCACTGCATTTATGTATGGTCTTATATAACTTAACGTCGCCAGCAAATAACAAACAATCAGAGGAACGAACCATTCCAGGCAAATCATTTTCCATAATGAGAGATAGGAGAGGCCCAAGATTGGAACCTTGTGGCACACCCGAAGAACTTACAGAATTATTGAAATTTCACTTTTAAAATAAACAGATTGCTGTCTATATTTTAAATAGGAACTTAATAGTTGAAGTAATGATTTAGAAACTCCAAACTGATGCAGCTTTATCAAAATAATTTTGTGGTCTACCTTATCAAAGGCCTTTTCTAGATCCATGTATATTACATCGGTTCTTCTATTTGTGTCTAATGCATTGTAAATCTTTTGAGTAAAACCCAGCAAGTTAGTAATGACAGATCTGCCGGGCATAAAGCCATGCTGACATTGTGATAGCTCTACCTTAATATGATCGTAAATCCTAGAGTACAGTATGTGCTCATATATCTTCGCTATAGCATTAATTACTGAAACAGGGCGATAGTTTGCTATCATCTCTGAGTTCCCTCCCTTTAGGATTGGAGTAATTTTTGCCATTTTCCACTTTTCCGGGAAGCAGGATGTCTTTCTTTAAAGATTGAACAAGAAGGTTAATTGAGCAACCAGTATGTCAGCACAGCCCTTCACTATGTATGGTGGAATGCCATCAGGTCCGCTGGATTTCTTAGGTTTTAACTTTTTATTAATGACTGTTCTTACTTCATCTACCAGTATATGAGTGATGTTCAATTCATCAACCCTGGGAAGAACAAAAACTTCATTCAAAGGAAGATGTTCCACATTATAAGTAAAATCCGTGTTCAAATACACCGATGAGAAATACTCAGCAAACCCGTTTGCAATGTTTCCAGGTGTATAACAATTATCATTCAATAGAAATGAGTTGTCACATGAACGTGATTCCCGTTTACTTTTGACATATGTTCAAAACTGACTAATATTATTCTTAACTCCATTTTCTAAATTATGAATATAAACAGCATAAGCTACATGCAATTTCATTTTCAATTCCGACCGAATCTGTCTAAATCTCGTATCGTAATATTTCGAAAATCTCCTTTTTATAGCACATTTCTTCCTTAGGCCTATTTTTATGGACTGAATAATATCACGCGTGAACCAAACTGGATATTTGGTTTTTCGAATGACTTTCTGCTTTGGAACGCAGTTTTCGAAACATTTGTACAGCGATGTATAAAAGAAATCAACAGCAAGATCAATATTTTTGAAAGAATACAATAAACTCCAGTCGAAGTCTCGTATGTTACAATACAGCCGCAAAAAATCAGCCTTTTTAAAGTTGTAATATTCGCGATTAATTATCGGAGGAAAGGGAACTTTTTTAATGGGCGGTAAAACTAAACAAAGTGCATGGTGATGTAAGTCTTCAGATACTAATGTGAATTCGTCATGCTTCAGTTCAACTTGAATATTACCTAATACTAAATCTAATGTCCTGAAATTACAATTTTGAATATTGTTACGTGATGCTAATCCAAGATATGAGATGAACTGAAACAGACGACGACTGGTCATTGATCCTTCATTAAAGTTATAACTGGCATTAATAACTTCAGGTATGTTGAAGTCACCGACAATAAGGCAATCAGATGTTATAAGACCCTCTATGTTTTCAACGTAATTGAAGTATCCTTCATATACAGACAGCTTAGAAGAGGGAGTAATGTACACAGCATATATGAATAACTTACGAGTATGACCCTGAATGTAAAGAGTTATTGACTCGCACCGTTGATCGTTATATTTAGAACACAGTTTGGATTTGTACCCCTTTTTGACAGCTACTAAAACTCCACCACCTCTAGTCTTCCCAGATAAAAACAGATCCCTGTCATTTCTGAACACTACATAGCGATCATCGCAGAACTCACTATCCATGATATCCACCAACTTGGTAAGTCTGTGATATTTATTTACTTATTACTCAGTTGTCATCCATCATTTAATAAAGGGTCAGGGAATATAATATCTACATTGTTAACCATTCAGTATTGCCAGGTTGAGTGAATGTTTAACAGTTAACCCTTAATAAATGATATACAGTTGTATGCCAACACACTAAGTATCTTACATTTCAGTGTTGATTTTTAAATGAATTGTCAATTCTATTTTCACTGAACAGTTGCACCAATAACCTAAAATCGAAGCACGCTTTCATTTAACAGTTTATGAAGGTAATGAAACACATATAAAGGACTGAAAAATAATACAATTACATTTAATGAAAAATATCTGTTCTTCAGCGTAATAGGTAATTGACACTAATCACAGGTAGGCCCACGTTGATTTATGTTTTTGCTAGTTGCTTTACGTCGCACCGACACAGATAGGTCTTATGGCGAGGATGGGATAGGAAAGGCCTAGGAGTTGGAAGGAAGCGGCCGTGGCCTTAATTAAGGTACAGCCCCAGCATTTGCCTGGTGTGAAAATGGGAAACCACGGAAAACCATTTTCAGGGCTGCCGATAGTGGGATTCGAACCTACAATCTCCCGGATCGTTGATTTATAACTGAAATTTACTTCTATTTTGCACTGAGCATGATAGGCCTATATAAACCGTTTGTATACTTCGTTTTACAAATGTTACTCGATCATGTTCCGCTGCCACGGTAAAGCACCGTCAGTAAGAAAATATTGCATGTATTTTTTCCGCCGATCTTCTGCAGGCTGAGTGTAGTTGTTGCTTCCTTGGTGAGACTGTAGGTTTGCAAGGGAGTCTGAAGGATTTTCTACTCGCCATGAACCGGTTCTTATCTGAGCACTCTCATCTTCGGTGTCCAAACTACTGGTCAATATATAAAAGCGAGGAGAGGTCTTTATCAGCCAATTATGAAGGGCACATGTGGTCCTTGCGATTTTGTCGATCTTTTCAGGGCAAAGGTTGATAGAACTCCGGTAAATACGGAATCTCATCGCCATGATTCCAAATGTGTTTTCTGCTGTTCTTCTTGCCCGAGACAGACGATAATTGTAGATTTTCTCGTCACGTGTTAAAGTAGTGCGACTAGATTAAGGTTTAGTGAGGTAACTCTTCAGTAGAAATGCATCATCCCCTACTGACACCCCAATCAGGAAAGGCAAGTGTTTTGTCTTCAATGTTTGTCTTCAGTGTTGAATTCGCGAATATGGTGCTGTCGTTGGCGCGGTCATTCCTACCAACATCGATGAACGTAAAAACAATAGTTACTGTCAACCAATGCCAGAAGTTTTGTGCTGTAAAACCCCTTGTAGTTGTAGAAATCGCTGTGACTGTGGTTGGGCTGTTGAATGTTCACGTGCTTCCCGTCAAGTGAACTACAGCAACCGGGAAAGTTCCAGTTTTCCTCAAATCCTCTTGCAATGAATGCCCACTCATCTGGAGTGCTTGGTACGTTAAAAATAAAGAACTAGTATTAGAGGCCTTGAGCTAAACAATAGTCTTATCTTATCTGTTCTAGACGCAGACGACACATTCAGAATCTGAACCACCTGAAAACGTACCGCAGCAGTCTCCTACCAACGACGATAGTAAAACAGCAAATGACACGGTACCATTCACTCAAATACATCATCTAGCTGGGAAGAGAGGAACAGAAAACAATGAAAGCTGTGAACAATCTCCATCAGCTCAGTTTTGGATCAGCACCAAGAAAAAAATTGAAGCCGGAAATACCAAAGCATATTGAAAATACAGTGTCGTTAAAAGAAGTAAAAAGAAGTGAGGTAGAAGACGAATTCACGCATTTTGGCAACAATGTATCCTGTAAGCTTCGACAGCTCCCTCTAGTTGATGGATTACAATGTCAAGCTGAAATTACGAACATCATAGCTCAAAAACTAATTCAACGCATACAAATGACTGAGACTTTATCACGCAGTACCTCATCGACCTCCAACTCACATCCAGGAACACCACTGCCGCCCACCGACAATTCAGAAATATTATCTGGGAACTACGTGAGTGTGAGTGTTAACTGTGAAAGGGACGAAACTCATTCTGTAGAAGACAGTGACACACTAAACGATGCTATTCGCAGTATCGGTGGCATCAGTTAGTTTGGAGTCCTCATAGTTAAAAAAAAACGGAGGAACTTCCATTTCAATTCTTTATTTCAACAGATTTAACATTTACATTTGATATCAAGTAATTGGTTCACTTTAATTTTTCCTGTTCATATCAAAAAGGAATTCGTCAATATTTCAGAAGAAAAATAATTGAGATTCCATTATTACAACCATTTGAATTTTTAATTTTTCCTCAAAATGATTGCTACACCATTTACAAAACAGTTGGTCTTTTTAACTTCAACTTCTGTAATTGGTGTGGTCCTAAAAGGGTTAAAACCATGTTTACAGTATTCCTGGTACTATAGCAATATTGCATAATTATGTTTTTAGCTGTAAATAAAAGTAGGAACAAATGATGTTTTATTGACCTTAATGTATTCCTTCGTGCATCATAGATCGCATCCAACACAGCCGGCAGAAACGTGGATATTGAAGTTTTCGGAACTCGATATAAAGATTTCAACGATCTGAAGCAATCACCAGTCGCCAAGTACCGCAGTGTAACCTGGAGTTTCAGACAGGCTGGCAAAGCCGCTCTCGTATTTGTGTCGCGTTTCTGTATTTGTAATGTAATCATCTGCAGAAGTTAATCGAACTGAATAGCTGTGAGTCGTAAGTGATTTTAAATGTGCTTTCATCCTCCTCTAGATCTTCGCGTAAAAAATTTGTCGAGGCACCGAATGCATTACGTCGTAGAATCCACTCCCGTGCCCACATTTTCTTTTTCTTTCTTGTTCTTTTTTCACACTATTCATTAACTCGACAATTAACATATCAGCAACAGCTGATATCCCTTCCCTTACGAGATCCGCCATCTGAATTCAGATGCGAGTACAACGTCGTGTGAACACCCATTATAGTCCTGACGCTCAACGTATACCCAAGCGGTATCTTCTGATCTCAAAACTTGGCCCACCCTGGTAATAATGAGGGTTGACAGTCTGCCCGCCCTAGTGGTAATGAGGATTGACAGTCGGCTCCTTTCCTCTGGACACAAGAGGCGCGTGTCGTTTAAAAGGCAAGTGAGCTCTGTCAAAAGCAAGGTTGTCATATTTTGCGTCGATTATTTAAACATGTTAACATTTAATTTATTCTAAAGTCAAAAAATAAATATATAAATATAAAAACTTGATAATGAACCACAGCACAAACCAATATCGCAGAATAATTTGTTTCATGCGGTGGTCGCAGATGTTGAAAGAAAGAAAGAAAGAAAGAAAGAAAGAAAGAAAGAAAGAAAGAAAGAAAGAAAGAAAAAACAGGAAGAAGGTATTGGCAAATAAACTCGACAAAGACTAAACGTAAATTGATACCAAAGTAGACCCATTAAAATATTAATTTTATGCTGCTAATATCAGTGTCTCGCTTTCAGTAAAGAAATGAAAAGTGCAACAATTTTTTACAATTTGTTTTATGTCGCACCGACACAGATAGGTGTTATGGCGACTATGGGCTAGGAAAGGTCTAGGAGTGGGAAGGAAGTGCCCGTGGCCTTAATTAAGGTACTTTGCCTGGTGTGAAAATGGGAAACCACGGTGAACCATTTTCAGAGCTCCCGACAGTGGAGCTTGAACCCATTATCTCCCCGATGCAAGCTCACAGCTACGCGCCCCTAACCGCACGGCCAACTCGATTGGCAAAGGAAAAGTAAAATCACGAACTAGGGACTGGGGTAATAATAATAATAATAATAATAATAATAATAATAATAATAATAATTGTCCGCCTCTGTGGTGTAGTTGTTTAGTGTGATTAGCTGCCACCCCCGGAGGCCCGGGTTCACGAAATTTGAAAAGTGGTACGAGGGCTGAAATGGGGTCCACTCAGCCTCGGGAGGTCAACTGAGTAGAGGTGGGTTCGATTCCCACTTCAGCCATCCTGGAAGTGGTTTTCCGTGCTTTCCCTCTTCTCCTCCAGGCAAATGCCGGGATGGTACCTAACTTAAGGCCACGGCCACTTCTTTTCCTCTTCCTTGCCTATCCCTTCCAATCTTCCCATCCCCCACCAAGGCCCCTGTTCAGCATAGCAGGTGAGACCGCCTGGGCGAGTACTGGTCATTGTCCCCGGTAGTATCCCCCGACCAAATGTCTCACGCTCCAGGACACTGTCCTTGAGGCGGTAGAGGTAGGATCCCTCTGAGTCAGAGGGAAAACCAACCTTGGAGGGTAAGCAGATTAATAATAATAAGAATAATAAATATCGGAGTATGTAGTTCGGACAAAATATAGCCAGCAAACTTAGCTACTTTTAAAACAAATGCAGTATTTACCTTACCTCTATTCGTCGTCCTCGTCATTGTCTGCTAGGTGATTTACAAATCTATCTTGGTTGCTATCCGTGTCGTGTTTCATGTACTTCTCTTCTGTCTTAATGGTGCTTCGAACACAAGCAGACCACCTCTCAGGACCGATCGTTCCAGCTCCTTTACGAAGAAGTTGACACACACTAGCACTCAAAGTTGGCGTAACATTATTATCCTAACATATGTCTTCAGCTGAAACCAGATCATTTCTATGGGGTTTAAAATACAGTGATATGGAGGGAGTCGCAAAACTTCGTGTCCATGTGAGGCTGCGATCTCCTCTACAGCGTACCTTTTACTGATATTGGCTGATTTTATTTCCTGCAACATAACTGCCTTGATGGGTACAGGTTTCGGCACGGGAATGTTATTGTACTCCATAAACTTAATAATGTCCTTAATATTAGTGTTCATGGAAGGAAACCTAATCAGCTGCCGCGAATGATAGCTTGCGTTGTCCATCACGATTACACATTTTCGGTCACGTGGTAGGTTCTCTAGAAGATGAGACCTAAACCAGTTTTCGAAAACTTGAGCTGTCATTTCGTCATGGCTATCAGCTTTGCAGTCTCCAATGTTTTTAGCCGATAAATAAAGGCAATTCTGAACCCAGCCCTCACTGCCTCCAGCATGCAATACCATAATACGCTTGCCCCGCGATGTTGGTGCTTTCAGTATGCAATTACAAGTTCCATCATCCCACCCTTTCTTCACAATGTCATGAGTATCGTACCAAGTTTCATCTAGATAGACAACTCTGCATCCCTCGGAACGCAACTTCCGGAGACGCTCTATGAATTTATATCGCCAAGCTACTATTCTAGCAGATTCCATTACAATCTGTTTTTTCTTCAGAGTACGGAAACAAAACCCAAGTTTTTTCAACAGCTGTCGTAGAGTATTTTTTTCATAAGGAAAGCCACACACATTTTTCAAATGTTTTAACAGTTCCTGTACGGTTGGTGACTTGCCTTTAGTAAAGAATGCATATACCTCGCGTCTCACCAAGTCACAGCAAAAATCATCAATTTTATTAAAGATAACCCTATTATTACCACACTTTTTCGGAGTTGTAGGTCCCCTCTTTACTATTTTACTTACAGTTTTCCTGTTAAGTTTGAACATTGTAGCTGTCTCAGAAATATAACCCTTGCGAACGTTCTTCTTCATAACGTATTCGTATGCGTTACATACCAGCCGTTGACTTTGCTTAGTTAAAGTTTTAGTCGCCTTTCTTTTCTCCGCGGAACGACTACTAACCGGCTGAGTATCACTCGCGGGCGCGGAACCACTGCTGCTTGGCTGAATATCAATCGTGGGCACGGAACCACTGCTACCCGGCTGAGTATCACTCGCGGACACGGAACCTCTGCTGCTCGGCTGAATATCACGCGCGGGCGCGGAATCACTGCTACCCGGCTGAGTATCACTCGCGGACACGGAACCAGTACTACTCGGTCGAATATCACTGTTACCGGTGCTCGGTTGAGGATCGTTTGCCTGCACTGGCAGATTTAATTCAGGATTTTCTGATGCGATAATTTCCAGGTGTGATTCCCACGGCCTCCACATTACTGCGTGAAGCGAAGTCAAAAACAACACACTTCACAAATATTAATAAACGAAGCAAAGAAATAATCCAAAACTTTCAAACAGCGAACAAAGCAAGTGTGAATTGTCTGAACTGAAAAGAGAGACTGACGTCTCTTTAACAAGAGGTGCATTGGCAACAGAGCTGTGAGGATTTCTGAAGGGGAATGCGAACTTCCGTTTTAAAGCCCACTGCCGTCATAAATCACCCCCTGCTAGGCCCGTAAGTGGCCAGGGTGATCAAACGTTTGCCGAACTCTTTGAATGCCGCTGGGTACGGGTTGAGCGTCAGGACTATACATACGAGTAGTTGGCCAGGAGATGCGCGCGCATCATGCTAGTCCAGTCAACTCGCACCGTGTGAACTCAGCCTAAGTGTTGCCACTTGTCTGTCGTCGCTAGCACGTGGTCATGTGTGATTTGCGCGTTGATGTAAGTGGTGTTTTTTTTTTTTTTTTTTTGTGACATAACTGATTTTTTTTGTAACTATACTCCGTACGGCTCTACTTCTAAATTGACGTTTTGGCAGATTTTGGCTCTGTCTGGTGGTTATGCGCTGAAGCATAGACATCCAACCAATCCCAAGCTGTCATTCATATCGATTTATATCGGCAGAGCACGATCTCGAAATCTAGTTGCCAACTCTAATATTTACATTCACCACGTGGTTAACCTATCTCGCTCAGTGTATGGTATTCGGTACGGTTCGCGATCTTTTGCGTTTTTCTTCAGTAATTAGTGTGTTTTTCATATTGTTGGAGGGTTCCAGTGACTCTGAGATCAGTAGAGTGTTCCTTTTGTAGGCTATAACCTCCTTCCTGTTCCAGCCATTAGTGGTGAGTGATGGGTAGAGTTCGTGGTTTATAGCATTTAAAAATCAGTGATTTAGCGTTTTGATTTTCAAATTTAGCGTTTTGTAGCATCTAAACTTCTCAAATTTAGCATTTTGTAGCAAATTGGTTAAAAATAGGCAAAATTTGCTAAATTGCACACACAACAGTTGGGAGTAAAATCATGCTGTTTAATCACACATTGCTCGTCATGCAGTTTTGAATTTACTATGGAAAATAAGACAAACATCAACATAAGACTGCAAGAAGTATTCACGAACACACAGGAATATGCTTATTTTCAAATTTACAAACACAATTTCAAAGTGAAAAATACTATTCTGAACGTATTTATTTATCACAGTACAACACACCTACAAGGAAGAGGAATTTCAATGATGATTTAAGTACAACATGCCAATTATTTAAAAGGTGTCCTCCTTCATTTGAGACCGCCTATCAGTTACAGTTATGTTGTACTTGCTAAAAAAAAACTCTACATCGACACTGTTCGTAGAGGCCCAAATGCACAGAAGTGCTGCCAAGGCAAAGGAAAGCCTGCAAAACATTTTTTCTTCTTCAAGGTTTTGGTTGCAGAGTCAGCGCATCAATATAGGCCATCTGTATCCTTACATAAATATGTCCCGATTTGTGACTTTCGGCATGCTGTTTGATCGTCACTTCTCTTCGACCCATGACTAACAGACAATAAAATAAATCGCTACCGTACATTTAAACGGAACTACTACTCAACACCAATGTCAAGAATAACCGACTAAGATCAAGGGTCAACACACAAAGAGAATGAACGTGGTGCTTGAAAGTGTATTTGCTGTTTGATTGACTGGTCTTTGCAGTGCTCTTTAGACAGTGAAAGAAATTCCACACATTGAATGATTTAACCCTTTGGCCTGCCATTACTTGTGAAAGGAAATATTCCCTTACATACTATTTATTTTTTCGTCACTTTAACATAAATTTGATTAATCACATAGGCTACATAAGAATACACAAAGCAAAGTGAGCTTTTAGCTCGTCTATAGTAACAGGAAACCAATGTTTTTGTTCGTAAGTATTACTGGTTTCAAGGGAAGCAGATAAATTAGCAAGAAATGTAGAGGCATAGGTATTGGTTTCCTTAGTAACGTGATCCCAGAACTGTGGGTTTAGATATTCATTCCCTAAGTCCATTTCTTTCGGATTATTACCCAACCCCCTCCTCACTATAGAGTGAATTTCAAAAACTGGTTTAGATGTTACATTATTGTCAACAAGATCATAATTCCAAGTATCATTTTACTAGACTTCTCAACGGGTGAATTGGCCGTGTGGTTAGGAGCGCGCAGCTGTGAGCTCATCCAGGAGATAGTGGGTTCGAACCCCACTGTCGGCAGCCCTGAAGATGATTTTCCGTGGTTTCCCATTTTCACACTAGGCAAGTGCTGCGACTGTACCGTAATTAAGGCCACGGCCGCTTCCTTCCCATTCCTAGGCCTTTCCTGTCCCATCGTCGCCGTAAGACCTATCTGTGTCGGTGCGACGTAAAGCAACTAGCAAAAAAAAAAAAAGTAGACTTCTGACTCGCTCTTGTTGCATTCTGGTTTTGTCACGTAGTTTCAATTGGCACTATCATCTCGAAATCACTTTCATCACTGTCATGTGAAGATGAAGAATTTTCACTCTCCAGAGAATCTTTTCCACTTTCAACATCACTATTTTCAAGCCAGTTACGAATAAACTCATCCATGCCGCGCTTGGATGCCGCCATGATTGTTTACAACG